>NC_041389.1:121262816-121402517 GCF_002162155.2 Triticum dicoccoides
CCGCCGTGCGCGCCCTTGCCGGCCGGCGCCCGTAGCGCCGCCGGACCACCGCCGCCTCCGCCCGCGGGCCTCCGCGCCACCGCGCCGGGCGCCACCGCCCCGGCGACCACCGGATCCGCCCCGTCGACCACCGGATCCGCCCCGACCGGCCTCCTCCCGCGTCTCTGGCGGCCAAGTTCCGGCCAGCTACAGTGTTCCCCGGCATTCCTCGATCCGCGTGCCGATCTGATCTGGATCTGGTCTAGGTTGACCTCTCCCCGAAACCCTAATCTCCCAGATTTTATACATTCTTTGACTGCTTGTATCTCCGCAACCGTAGCTTCGTTTTGGGCATATGATATATTAAAATCTTCGCCTCGACATGTACATCATTTCATTCCATTGCATCGTTTGCATTTGAGTTCATCTTGATACCCAAAATGCTGTTAGAAGGAGGCTTCGTGAGTTAGATTGCAGATCCGTTAGTTCATCCTGCACTTTTGTCATTTTTGCTATGTTTAATTCGTGCATGATATGCCTGTGCCCCTTTGGGATGAATTGTTAAGCATTTTGTCTTCTTTCCAGAGGTGCCACCCATGTATTTTTAGGATGTGTGTGTTGTTTGGGCATATGATATTTCACTAAGTCTGGAATCTGTTTTGCATTTGCGTTTTAGCCATGCTTGTTTGAACCTCTTAATGGATGAATTTGCCTATGGCTCAGTGCTAGTGTTTTGTCAACCATCTTGTGTACATCACTGCCATGTATTTTGTTTTCATGTTTGGTGGCTGTAGCATGTTCTTTTCGTTGCATTTAGATGCCTACTTGCTGTAAATCGCATACCGGTGTCATATCTTAAAACGCTTGCCATTTCCAAACCGTAGCTCCGATTCCAATGATCTTTATATCGTTTTCAAGCGATTTCATCCCCTCTATCCAGTGGAACACTTGGTTTTCCAAGTTGATGCCAGGTTCATGCATTTCCTGTCATATCTTGCATTTTGCATCCCGCATCGCATCCCGCATAGCATATCGTCATTTCATCATATTGCTTGGTCTTGCCCGTGGTTGATTGTATCCTTGTTGCTTGTTTGTCTTGTGGGTAGAGCCGGGAGACGAGTTCGCTACCGAGGAGCCCGTTGAGTTTGCTTGTGAGGATCCAGTCAACTCTGACAACTGTGCAGGCAAGATGATCATACCCTCGAAATCACTACTATCTTTGCTATGCTAGATTGCTCGCTCTTTTGCTTTGCCACTGCTACGATGCCTACCATTTGCTTGTCAGCCTCCCAATTGCCATGTTGAACCTTTAACCCACCATTGTCCTGGCAAACCGTTGATTGGCTATGTTACCGCTTTGCTCAGCCCTTCTTATAGCGTTGTTAGTTGCAGGTGAAGATTGGAGCCGTTCCTTGTTGGAACATTTATTTACTTGTTGGGATATCATTATATTGCTATGTTATCTTAATGCACCTATATACTTGGTAAAGGGTGGAAGGCTCGGCCTCTCGCCTAGTGTTTTGTTCCACTCTTGCCGCCCTAGTTTCCGTCATATCGGTGTTATGTTCCCGGATTGTTGCGTCCCTTACGCGGTTGGGCTATAATGGGAACCCCTTGATAGTTCGCCTTGATTAAAGATTTTCCAGCAATGCCCAACATTGGTTTTACCATTTGCCACCTAGCCTCTTTTTCCCTTGGGTTTCCGGAGCCCGAGGGTCATCGTATTTTAGCCCCCCCTTGGGCCAGTGCTCCCTCTGAGTGTTGGTCCGAACTGAGCTGCCTGCGGGGCCACCTCGGGGAAACTTGAGGGTTGGTTTTACTCGTAGCTAGTCTCATCTGAGTGTGCCCTGAGAAAGAGATATGTGCAGCTCCTATCGGGATTTGTCGGCACATTCGGGCGGTGTTGCTGGACTTGTTTTAACCTGTCGAATCATCTTGTTGTACCGAGATACCGAGTCTGATCGGTGTGTCTTGGGTGGAGGTCTATTCCTTCGTTGACCGTGAGAGCTTGTTATGGGCTAAGTTGGGACCCCCCTGCAGGGATTGATCTTTCGAAAGCCGTGCGCGCGGTTATGGGCAGATGGGAATTTGTTAATGTCCGGTTGTAGATAACTTTAACTTAACTTAATTAAAATGAATCAACCGTGTGTGTTACCGTGATGGCCCCTTCTCGGCGGAGTCCGGGAAGTGGACACGGTGTTGGAGTTATGCTTGCGCAGGATGTTCCTTTAGCTTCTCGCTCGTGCTTCGCCTTCTCTTCTCGCTCTCTTTTGCGTATAAGTTAGCCACCACATATGCTAGTCGCTTGCTGCAGCTCCACATATATTTGCCTTATCCATTCCTATGAGCTTAAATAGTTTTGATCGCGTGGGTGTGAGATTGCTGAGTCCCTGTGGCTCACAGATACTATAACTCCAGATGCAGGTCCAGGTGTTTCTGCTCCAGTTGACGATCACGAGCTCAAGTGGGAGTTCGACGAGGACTCTCAGCGATACTACGTGTCTTTTCCGGATGATCATTAGTGGTGCCTAGTTGGGGTTATCGATTCAGGACCTTGTCGCACGTTGGGTTCTTTTCTATTTTGGCGCCGTAGTCGGGCCATGAGTGTTTGTTTGATGGATGTTATTTATGTACTCTGATGTGACGTGGCGAGTGTAAGCCAACTATGTTATCTCCCCCTTTTATTATATATATTACATGGGATGTTGTAATGATTGCCTGACTTGCGACATTGCTTTCAATGCGGTTATGCCTCTAAGTCGTGCCTCGACACGTGGGAGCTATAGCCGCATCGAGGGCGTTACACTGGGCCATGGTGAAGACGCGGTACAAGAAAGCGGATCCCAACCATATGGCCGAGGTCGGACCTATGGGGCCCGACGGGAAGGAGATCCCTGTGAGTTTAGTATACGGCCAAGTAGAGTTGGCCGCTATATTTTCCCAACGGGACTGTAAATTGAACAACCTGTTAGATGGGATCGAGGAGGAATACAGTCAGTCAATGTGACAATGTATTTTAAAATGACATGTAGAATGCCTTCTAGCCGGATTGTAGATCGTTTGTCTTTGCCGACCTTTTCGCTTCAACCTCGGGACCCTAGAGTCCGGAGTGTGTCCGAATACCTTCTCGGTTAAAAAGCAACTGGGGCATGCATGGAGACCAGGCGTAGGGGTCATTAGTGCTTTATCAGACAAGTGCCCAACTAGTTATGTTATATTACATGGTTAGTAAGAAACATCTTCCAGGGAGAATAGTTCCGTTAAGGGTTCCTTTCCCTGGGAGGCATGCCCTAAAGTGCATGTCCGGACTGCGAAAAGAGCAGAAAAACATCTGGGGGCAGATAAATGAGTAGGTAAAAAATCATCTTTCAAGTCACCAACCGAATATTCCCTTAAGAACGCTAGCTTTCGGCTTCACCCAGTCTGAGGTACACATCCGGCTGACCCGGCAGTAACAATCGCAGAGGTGCTCCCTTTACCTCCTAGCCGAACAATCGGGAACGTAGGGGTAAGCACAGGAGCCAGGCAACCCAGCTTGGCCAAAACTTAAGTCATATCGATGCATATAATGGTGAATAAAAGGTACATGTGGAAGCTTGACACATGTTCTGGGCATGAGGCCCTTATAATTAAGCTTCTGGTAAAGAAGCCCCCAGGTATAATGAGTGCGGATGGCACCTCAAGTGTATGCGAACAATGCGCAAGTAGGCCCTTAAGGGCTTTTTAGTAAAAGGGTTAAGAGAAGAAAGAGAAACAAAAGACAGCTGAATTGTAAAAATTTGAACGGGGGAAGGGGACGAACTCTTAGTCTGGCGCTAGGCATAGAATCTTCGGAGGCGGGCTGCGTTCCATGGGTTCGGCTCGAGTCGGTTGTCCGACGCATTTCGTAGACGGTACGCTCCGCCGGTCAGGACTTGATCGATAATGAAGGGCCCCTCCCATTTGGGCTTGAGCTTGTCCTTTTTCTTGTCCGGCAGGCGTAGAACCAGTTCACCAACGTTGTAAGTCTTGGCCCGTACTTCTCTGCTTTGATATCTTCGAGCCTGCTGCTGATAGAATGCGGAACGAGCCTTGGCGACGTCGCATTCTTCCTCCAATGCGTCCAAGCTGTCCTGCCGATCTAGCTCGGCTTCTCTTTCTTCGTACATGCGCACTCGAGGTAAGTCATGAATGATGTCGCAGGGCAGAACTGCCTCTGCGCCGTATACCATAAAAAATGGCGTGAACCCAGTAGTACGGTTGGGCGTTGTCCGCAGCCCCCAGAGTACGGAGTCGAGCTCCTCTACCCAGTGCGTGTTAGATTTTGTAAGTGACCGCACTAGTCTAGGTTTGATGCCGCTCATTATTAGACCATTTGCTCGTTCCACTTGACCGTTGGTTTGAGGATGATAGACTGAAGCGTAATCGAGCTTAATGCCCATATTTTTGCACCATGATTTAACCTCGTCGGCCGTAAAATTCGTGCCATTATCGGTGATGATGCTGTGGGGGACACCAAAACGGTGTACTACCCCGGAGATAAAGTCTATCACTAGTCCGGACTCTGCCGTTTTGACTGGCTTGGCCTCTATCCATTTGGTGAATTTGTCCACCATGACCAATAGGTACCTTTGCTTGTGGGTTCCTCCTTTAAGGGGTCCAACCATGTCAAGCCCCCAGACCGCAAACAGCCAGGTAATGGGTATAGTTTTTAGGGCGGTGGGTGGCATATGGCTCTGATTAGCAAAGAGCTGACAACCGACGCATCTTTGGACTAAGTCCTGAGCATCTGCCCGGGCCGTCGGCCAATAAAATCCTGTACGGAATGCCTTTCCTACAAGGGCCCTAGCTGCGGCGTGGTGTCCGCCTAGTCCGGCATGAATTTCAGCCAGAAGGTTTCACCCTTCCTCTTCGGAGATACACCTTTGAAGGACTCCGGTTGTGCTTTTCTTATAAAGTTCTCCCTCATGGACCTTGTAGGCTTTAGATCGCCGGACAATACAACGGGCCTCATTTTGGTCTTCGGGGAGTTCCTGCCTAAGCAAGTAGGCTAGGAATGGTTCTGTCCACGGGGCGATTACTGCCATTATGTCGTGGGCTGAAGGTGTTATGTCATCGGCTGAATCGCCGGTTGGTGCGGCTCTTTCCGGTTTGTTATTTCCAGACTCCTCTTCCCATAGTACGGATGGCTTGAAGAGCCGTTCCAGGAAGATGTTTGGAGGGACATCGTCACGTTTTGCGCCGATGCGTGCCAGTACGTCGGCTGCTTGGTTATTATCCCGGGCTACGTGATGGAATTCAAGTCCTTCAAACCGAGCTGACATTTTTAGGACAGCGTTGCGATATGCTGCCATTTTCTGATCCTTGGCGTCAAAGTCTCCGTTTATTTGGGATATTGCAAGGTTTGAATCCCCGCGCACCTCTAGGCGTTGAATGCCCATGGAGATTGCCATCCGGTGACCATGTAAAAGGGCCTCGTATTCGGCTGCGTTGTTGGAGTCCGTGTACATTATCTGAAGTACATATTGGACTGTGTCCCCGGTCGGGGACGTCAATACGACGCCAGCCCCCAGTCCGGCCAACATTTTAGAGCCGTCGAAGTGCATAGTCCAATTGGAGTATGCGCCGTACTCTTTAGGGAGTTCGGCTTCGGTCCATTCAGCGACAAAGTCAGCCAAAACTTGTGACTTTATAGCTCACCGAGGTTTGTAAGTTATATCGAATGGTAAGAGCTCAATGGCCCATTTTGCGATCCTACCCGTCGCGTCGCGGTTGTTTATAATGTCGTTGAGTGGTACTTCGGAGGCCACTGTTATCGAACACTCTTGAAAGTAGTGTCGGAGCTTCCGGGATGCCATGAACACCGCGTACGCTATCTTTTGATAGTGCGGGTAACGGGACTTGCAGGGGGTTAACATAGTGGATATGTAGTACACTGGTTTTTGAAGAGGGAATTTATGCCCTTCTGTCTCTCGTTCGACGACGAGTACCGCGCTTACAACTTGATGTGTTGCCGTGATGTATAACAACATTGGTTCGCCCAGGTTGGGCGCAGCCAGGACCGGATTTGTTGCCAATATGGCTTTTATTTCTTCGAGTCCGGCAGTGGCAGCATCCGTCCACTCGAAGTGTTCGGCGCGCCTAAGGAGGCGATAGAGGGGCCATGCCTTTTCTCCTAGACGGGAGATAAAGCAGCTTAGAGCCGCCACGCATCCAGACAATTTTTGTATTTGTTTGAGGTCTTTTGAGATATCTAGCTGTGACAGAGCTCGGATCTTGGCTGGGTTTGCTTCAATTCCTCTACCGGATACAATGAAGCCCAGTAGCTTTCCGGCTGGTACGCCGAAAATGCATTTTTCCGGATTCAGCTTGATGTCATATGCTTTGAGGTTGTCGAATGTGAGCCTCAAGTCGTCTACTAGAGTTTCGACGTGTTTGGTTTTGACGACTACGTCGTCTACGTATGCCTCTACTGTTTTGCCGATCTGGGTGGCCAGACATGTTTGAATCATGCGCTGATATGTTGCGCCGGCGTTTTTAAGTCCGAAGGGCATCGTGTTGAAGCAGAATGGTCCATATGGAGTGATGAATGCCGTTGCGGCTTGATCCGCTTCCGCCATCTTGATTTGATGGTAGCCGGAGTATGCATCAAGGAAGCACAATGAATCGTGCACTGCGGTAGCATCGATTATCTGGTCGATGCGGGGGAGGGGGAAGGGATCCTTTGGGAAAGCCTTATTGAGGTCTTTGAAATCGACGCATAGGCGCCAGGATTTGTCCTTCTTTGGTACCATTACCAGGTTTGCTAGCCAATCCGGATGTTTGATATCTCTGATGAATCCGGCTTCCAATAGTTTGGCTAGCTCTTCTCCCATTGCCTGTCTTTTGGGTTCGGAAAATCGTCGAAGAGCCTGTTTGACTGGCTTGAATCCTTTTAGGATGTTTAGGCTGTGTTCTGCCAATCTGCGTGGGATTCCAGGCATATCCGAGGGGTGCTAGGCGAAAATGTCCCAATTTTCCTGAAGGAATTCTCGCAGTGCAGCGTCTACATCAGGGTTCAATTGTGCCCCGATGGAGGCCGTCTTTGTTGGGTCCGTTGGATGGACCTGGAATTTTACTATTTCGTCCGCTGGTTTAAAGGAGGTGGACTTGGATCTCTTATCAAGTATCACATCGTCCCTATTCACCGTAGAGCGCAGCGCGGTGAGTTCTTCTGCCGCTAGGGCTTCGGATAGTGCCTCCAGGGCTAATGCAGCTGTCTTGTTTTTGGTGCAGAGTGCTATGTCCGGATCACTAACGAGAGTGATTATTCCGCCGGGCCCAGGCATTTTGAGCTTCATGTACCCGTAATGGGGTACGGCTTGAAAAATTGTGAATGCCTCTCGTCCTAATATAGCGTGATATCCGCTGTTGAACGGGGCCACTTGGAATGTGACTTCTTCGGATCTGTAATTGTCCGGCGAGCCGAACACCACATCGAGTGTGATTTTTCCGGTGCAGCGCGCTTCCCGGCTAGGGATTATTCCTCTGAAGGTTGTGCTGCTTCGCTCAATGCGGCTCCAGTCTATTTCCATTTTTTGAAGAGTTTCCTCGTATATGAGGTTCAGTCCGCTGCCGCCGTCCATGAGGACCTTTGTAAGTCGAAAACCGTCCACTATTGGACTAAGTACCAGCGTGGCTGGTGCTCGGCTGTTCGGAATTTAGGTTCGTCGCTGGCGTTGAAGGTGATGGCTGTGTCGCTCCATGGATTTGTTGTTGCTACTTGGTAGACTTCGGCAAGGCTGCGGATTGTTCGTTTCTGCATATTATTTGATGCGAAAGTCTCGAAGACTGTTGATACCGTACCAGTATTGTTGGAGTGGTTTTCCGGGGCTAGAAGCTCCTCGCCACTTTTGGCCACCTGCCGTAATATCCAACATGCTCGAAGGCTATGTGTTGGGACGGCGCCTTCTGTACTGTGAATTTTACAGGGTCCACTAAGCCATCCCTCCAGTACGGTTCCGTGCCCTTTATGGGGTTTTTGCTTTCTGGTTTTTGTATCTGGTGCCTGAGTGTAATGCACCCTTTTGTTGCAGACTAGGGTTGTATTCGGGGCCGGATTGTCCCAAAACTGACTTTCGGTTTTCCGGAAACTCTCCATCGCATAGTACTTTCGTACTATGGATGCCAGGTCGGCGAAGCGTGTAATTTCGCGATGGCTGACGGCGTTCAAGATTCCCTTGTCCGTGCAATTATTGCAAAAAATTGAGATTGCGTTTTCCTCTCGGCAGTCCTTTATCCTGTCCGTAACCAGGAGGAATGTGGCCCAGTAGTGATGTACTGTTTCAGCGGGCTCTTGCCGGATTAGAGATAGATCGCATATGTCTGGGCGGGTGGGTGGAATTAAGTCCGGAACCCTACCCGTCTCAAGGCTTGAAGGCCGGGAAGTTTCCAAATTTGGAAACTTGGATTGCTGGACGTTGTCCAACGAGTCCGGTCCGATGCCTGACTTTAAGTTCAGTGCTTGATCGAAGTCCGTCCCTCCGCGGGAATCCGGCATGGAGGGTTCAGGAGCCCGGACATGACAAGTTTTCAATACAGGAGAAGAGTCGCCGCGTTGTTCCTCTACCACTGCGACGTGGTGGGTGACCTGGGGAGAGTTAATCTCTCTCAGATCGGTTTTAAGCCCAATCTGATTGTAGTCTGTAGCGACTCCCAGGGCGGTGATGCGATCCAAGAGCTCGTTGACAGATGAGAGCTCTATTGGATCCAGCCGCTCGGCGAATTCCGAGCTGACGTGAAGATTGCTTTTGACGACTTGAGAAGTCATTGTCGAAGCGGTGGCCGGACAGGCGGTCATAAGAAAACCACCTAGCCGGATAGTTTGGCCGGCGGCCAAGGCCCCTCTGGCGAAAATACCGTCTTTGAAGACGGGAGGAGGCATCCTTCCTGTCGGCGACGGCACAGAGGAACTCTCAATGAAAGCACCAATGTCGGTGTCAAAACCGGCGGATCTCGAGTAGGGGGTCCCGAACTGTGCGTCTAGGCAGATGGTAACAGGAGACAGGGGACACGATGTTTTACCCAGGTTCGGGCCCTCTTGATGGAGGTAAAACCCTACGTCCTGCTTGATTAATATTGATGATATGGGTAGTACAAGAGTGGATCTACCATGAGATCAAGGAGGCTAAACCCTAGAAGCTAGCCTATGGTATGATTGTTGTAATGGTTGCTGTCCTACGGACTAAAGCCCTCTGGTTTATATAGACACCGGAGAGGGCTAGGGCTACAAAGTGTCGGTTACAATGGTAGGAGATCTACATATCCGTATTGCCAAGCTTGCCTTCCACGCCAAGGAAAGTCCCATCCGGACACGGGACGAAGTCTTCAATCTTGTATCTTCATGGTCTTGGAGTCCGGCGGATGATGATAGTCCGGCTGTCCGGACACCCCCTAGTCCAGGACTCCCTCAGTCCTTTCCAGGGTTTTAGTACCTTGGATAGTCCCTCTATCCTCTCTAAGCTCATAAATAATGATGCTATGGAAAGACCCACCGGTGTCACCAATGAGAGTTTGAATAATTTTGATGAAGATGACTCTGGAATTTTTCGTTATTTACTTGATGAGTCTTTAAAAGATGCTTGGGATAGGTTATTAAGGATTCAGGCTAGCTATGTGCCACAATATCAAATTGAAGTTTACCTAAAAAGTTTCTATGTTAGCTTACCCGCTTCTTTCAAGCAAGTTCTAGATTCTATTTTTGAAGAAGGTTTTCTTAAGGGGGATGCTATAGATACCTATGAAAAAATGAAAACTATATTTGGGCACCCTATGAATGATAAGGTTGAATCTACCACTCTCTTATGCTTTTATCAAAATGAAATTATCAAAGAGATGAAGGCTAGCTTAGATGCAAATTTGCGTAACGTGCTTAATCTTACTTCATCCATTAATGGCAATGTGCTTTCCCTAAATAGAAGAATGAATGCCATAGAAAGTAAATCCTCTCTTTCCTTTCTGAGTGCCAAAGATGGCACTACTTAGATCTATCCTCCCTTTTATGGCTAGCTAGGGGCGTTAAACGATAGCGCTAGTTGGGAGGCAACCCAATTTTATTTTAGTTTTTTTTGTTTTTGCTTCTGTTTAGTAATAAATTTTACATCTACCTTCTGTTTACATGTGTTTTTATGTTTTAATTAGTGTTTGTGCCAAGTAGAACCTATAGCATAACCTATGGTGATAGTTAATTTGATTCTGCTGAAAAACAGAAACTTTGCGCACACAAAAATAATTTTGGTAATTCACAGAAGCGTGCTTTTGCGTTGATTCTTTTTGCTGTAGATCAATAGACAAATTTCCCATGACGTCCTATTTTTGTAGGATTTTTAAAGTTCCAGAAGTATTCGAGAGTTACAGATTGCTACAGACTGTTCTGTTTTTGACAGATTCTGTGTGTTGTTTGCTTATTTTGATGCATCTATGGCTAGTATTAAGTAATGTGAACCATAGAGAAGTTGGAATAGAGTAGGTTTAACACCAATATAAATAAACAATTAGTTAATTACAGTACCTTATGTGGTGGTTTTTCTTTCTTTCACTAACGAAGCTTATGAGATTTCCTGTTGAGTTTTGTGTTGTGAAGTTTTCAAGTTTTGGGTAAAGATTTGATGGACTATGGAATAAGGAGTGGCAAGAGCCTAAGCTTGGGGATGCCCATGGCGCCCCAAGATATTCAAGGATAGCCAAAAATGTAAGCTTGGGGATGCCCCGGAAGGCATCCCCTCTTTCGTCTTTGTTTATCGGTAACTTTACTTGGAGCTATATTTTTATTCGCCACATGATATGTGTTTTGCTTGGAGCGTCTTGTATGATATTAGTGTTTGCTTTTTAGATTACCATAATCATCCTTGCTATACACACCTTTTGGGAGAAACCCACTTGATGTAGAATTTATTAGAATACTCTATGTGCTTCACTTATATCTTTTGAGCTAGATAGTTTTTGCTCTGGTGCTTCACTTATATATTTTAGAGCGGGGTGGTGGCTTAATTTTGTAGAAATTGTTAGTCTCTCATGCTTCACTTATATTATTTTGAGAGCCTTTTAGAACAGCATGGTATTTGCTATGGTTATAAAATTGGTCCTAGAATGATGGGCATCCAAGTTGGGTATAATAAAAACTATCATAGGAAGTGAATTAGATGCTATGATCAATTTGATACTTGATAATTGTTTTGAGATATGGAGGTAGTGATATTAGAGTCATGCTAGTTGGGTGATTATGAATTTAAAGAATGCTTGTGTTGAAGTTAGCGAGTCACGTAGCATGCACGTATGGTGAAAGTTGTGTAACAAATTTGAAACATGAGGGGTTCTTAGATTGTGCATCCTTATGAGTGGCGGTCGGGGACGAGCGATGGTCTTTTCCTACCAATCTATCCCCCTATGAGTATGCGCGTAGTGCTTGGTTTTTGATGACTTGTAGATTTTTGCAATAAATATATGAGTTCTTTATGACTAATGTTGAGTCCATGGATTATATGCACTCTCACCTTTCCACCATTGCTAGCCTCTTCGGTACCGTGCATTGCCCTTTCTCACCTTGAGAGTTGGTGCAAACTTCGCTGGTGCATCAAAACCCCGTGATACGATATGCTCTATCACACATAAACCTCCTTATATCTTCCTCAAAACAGCCACCATACCTACCTATTATGGCATTTCCTTAGCCATTCCGAGATATATTGCCATGCAACTTTCCACCATTCCGTTTATCATCATGACATGCATCATCATTGTCATATTGCCTTGCATGATCATGTAGTTGACATCGTATTTGTGGCAAAGCCACCATGCATAATTTTTCATACATGTCACTCTTGATTCATTGCGCATACCGGTACACCGTCGGAGGCATTCATATAGAGTCATATCTTGTTCTAGTTTTGAGTTGTAATTCATGAGTTGTAAATAAATAGAAGTGTGATGATCATCATTATTAAAGCATTGTCCCTAAAAAAAAGAAAGGCCAAAAAAAGAAAGCCAAAGAAAAAAAGGAAAAAAAATGAAAGGCCAAAGAAAAAAAGAAAATAAAATAAAAAGGGGGGAATGTTACTATCTTTTTGTCCACACTTGTGCTTCAAAGTAGCACCATGGTCTTCATATAGAGAGTCTCACATGTTGTCATTTTCATATACTAGTGGGATTTTTTCATTATAGAACTTGGCTTGTATATTCCTACGATGGGCTTCCTCAAATGCCCTAGGTTTCGTGAGCAAGCAAGTTGGATGCACACCCACTAGTTTCTTTTGTTGAGCTTTCATACATTTATAGCTCTAGTGCATCCGTTGCTTGGCAATCCCTACTCATGTTGACATCAATTGATGGGCATCTCCATAGCCCGTTGATTATCATCGTCAATGTGAGACTTTCTCTTTTTTTTGTCTTCTCCACACAATCCCCATCATCATATTCTATTCCACCCATAGTGTTATGTCCATGGCTCACGCTCATGTATTGCGTGAAAGATGAAAAAGTTTGAGATTATTTAAGTGCGAAACAATTGCTTGGCTTGTCATCGGGGTGTACAAGATGGGAGCATTTTTGTGTGACGAAAATCAAGCATAGCCTAACTATATGATTTTGTAGGGATGAATAATACGTATCCAACGTATCTATAATTTTTTATTGTTCCATGCTATTATATTACCCCTTTTGGATGTTTATGGGCTTTATTTTACACATTTATGTCATTTTTGGGACTAACCTACAAACCGGAGGCCCAGCCCATATTGCTGTTTTTTGCCTATTTCAGTATTTCGAAGAAAAGGAATATCAAACGGAGTCCAAATGGAATGAAACCTTCGGGAGCGTTATTTTTGGAACAAATCTGATCCGGAGAGCCTGGAGTGCAAGTCAAGAAAGCTCCGAGGGCCCCACGAGATAGGAGGGCATGCTCCCCTGTAGGGCGCGCCCCCTATCTCGTGGGCCCCTCGAGCGTCCACTGACGTACTTCTTCTTCCTATATATACCTACGCACCACGAAACACAATTTCCACCGTCGTAACCTTCTGTATCCGCGAGATCCCATCTTGGAGCCCTTCCCGTCACTCTGCCGGAGGGGGAAGCAACCACGGTGGGCCTCTACATCAACATCCTTGCCCCTCCGATGAGTTGTGAGTAGTTTACCACAGACCTACGGGTCCATAGTTATTAGCTAGATGGCTTCTTCTCTCTTTTTGGATCTCAATACAATGTTCTCCCCCTCTCTTGTGGAGAACTATTTGATGTAATCTCTTTTTGCGGTGTGTTTGTCGAGATCCGATGAATTGTGGGTTTATGATCAAGTATATCTATGAATAATATTTGAATCTTCTCTGAAATCTTTTATGTATGATTGAGTTATCTTTTATGTATGTTCTCCCCCTGTCTCGTGGGCCCCTTGGGCGGCCACCGACCT
The DNA here is from genome assembly GCF_002162155.2 of Triticum dicoccoides. Taxonomy (NCBI): domain Eukaryota; kingdom Viridiplantae; phylum Streptophyta; class Magnoliopsida; order Poales; family Poaceae; genus Triticum; species Triticum dicoccoides. The sequence continues at coordinate 121,276,213 of NC_041389.1, forward strand.
ACTTCTTCCTCCTACATATACCCATGTACCTCGAAAACATCAGAAGCGACCACGAAAAACTATTTCCACCGCCGTAACCTTCTGTATCCGCGAGATCCCATCTTGGAGCCTTCGTCGGTGCTCCGCCAGAGGGGGAATCGATCATGGAGGGCCTCTACATCATCTCCAAGGCCTCTCCGATGAGTTGTGAGTAGTTTACCACAGACCTTCGGGTCCATAGTTATTAGCTAGATGGCTTCTTCTCTCTCTTTGAATCTCAATACCATGTTCTCCTTGATCTTCTTGGATATCTATTCGATGTAACTCTTTTTGCGGTGTGTTTGTCAAGATCCGATGAATTGTGGGTTTATGATCAAGTTTATCTATGAGAAATATTTGAATCTCCTCTGAATTCTTTATGTGTGATTAAGTTATCTTTGCAAGTCTCTTCGAATTATCAGTTTGGTTTGGCCTACTAGATTGATCTTTCTTGCAATGGGAGAAGTGCTTAGCTTTGGGTTCAATCTTGTGGTGTCCTTTCCCAGTGATAGCAGGGGCAGGAAGGCACGTATTGTATTGTTGCCATCGAGGATAAAAAGATGGGGTTTATATCATATTGCATGACTTTATCCTCTACATCATGTCATCTTTCTTAATGTGTTACTATGTTCCTTATGAACTTAATACTCTAGATGCATGCTGGATAGCGGTCGATATGTGGAGTAATAGTAGTAGATGCAGGCAGGAGTCGGTCTACTTGTCATGGACATGATGCCTATATACATGATCATGCCTAGATAATCTCATAATTATTCGCTTTTCTATCAATTGCTCGACAGTAATTTGTTCACCCACCGTAATACTTATGCTATCTTGAGAGAAGCCACTAGTGAAACCTATGGCCCCCGGGTCTATCTCTTATCATATAGGCTTTCAATCTACTTTTATTTGCATCTTTAATTTTCCAATCTATATTATAAATACCAAAAATATATTTATCTTATCTTATTATCTCTATCAGATCTCACATTCGCAAGTGGCCTTGAAGGGATTGACAACCCCTTTATTGCATTGGTTGCGAGTTCTTGTTTGTTTGTGTAGGTGCGTGGGACTTCTGAGGAGCCTCCTACTGGATTGATACCTTGGTTCTAAAAAACCGAGGGAAATACTTACGCTACTATTGCTGCATCACCCTTTCCTCTTCAAGGAAAACCAACGCAAGCACAAGACGTAGCAGGCGCCCGTGTGCGCCCGAGGCCACCAGGGGGCGGCGACACCGGCCAAGGCAGAGGCCGGCCGCGGCGCGGCCAGCGCGCGGGCTGCACGTGGCAGACGCGGGACGGGGACGACAGCGCGCGATGAGCGCGGCAGAACGGACCAGGGCGAGGTGGAGCACCGTGCGGCATGCGAGCGAGGGCGCGGTGACGCGCCGGAGGTGGCGGGACTGTAGGTCGCGGCTCGCGGTCAAGGCAGCCTAGTGTGCTCGCGGAGCATAGCGACTGCAACGACGGACAGGGGGAGGGGAGGACGACCGGGGTCCTCACCGGCGTTGGTGAGCAGGGGGCGTCGAGGCGCATTAGCGGCCGTTCAGGAGGAGGACGGGGACGGTCCGACGAGGTCGTGGCTCCGGCGAGGAGGGCTCTGTCACGCCCAATATGCGACCCTATCCTAAAGGAACTCGAAGGTCCCACCAAGGATAGAAGCATATATTGTAGACGCTTTTACAAGGTGGATATCATTACATCATACCATTACATAATAGTTGGGGATACATACAAAAGGCATACAATGCCACATGAATACAATAACATCATACAAGAGCAACATCCGTCTACGGATGAAACACAGACAGAAACTCAAACGACATCCACCCTGCTAGCCCAGGCTGCCGACCAGGAACCTATCCCCTGAACGACGAAGCAGAAGAAGAACTCAAAGCAAGCAAGCATCGCTCTCACGTCATGATCATCGTATTACTTGTACCTGCAACTGTTGTTGTAGTAATCTGTGAGCCACGAGGACTCAGCAATCCCATTACCATGGGTTTCAAGACTAGCAAAGCTTAATGGGTATGGAATGGATAAGTGGTGAGGTTGCAGCAAGCGACTAAGCAATATATGGTGGCTAACTTACGAGTACAAGAATAAGATGAGAAGCTACGCAAACGGTCGCAAACTAGTAATGATCAAGAAGTGATCCTGAACTACTTACGTTCAAACATAACCCCACCGTGTTCTCTTCTCGACCCACTCGAAACAGACCGTCACGGTTACGCACACGGTTGGTGTATTTTAATTCGAATCTGGTGTCAAGTTCTCTACAACCGGACATTAAAAATTCCCATCTGCCACATAACTGCGGGCACGTCTTTCGAAAGTTTAAACCCTGCAGGGGTGTCCCAACTTAGCCCATTATAAGCTCATGATTCGCGGAGACAATCCTCCATCGCAGGACATCCGATCAGACTCGGGATCCCGGTGCACAAGACATTTCGACAATGGTAAAACTAATCCAGCAAAGCCTCCCGACATGCTGACACCCTAATAGTAGCCGCGCGTATCTCGTCTCAGGCCACGACGGATGAGCTACGCGTACAGGTGCAAAAATAACCCAGGTTGCCCTGGGGCGGCCCCGCACAGTGCTCTAGTTTGGGACCAACACCATCAGCACTGGCCCATCCCTGCTATGTAGAAAAGAATCATCGGTTTCATGACGCCCTATGCAAATTAATTATTGAGTTTTTATGTATTATTATGGCAAATGTAAAACCAATGTTGCATGAGTAGCATCATATAGATGGCATTGATGCAAAATGCATCCAAACATCAAGCAAGACAAACATCAAGCAAACACCTCAAAACAAGGATGCAACATGATAATATGAAACTACATGCAATTCTAAGCAAGTTTCATATAGAGCATGCTCAAAACGGAGCAACGGTGCAACACATACACTCCAATCAAAATATAACAACAATCTGCCCAAAACAGCAAGTAGGCACTTTGCAAACATCAAAACAACATGCTACAGGAATCTTCTGAGCACAAATTTGACATAAACTTCATGTACAGACAACATACTTCAAATATCATTAAGGTTCAGGTTCATAGGCATCAAGATTAAACCAATATGATCAATGCAAAAAGCAACTTTATAAAACAGGAGTATATGCATGAGCAAAGTTAATATGATGGCAACTTGAGAGCAAGAAAGAGACAAGCTACAGCAAGTAAACATAGCAACCAAGGGCATGGTATCAAAGTACACATAACAAAGAGAAAATAACCTCAAATCATCATATACATATGGCTCATGGATTAGTAGGAATCAACAAGACAAGATTGAATGTCAAAGCAGTTTCAGCAAGTGTAAAACGGCAACATTATGGTAGCATGTTTACAAGCATGGAACAGAGGCATATGACATCCAAAATTAACAACCAAGGCACATGAACAAAGTACTCATAGCATATTACAAAACATGTAATTGGAGCATCTCCAGAAGAGGCATGGAACACTCAATAACAAGCTCACAACGAGGCATCATGAAGTTAACAGAAATCTGGAACATTATATAAGCATGTTCATGGCAATGAAAACATATGCTACGTGACATATATAGGGCATCAAAAGGCATTGCGTGATAGATCATAACATAGGCAACAAAACATGTCAAATAAGCATCTCCAGATTAAGCATGGATTAATTGGTAGCATCAAGCAAACATGACATCATGATATGGCAGAAACAGACTTGACAGAAAGTTAACAGCAAGTAGCCCACTTCACAAGCTTGATGTACTCACTACAGGGAATATAAAAATACATGGATGGCACCACTGTAAACATGGCATGAAAATTCTCCTAAAACATGTAGGCGTCATGCTCATAGGATGCACACACAAAATGCAAAAACATGACAAATCAGCAAGTTACAGCAGTTTTCAGCAGTTAACAGCAACATGCACTTTTGCAACAGGGATTAATATATCAAGATGCACCCTAACATGAATTAAAAGCACACCAACATGTAAAGCATGAAGAATAGAACATGCGCATATCAAGATAATCATCTTAGTATCAACAGGGACAAAGTTGTGGCACTCACAAGATGCATACCTAATGTTAACAATCAGCAGATTACAGCAGTTCATATCACATAGAAGTTTTGCAACGAAGGTTAAGGCATCAAGATGAATCCTAACATGCATGCAAACTACTCCATCATTAAAAGCACTCTGAGATGAAAATTTTGGTCATATCATGCACGCAAAATGAAGCAATATGCACAAAGTTATCATCACTCAAACATACACACATATCATAACAAAATAGGGACTTGGCCGATTTCTGAAAAAAAACAGGCGGCGCAAAATAACTACCGCGTGCACAGGCGAGGGATAGCGGGTGCTTGTTGGGGAACGTAGTAATTTCAAAAAAATTCCTACGCACACGCAAGATCATGGTGATGCATAGCAACGAGAGGGGAGAGTGTTGTCCACGTACCCTTGTACCCTTGTAGACCGTAAGTGGAAGTGTTATGACAACGCGGTTGATGTAGTCGTACGTCTTCACGATCCGACCGATCCAAGCACCGAACGTACGACACCTTCGAGTTCAGCACACGCTCAGCTCGATGACGATCCCCGGACTCCGATCCAGCAGGGTTTCGGGGATGAGTTCCGTCAGCACGACGGCGTGGTGACGATGATGATGTTCTACCGACGCAGGGCTTCGCCTAAGCACCGCAACGATATGACCGAGGTGGAATATGTGGAGGGGGGCACCGCACACGGCTAAGGAACGATCACGAAGATCAACTTGTGTGTCATGGGGTGCCCCCTTGCCCCCGTATATAAAGGAGCAAGGGAGGAGGAGGCCGGCCCTAGGAGGAGGGCGTGCCAAGGGGGAGTCCTACTCCCACCGGGAGTAGGACTCCCTTCTTTCCTAGTTGGAGAAGGAGAAAGGGGGAAGGAGGAGGAAGAGGGGAAGGAAAGGGGGGCGCCTCCCCCCTCTCCTTGTCCTATTCGGACTAGGGAGGGGAGGGGGCGCAGCCCACCTCTTGCCTCCTCTCCGCTTCTCCCTTAGGGCCCATGAAGGCCCAATAACCCGGGGAGGGTTCCGGTAACCCCCCGATGCTCCGGTAAAATCCCGATTTCACCCAGAACCATTCCGATATCCAAATATAGGCTTCCAATATATCAATCTTTATGTCTCGACCATTTCTAGACTCCTCGTCATGTCCGTGATCACATCCGGGACTCCAAACAACCTTCGGTACATCAAAACTTATAAACTCATAATAAAACTGTCATCGTAACGTTAAGCGTGCGGACCCTACGGGTTTGAGAACTATGTAGAGATGACCTAGAACTATTCTCGGTCAATAACCAATAGTGGAACCTGGATGCTCATATTGGCTTCTACATATTCTACGAAGATCTTTATCGGTCAAACCGCATAACAACATACGTCGTTCCCTTTGTCATCGGTATGTTACTTGCCCGAGATTCGATCGTCAGTATCCAATACCTAGTTCAATCTCGTTACTGGCAAGTCTCTTTACTCGTTACGTAATGCATCATTCCGTAACTAACTCATTAGCTACATTGCTTGCAAGGCTTATAGTGATGTGCATTACTGAGAGGGCCCAGAGATACCTCTCCGACAATCGGAGTGACATAACCTAATCTCGAAATACGCCAACCCAGCATGCACCTTCGGAGACACCTGTAGAGCTCCTTTATAATCACCCAGTTACGTTGTGACGTTTGGTAGCACACAAAGTGTTCCTCCGGTAAACGGGAGTTGCATAATCTCATAGTTACAGGAACATGTATAAGTCATGAAGAAAGCAATAGCAACATACTAAATGATCAAGTGCTAGGCTAACGGAATGGGTCATGTCAATCACATCATTCTCCTAATGATGTGATTCCGTTAATCAAATGACAACACATGTCTATGGTTAGGAAACATAACCATTTTTGATTAATGAGCTAGTCAAGTAAAGGCATACTAGTGACGTTATGTTTGTCTATGTATTCACACATGTATGATGTTTCCGGTTAATACAATTCTAGCATGAATGATAAACATTTATCATGAAATAAGCAAATAAATAATAACTTTATAATTGCCTCTAGGGCATATTTCCTTCACTCTCCCACTTGCACTAGAGTCAATAATCTAATTCACATCACCATGTGATTTAACACCAATATTCATATCTGACCAACACCCAAAGGATTTACTAGAGTCAATAATCTAGTTCACATCGCTATGTGATTAACACCCAAAGAGTACTAAGGTGTGATCATGTTTTGCTCGTGAGAGAAGCTTAGTCAACGGGTCTGTCATATTCAGAGTCGTATGTATTTTGCAAATATTCTATGTCTACAATGCTCTACACGGAGCCACTCTAGCTAATTGCTCCCACTTTCAATATGTATCTAGATTGAGACGTAGAGTCATCTGGATCGGTGTAAAAAGCCTGCAGTGATGTAACTCTTTACGACGGGCTCTTTTATCACCTCCATAATCGAGAAATATTTCCTTAGTCCTCACTAAGGATATTCTTGACCAATGTCCAGTGATCTACTCCTAGATCAGTATTGTACTCCCTTGCCAAATTCAGAGCAAGGTATACAATAGGTCTGGTACATAGCATAGCATGATTTATAGAACCTATGACTGAGGCATAGGGAATGACTTTTCATTCTCTTTCTATTTTATGCTATGGTCGGGTCTTGAGTCTTACTTAACTTCACACCTTGCAACAAAGGCAAGAACTCCTTCTTTGACTGTTCCATTTTGAACTATTTCAAAAATTTATCAAGGTATGTATTCATTGAAAAATCTTATCAAGCGTCTTGATCTATCTATATAGATCTTGATGCTCAATGTGTAAGCAGCTTCACCGAGGTCTTTCTTTGAAAAACTCTTATTCAAGTATCCTTTCATGTTATCCAGAATTTCTATATCATTTCCAATCAACAATATGTCATCCACATATAATATTAGAAATGCTACAAAGCTCCCACTCACTTTCTTGTAAATACATGCTTCACCGCAAGTCTATATAAAACTATATGCTTTGATCAACTTATCAAAGCGTATATTCCAACTCTGAGATGCTTGCACCAGTCCATAGATGGATTGCTGGAGCTTGCACACTTTGTTAGCTCCCTTTGGATCGACAAAACCTTCTGGCTGCATCATATACAACTCTTCTTCCAGAAACCCGTTCAGGAATGCAGTTTTGACATCCATCTGCCATATTTCATAATCATAAAATGCGGCAATTGCTAACATGATTCAGACATACTTTTAAGCATCGATACGAGTGAGAAAAATCTCATTGTATTCAACACCTTGAACTTCTCGAAAAACTTTTTTCAACAATTCGAGTTTTGTAGATAGTAACACTACTATCAACGTCCGTCTTCCTCTTGAAGATCCATTTATTTTCTATGGCTTGCCGATCATCGGGCAAGTCCACCAAAGTCCACACTTTGTTCTCATACATGGATCCTATCTCATATTTCATGGCCTCAATCCATTTCGCGGAATCTGGGCTCATCATCACTTCCTCATAGTTCGTAGGTTCATCATGGTCTAGTAACATGACTTCCAGAACAGGATTACCGTACCACTCTGGTGCGGACCGTACTCTGGAAGACCTACAAGGTTCTGTAATAACTTGATCTGACGTTTCATGATCATCATCATTAGCTTCCTCACTAATTGGTGTAGGAATCACTGGAACTGATTTCTATGATGAACTACTTTCCAATTCGGGAGAAGGTACAAATTACCTTATCAAGCTCTACTTTCCTCCCACTCACTTCTTTCGAGAGAAACTCCTTCTCTATAAAGGATCCATTTTTAGCAACGAATATCTTGCCTTCGGATCTGTGATAGAAGGTGTACCCAACAGTTTCCTTTGGGTATTCTATGAAGACGCACTTCTCCAATTTGGGTTTGAGCTTATCAGGATGAAACTTTTTCACATAAGCATCATAGCCCCAAACTTTAAGAAACAACAACTTGGGTATCTTGCTAAACCACAGTTCATATGGTGTCGTCTCAACGGATTTAGATGGTGCCCTTTTAACATGAATGCAGCTGTCTCTAATGCATAACCCCAAAAACAATAGTGGTAAACTGATAAGAGACATCATAGATCGCACCATATCTAGTAAAGTACGATTACGACGTTCGGACACACCATTACATTGTGGTGTTCCAGGTGGCGTGAGTTGCGATACTATTTCACATTGTTTCAAATGAAGACCAAACTCGTAACTCAAATATTCGTCTCCACGATCAGATCGTAGAAACTTTATTTTTCTTGTTACGATGATTTTCCACTTCATTCTGAAATTCTTTGAACTTTTCAAATGTTTCAGACTTATGTTTCATCAAGTAGATATAACCATATCTGCTCAAATCATCTGTGAAGGTCAGAAAATAACGATACACGCCGTGAGCCTTAACACTCATCGGATCGCATACATCGGTATGTATTATTTCCAATAAGTCAGTAGCTCGTTCCATTGTTCCGGGGAACGGAGTTTTAGTCATCTTGCCCAGAAGGCACGGTTCGCAAGCATCAAATGATTCATAATCAATTGATTCCGAAAATCCATCTTTATGGAGTTTCTTCATGCACTTTACACTGATATGACCCAAACGACAGTGCCACAAATAAGTTGCACTATCATTATTAACTTTGCATCTTTTGGCATCAATATTATGAATATGTGTATCACTACGATCGAGATCCACAAACTATTTTGATTGGGTGTATGACCATATGAAGGTTTTATTCATGTAAACAGAACAACAATTATTCTCTGACTTCAAATGAATAACCGTATTGCAATAAACATGATCTAATCATATTCATGCTCAATGCAAACGCCAAATAACATTTATTTAGGTTTAACACTAATCCCGAAAGTATAGGGAGTGTGCGATGATGATCATATCAATCTTAGAACTACTTCCAACACTCATCGTCACTTCCCTTTCAACTAGTCTCTGTTTATTCTGTAACTCCTGTTTCGAGTTACTAATCTTAGCAACAGAACAAGTATCAAATACTCAGGGGCTAATATAAACACTAGTAAGGCACACATCAATAACCTGTGTGTCAAATATACCCTTGTTCACTTTGACATCCTTCTTATCCACCAAATATTCAGGGCATTTCCGCTTCTAGTGACCATTTCCTTTGCAGTGTAAGCACTCAGTTTCAGGCTTTGGTCCAGCTTTGGTCTTCTTCATGGGAGTGACAACTTGTTTGCCATTTTACTTGAAGCTTCCCTTTCTTTCCCTTTGCCCTTTTCTTGAATATAGTGGTCTTGTCAATCATCAACACTTGATGCTCTTTCTTGATTTCTACCTTCGTCGATTTCAACATCACGAAGAGCTCGGGAATCGTTTTCGTCATCCCTTGCATACTATAGTTCATCACGAAGTTCTAGTAACTTAGTGATGGTGACTAGAGAATTCTGCCAATCACTATCTTATCTGGAAGATTAACTCCCACTTGATTCAAGCGATTGAAGTACCCAGACAATCTGAGCGCATGCTCACTAGTTGAGCGATTCTCCTCCATCTTTTAGCTATAGAACTTGTTGGAGACTTCATATCTCTCAACTCGGGTATTTGCTTGAAATATTAACTTCAATTCCTGGAACATCTCATATGGTCCATGACGTTCAAAACATCTTTGAAGTCCCGATTCTAAGCCGTTAAGCATGGTGCACTAAACTATCAAGTAGTCATCATATTGATCTAGCCAAACGTTCATAATGTCTGCATCTGCTCCTGCAATAGGTTTTTCACCTAGCGGTGCATCAAGGACATAATTCTTCTGTGCAGCAATGAGGATAAACCTCAGATCACGGATCCAATCCGCATCATTGCTACTAACATCTTTCAACATAGTTTTCTCTAGAAACATATCAAAATAAACATATGAAAGCAACAACGCCAGCTATTGATCTATAACATAATCTACAAAATACTACCAGGATTAAGTTCATGATAAATTTAAGTTCAATTAATCATATTACTTAAGAACTCCCACTTAGACAAGCATCTCTCTAGTCATCTAAGTGATCACGTGATCCAAATCAACTAAACCATGTCCGATCATCACGTGAGATGGAGTAGTTTTCAATGGTGAACATCACTATGTTGATCATATCTACTATATGATTCACGTTCGACCTTTCGGTCTCCGTGTTTCGAGGCCATATCTGTTATATGCTAGGCTCGTCAAGTTTAACATGAGTATTCCGCGGTGTGCAACTGTTTTGCACCCGTTGTATTTGAACATAGAGCCTATCACACCCGATCATCACGTGGTGTCTCAGCACGAAGAACTTTCGCAACGGTGCATACTAAGGGGAGAACACTTCTTGATAATTTTTAGTGAGAGATCATCTTAAAATGCTACCGTCAATCAAAGCAAGATAAGATGCATAAAGGATAAACATCACATGCAATCAATATAAGTGATATGATATGGCCATCATCATCTTGTGCTTGTGATCTCCATCTCCGAAGCACCGTCGTGATCACCATCGTCACCAGTGCGACACCTTGATCTCCACCGTAGCATCGTTGTCGTTACGCCATCTATTGCTTCTACGACTATCGCTACCGCTTAGTGATAAAGTAAAGCAATTACAGGGCGTTTGCATTTCATAAAATAAACCGACAACCATATGGCTCCTGCCAGTTGCCGATAACTTCGGTTACAAAACATGATCATCTCATACAATAAAATATAGCATCACATCTTGACCATATCACATCACAACATGCCCTGCAAAAACAAGTTAGATGTCCTCTACTTTGTTGTTGCAAATTTTACGTGGCTGCTACGGGCTGAGCAAGAACCGTTCTTACGTACGCATCAAAACCACAATGATAGTTCATCAAGTTAGTGCTGTTTTAACCTTCGCAAGGACCGGGCGTAGCCACACTCGGTTCAACTAAAGTTGGAGAAACAGACATCCGCTAGTCACCTGTGTGCAAAGCACAGCGGTAAAACCAGTCTCGCATAAGCGTACGCGTAATGTCGGTCCGGGCCGCTTCATCGAACAATACCGCTGAACCAAAGTATGACATGCTGGTAAGCAGTATGACTTGTATCGCCCACAACTCACTTGTGTTCAACTCGTGCATATAACATCAACGCATAAAACCTGGCTCGGATACCACCGTTGGGGAACGTAGTAATTTCAAAAAAATTCCTACGCACATGCAAGATCATGGTGATGCATAGCAATGAGAGGGGAGAGTGTTGTCCATGTACCCTCGTAGACCGTAAGCGGAAGCGTTATGACAACGCGGTTGATGTAGTCGTACGTCTTCACGATCCGACCGATCCAAGCACCGAACGTACAACACCTCCAAGTTCAGCACACGTTCAGCTCGATGACGATCCCCGGACTCCGATCCAACAGTGTTTCGGGGATGAGTTCCGTCAACACGACGGCGTGGTGACGATGATGATGTTCTACCGACGCTGGGCTTCACCTAAGCGCCGCAACGATATGATTGAGGTGGAATATGGTGGAGCGGGGGCACCGCACACGGCTAAGGAACGATCACAAAGATCAACTTGTGTGTCATGGGGTGCCCCCTTACCCCCGTATATAAAGGAGCAAGGGAGGAGGAGGCCGGCTCTAGGAGGAGGGCGCGCCAAGGGGGAGTCCTACTCCCACCGGGAGTAGGACTCCCTTCTTTCCTAGTTGGAGAAGGAGAAAGGGGGAAGGAGGAGGAAGAGGGGAAGGAAAGGGGGGGCGCAGCCCACCTCTTGCCTCCTCTCCTCTTCTCCCTTAGGGCCCATGAAGGCCCAATAACCCCCGGGAGGGTTCCGGTAACCCCTAGGTGCTCCGGTATAATCCCGATTTCATCCGGAACCATTCCGATATCCAAATATAGGCTTCCAATATATCAATCTTTATGTATCGACCATTTCGAGACTCCTCGTCATGTCCGTGATCACATCCGGGACTCCCAACAACCTTTGGTACATCAAAACTTATAAACTCATAATAAAACTGTCATCGTAACGTTAAGCGTGCGGACCCTACGGGTTCGAGAACTATGTAGACATGACCTAGAACTATTCTCGGTCAATAACCAATAGCAGAACCTGGATGCTCATATTGGCTCCTACATATTCTACGAAGATCTTTATCGGTCAAACCGCATAACAACATACGTCGTTCCCTTTGTCATCGGTATGTTACTTGCCCAAGATTCGATCGTCAGTATCCAATACCTAGTTCAATCTCGTTACCGGAAAGTCTCTTTACTCGTTACGTAATGCATCATTCTGTAACTAACTCATTAGCTACATTGCTTGCAAGGCTTATAGTGATGTGCATTACCGAGAGGGCCCAGAGATACCTCTCCGACAATCGGAGTGACAAAACCTAATCTCGAAATACGCCAACCCAGCATGTACCTTCGGAGACACCTGTAGAGCTCCTTTATAATCACCCAGTTATGTTGTGACGTTTGGTACCACACAAAGTGTTCCTTCGGTAAACGGGAGTTGCATAATCTCATAGTTACAGGAACATGTATAAGTCATGAAGAAAGCAATAGCAACATACTAAACGATCAAGTGCTAGGCTAACGGAATGGGTCATGTCAATCACATCATTCTCCTAATGATGTGATCCCATTAATCAAATGACAACACATGTCTATGGTTAGGAAACATAACCATCTTTGATTAATGAGCTAGTCAAGTAGAGGCATACTAGTGACGTTATGTTTGTCTATGTATTCACACATGTATCATGTTTCCGGTTAATACAATTCTAGCATGAATAATAAACATTTATCATGAAATAAGGAAATAAATAATAACTTTATAATTGCCTCTAGGGCATATTTCCTTCACTGCTCACCCATTGGGCTCGGCCCAGGATGCGGGGAGGGTGGAGGCAGGCCGGCTGGGCCATGTAGCTCGGCCTTGGGGAGGCCATGGCCCATGAAGGCGAGCAGGAGGAGCAGCGCCTCTTCTTCCTCCCGAGCGGCGCCATGGCGACGACGGTGGTGGGTGCGACGCTGGCGAGGGAAGGTGAGGCACGGCCGGGAACGGGCGGATCGGGCCTCCGGGCACCGGATCCGGCCGGTGGCGAGGCAGGGATGCCGACGGCAGCTTGGTGGCGGCGGACCAGGAGCTTGGGGAAGATCCAGGCGGCGATGGTGGCTCCTGGCGGCGCGGAGGGAGGTGGACGGTGGAGCGCGGCGGCCTGGAGGTCACCGGCGACGGCGAGGTCGCCGGAGGGAGGCGCTAGGTGGCGGGGAGGCGACCTGGCGACGGGGCTCTTGCGGGAGCCGCTCGGGATCGGGCGGCTGGGCGGTTCTCTACGGGATGCGGGAGGCGCTCGGGAGGGCGGCGGCGCACGGGCTCTCTCCGGACCCGGATCTGGCCTGGGGCAGTCCTGTTGCAGGCCGGGAGGGCCACGGGAGGTGGGAGGAAGTGGTGGGCGACGACGGGGCACGTGGCAGCGCTGTAGAGGCCATAGGTGGCGGCGCAGGTGGTTTCTGGTGGCGGTGGGGCAGCCCAGGGGCGCCAAGTGGCGGAGGGGAGGTGGCCGGTGCAGAAAACGAGGCTGGAAGCGGCGGCTGGCTGCGGGAATTGAGGAGAGGGTAGGTAGGAGGCCAAAAATGGAGAGAGGGGGTGTTGGTGTCAAAACCGGCGGATCTCGGGTAGGGGGTCCCGAACTGTGCGTCTAGGCGGATGGTTACAGGAGACAAGGGACACGATGTTTTTACCCGGGTTCGGGCCCTCTCGATGGAGGTAAAACCCTATTCCTGCTTGGTTGATATTGATGATATGGGTAGTACAAGAGTAGATCTACCACGAGATCAAGGAGGCTAAACCCTAGAAGCTAGCCTATGGTATGATTGTTGTTCGTCCTATGGACTAAAACCCTACGGTTTATATAGACACCGGAGAGGGCTAGGGTTACACAGAGTCAGTTACAATGGCAGGAGATCTACATATCCGTATTGCCAAGCTTGCCTTCCACGCCAAGATAAGTCCCATCCGGACACGGGACGAAGTCTTCAATCTTGTATCTTCATAGTCTTGGAGTTCGGCCAATGATGATAGTTCGGCTATCCGGACACCCCCTAGTCCAGGACTCCCTCAGTAGCCCCTGAACCAGGCTTCAATGACGACGAGTCCGGCGCGCATATTGTCTTCGGCATTGCAAGGCGGGTTCCTTCTCCGAATAATTCATAGAAGATTGTGAACACCAGGATAGTGTCCGGCTCTGCAAAATAAATTCCACATACCACCGTGGAGAGAATAATATTTACACAAGTTCAATCTGCTGATGTATTTTGTGGCATAACGTCACACCACAACCAAGCCTTCGCTCGAATCGTTTTTATTATTCCACCACAGCGCGTTTAGCGAAGCGGTTTCCTTGGCACGTCTTGTCGAAGCAGAGATCGTGTCCCCTTATTCTGGGATTCCCATCAATACGGACGTGGGTAACCCAACCGCGCCATTGATTGTGGCGCTTGGGAGATAAGCGAGTTTTACCAGGCTGGTGGGGACGCATAGCTTCGTTCGCCCATATATAAGGGGATAAGGATCCACCTTTTTACCTACGCCTTCTTCCTCCTTTGCTTATCCATCTCCGCGCACTCGAGCTCCAGCGCCCCAGTCCGCACATCTCACCTCAACCTTCTCCAACCATGTCCGGAGCGGGAGGCAAGTGGATGGCCTCCTCCGTCACGGAGGGGCACATCAAGAAGCTGCGCAGCGTCGGATATTTGTCCAGTGATATCGTGCACCGGCTCCCCGACGAGGGGCAGCTCATCCCCACCCCCGGGCCCCATGAGAGGGTGGTATTCCTTCCCCATTTCCTCCGCGGACTGGGCTTCCCACTCCACCCCTTTGTTCGGGGGCTCATGTTCTACTACGGCCTGGATTTCCACGATCTAGCCCCGAATTTCATCCTCAACAATTCGGCGTTTACCGTCGTGTGCGAGGCCTTCCTCTGCATCCAGCCCCATTTCAGCTTGTGGCTAAAGACCTTCAGTGTCAAGCCGAAGGTTGTGAAGGGCAGCCAAGCGGAGTGCGGAGGCGCCATGGTGGGCAAGATCCCAACGTCACTTGGCTCGAGGGCGCCTTTGTGGAAACCATCAAAGGGTGGCAATCGGGGTGGTTCTACATCACCGAGCCGCGTGACCCTAAATGGGCAGCGGCCCCCGAATTCAGATCTGGCATCCCCGTGCGGCTCACTTCCTGGAAAGAGAAGGGCCTGCTATGGGGTAATTCGGAAGAGCTGACCGGACTTCAATCCTGTCTCCAAACCCTGGTGAACAAGAAGCTCAAGCTTGTCAACATAATCCAGGTCATGCTCATCCGCCGGATTCTCCCCTGCCAACAGCGGGACTTCAATTTGTGGGAGTTCGATCCGGCACAGCACCAGACCTTGAGCAGGCTCTTTGACACTATGTACGAAGAGGCCTGGAGGGTGCTGTTCAAGGGTGCCGAGGCTCCCGCATCCGCTACCGAAGATCGCAGATTCAGCTCGCACCGTCCGGCTGGCAAGGTAAGCCATGTTATCCTTTATGGGACACTTGCTTTTCATAGCTTGACTCTATGTGGGATCTAATCTCCCAATACCTTTAACAGGCCTGGCAGGAGACATCCGGACAGGTTAACTGTCCGGCTCCCCTTCTAGAGGACCCAGCGGATGCCCGTTTGACAGGGCTACTGGTCCCGGCACCTTACGTGGTGCTGGAGAAGAAGGCCAAGAAGAAGGCCACGGGAACCCGGAGGAGTTCCCGGCGTCTGGTGTTATCGGATTCATCGTCCGATGACTCTGAGGCGGACTCCTCCCACGAGGACGAGGAGGAGAAGAAAGAAGCCTCTCCCCCAGCGGGGGGGGGGGGAGAGGAAGAGGAAGGCCTCCCCAACGAGGGAGGCCGAAGGGTCCAAGAAGGGAAGGACCCTTCCCCCGGACTGTTCCGCCAACGTCGGCGACGGCGACGAGGACTGGCCCTCAAGGGCCAAGCCCCTGGTGAGATCGTAAGTATCCGGACTCCCAAATAACTTCATAATTTTTCTTTTTGTCACATGGTGTCTTTCTAATGCCGCATACAATCCTGTAGTCCGCCCAAGGACGATCTTCCCGCTTCGTCGAGCGGGTCCTCGGGTATGTCGGATGTGGATAGTACTTCACTTCCGACCGCCTCCACCCCCCGTGACGCCGACGACGCCGAGCTGGGATCCCAGAAAGGGACCCACCAGGAGGAGGAGGCCCCGGAGGTGCCGCAGGGCAACCTCCCGGACTTTGGACCGGACTCCGCACCGGAACCTGCAGTGGTTCCGGAGTCCGGCGGGCGGCCCCTTCGTAAGAAGGGCAAGACTGTGACGCCAGCGGCCTCCGTCCAACCGGAGGCGCCGGATAATTTGCTGGAGGCGCTCAACGGCGCTTCCATCAAAGAGGAACACCGCACTGTCATGAGTGCGGTGATTCAAAAGGTTCGGCTCGCCAAAAGCGGGCTGACCGAAGCCTGCAACAGCCTTCTAACAGGCTTTGAGGTAAGAATTTTAATATATGTAAAATAGTACCGCATAGACAGTAGCCCCTGATGCTCGGTTAGGTGTTCGGAAAGAAAAGCCGGACTGAGGATCTAAAAAGATATACGCAGGAGTCTTAACAAAAATATGTCAATATGGGAATGCAGGCTGCGCTGCTGACCTCTGCCGCACTGACTGCGGAGGTCACTGCCTTGAAGCAGGGCCTCGAGCGGTCCGAGAGCGAGCTCGGCCGTGCCAAGAAGCAGCTCGAGGACAAGGAAGGTGAGTAACACCTTATGAAAGTTGTACCTTACAGAAAAGGATTTGGTTGCAAGAGGAATAACAAGGATAACGTGGGTGCTCCAGGGGCTACGAAGGAGGTGGCGACCCTGAACGAGGCGGTGTCCGCGACCGAACACAATGCGGCCGCAGAACGAGCCGAGCGAGAGAAGTAGGAGGCGTGGGTGGCGGAGGTACGGCAAGAGCTCCAGGCTCTCGTGGAAAAACACGAGAGTTTGGAGCGTGACTCGAGGACTCGAGAGTCCGAGCTTGCGTCGGCTCTTGAGAGTGCCAAAGCCGCTAAGGCCGAAGCCCACAAGGCCTTCCAGGAAATCGAGGCATTGAAGAAAATAGCGGTGGGTAAGGCATTCTTCATGCAAAGCAAGCATGTAAAAGTGAATTACCTGTTACTTACCCGAATTCGGAGCTCTCCAGGAGCGTTCGCAGATCTGCCCCATAGCGTGTCCGATGCTGCCGCTTTCTATAGAGCCGAGGAGGGGAGCTCGACGGAGAAGGTGTTCTGGTCTCAGTATGCTGAGGCCGGACATCCGGTGCCCCTTAGCGACTAGCTGAAGCAGCTGGTCGAGCTCCACAAGGTGGCCGAACAGGCCATGAAGGGCCTTATAGTTCGGCTATGGCCCAAAGAGGCCATGCCTGGGAGCTACTTCGGCCTGGTGCGGCGACTGGTGGATGCGTGTCCCTGGGTTGAAGTCATCAAGCACTCCGCCTGCATTGTAGGTGCCCGTCGGGCCCTTGCCCGTGCTAAAGTGCACTGGGGCAAGATGGACGCTGAGAAGCTTGTGATGGACGCGCCACCGCCGGGCAAGGAGTATCGCACGCCCGAGATGTATTATAAGGGTGTCCTGAAGGGTGCCCGCATTATTGCGGGTGAGTGCTCCAAAGATGTAATATTTGAGTAGACTCGCATTTTGTTATCATGTGCGCTGAAAACTTTGTTCATATGCGCTAAGCAACGCTTGTTAATTTAAAATATTACCTTCTGTGCGGCCGTTTATCAAATCTGAGAGATGGCAAGTCGTCGGCTTCAGCCCCCATGCCACGAGTGCTGGGGTGTTCGGGATAAACTTGAGCGCTCTTGTTCCCATTTTTGGGTCCATTTAGGGAGGCGCTCAACACAACGGACGAGGCAACCGGACTTATAATGCTTGAACACTCTCACTTAGCCATAGAATTCTATAATTCTAAATTTCGGCGAAGCCCCTAGTGTTCGGAAGGCCGAATTCGGGGCGCTATCCACGCCTGGGCCGGACAAAGCCGGTTCCTCGCTCTAAGCGGCATAAGTCTTTAGGGACTCGAAAAAACCTCTCGAACAGCGACCGGCTCTCGCCTCATCATGACGGTCAGTTTTAGCTTTCTCCACTGAGGTGCTCGCCCAGCTCAACTGGGGCACAATCGCAGTGCTTCTCCCAGCGCTACCTTAGCCGATATAACGGAATGTAAGGTACCAAAACATGGGAGCCGGGCAAACCCAACTATTGACCCAAGACATGATTCAGAGCCGATGCATATAATGCTATAAGTTTGGGGTGCCGCACTTGTGAAAGTGTTCGGACTTATCACACCATAATGTGGGGAACTTAAGCCCCTGGTGTATTTAGCCGTACCAAAGTGTACGGATGCAACATGTCATAAATGAACATATGTATAAGAAAGGAATGCAATTATAGGCAAAAAGCGATGCATTGTTTATTCAAGAAATACTGCCATGAATGCAGAACGATACAAATAGTGCGATAAGCAAGGGGTGGGACTATTAAACATGTCCCCCTCCAGGGGTAGGCTGCGGAATGGTGTATAAAACAGATTTAATGCTCTTAATGGAGACCACCTGGATACTCGTCGCAGCCTTTCTCCTTCCCTGGCTGTTGCATCGTGAGTTCGGCAGGTCTACTGCCGGACAGGGCCTCTGGTAAGTGGAGTCCTGAGGATAAGAAAAAAAGGAAAGAAAAAGGATGACACACTTGGGAGCCCCTGGTGCGGTTGAGCCGCACTCTGGGCCTGCCGTGGTCGTGCCCCTCCCCCTATGCCCATGGTATCTCCAGAGCGTAATGATGTACGCAAAGTACCGGTCTTGCAATTTTGCGAGGGCTGGGGTTGGGGCCGCATTGCTACGCGTGCTCGGAACGTGCCAGGTGGTCTTGTTGTATGTTACTCCGGGCGCGCTTAGCAGTGTCCGGTCGCTTAACGGCCGGACTCGAGAATTGCCTTAAGAGGCTACTCTGCACTTCTGCCGCGAGAGCCGCTGTATGCTCCTCCGTTCGGAGGGAGCGTTCAGTGTTTCCGTTGACCGTGATGACTCCTCGAGGGCCTGGCATCTTGAGCTTGAGGTATGTGTACTGCGGAACCGCATTGAACTTTGCAAACGCGGTTCGTCCGAGCAGTGCATGATAGCCGCTGCAGAACGGGACTATGTCGAAGATTAACTCCTCGCTTCGGAAGTTATCCGGGGATCCGAAGACCACTTCCAGTGTAACTGAGCCTGTACAATTGGCCTCTACACCTGGTATGACGCCTTTAAAGGTCGTTTTTGTGGGTTTAATCCTTGAGGGGTCTATGCCCATCTTGCGCACTGTATCTTGATAGAGCAGGTTCAGGTTGCTGCCGTCGTCCATTAGGACTCTGGTGAGGTGAAATCCATCAACGATTGGGTCTAGAACCAATGCGGCGAACCCACCATGGAGGATGCTGGTGGGGTGGTCCCTTCGATCAAAAGTGATCGGGCAGGAGGACCATGGGTTGAACTTTGGGGCGACTGGCTCCATCGTGTATACGTCCCTGAGTGCACGCTTCCGCTCCCTTTTGGGTATGTGGGTTGCGTATATCATGTTCACCATCCGCACTTGTGGGGGGAAACCCTTCTGTCCACTATTGTTCGGCGGCCGGGTCTCTTCCTCGTCATCGCTATGCAGCCCCTTGTCATTGTTTTCAGCGATTAACTTGCCTGCCTGCTTGAATACCCAACAATTCCTGTTAGTGTGATTAGCTGGCTTTTCGGGGGTGCCGTGTATCTGGCACGAGCGGTCGAGTATTCGGTCCAAATTGGACGGACCCGGAGTAGTTCTTTTGAATGCCTTTTTCCGCTGACCGGGTTTGGAGCCTCTGAATCTGGCGTTGACTGCCATATCTTCAATATTTTCGCCGTTAATGCGGCGTTTGTGTTTGTTGCGATGCGACCTGCCATTGCGGTCCTTGGCATCCGGACTGCCAGAATTTTTGTTGAGGTTGTTACTGCGGGCTAGCCAGCTATCCTCTCCCGCGCAGAAGCGGGTCATGAGTGATGTGAGGGCTACCATGGATTTCGGCTTTTCCTGTCCTAGGTGCCGGGCAAGCCACTCGTCTCAGATGTTATGTTTGAACGCTGCAAGGGCCTCCGCATCCGGACAGTCGACGATTTGATTTTTCTTGGTTAAGAACCGTGTCCAGAATTGTCTGGCCGATTCGTCTGGCTGCTGAATTATATGGCTTAGGTCGTCAGCGTCTGGTGGTCGCACATACGTGCCCTGGAAGTTATCAAGGAATGCAGCTTCCAGGTCCTCCCAGCACCCAATTAATTCTGCTGGCAAGCTGTTAAGCCAATGCCGAGCTGGTCCTTTAAGCTTGAGTGGGAGGTATTTGATGGCGTGGAGATCATCACCGCGGGCCACGTGGATATGAAGGAGATAGTCTTTGATCCAAACCGCGGGGTCTGTTGTGCCATCATAGGATTCAATATTCACGGGTTTAAACCCTTCGGGGATTTGATGATCCATTACTTCATCTGTGAAGCATAGTGGGTGTGCGGCGCCTCTATATTGGGCTATATCACGACGTAGCTCAAACGAGCTTTGTCTACTGTGTTCGGCCCGGCCGGACTTGCTGTATCCGGCGTGACGGTTGTCGTCGCGTATCGTGGGGCGCCCACGTGATCCGTAGATCGATCTTGATTGTCTTGCCTTATCCTCCAATATGTCTCGCAAGTCCGACGCATTCCCCCATGGCTTTGTACTTTTCGAGCGATGCCGGGGTATGGCTTTAGTGGAGGGCCTAGAGGCCTCTCTGTCACGGCCACGAGGTGGCCGGTCAGCCGTATTGTGCGCTGGTGATGTAGGTTTATATGCTTCCTCCTCTAATCGGGGGTAGCAGCTTGCGTTTGGGGTAGCTTTGGGGGGGGGGCGTTCGAGTTCATGCTCTTCGGCCGCAAGGACTTCAGTCCATCTGTCGGCTAGCAAATCTTGGTCAGCTCTAAGCTGTTGTTGCTTTTTCTTGAGGCTGCTTGCCGTGGCCATAAGCCTGCGTTTGAAACGCTCTTGTTCGACGGGATCCTCAGGCACGACGAATACATCGTCGTCGAGGCTTGCCTCGTCTCCGGAGGGAGGCATGTAATTATCGTCCTCTACCTCTTCATCTGCCGCTCTCTCGTGAGGGCTGGCTTCTCCGTCCTCCTGTGCTGAATCTTGCTGGAGGGGGTTGTCTTCGGCACTGTCTGGGGTGTTATTATCTCTGGTGCCGGAATCTCCATTCTTGCTGTGGCAGGATTTAGAGCGGCGCCACTGACGCTGGCGCTTAGGTTGTTTCTTGGAGGGGTCTTCCTCCGCTGTTCCATCGCCACTCCCATCCTTTGGGATGTCCACCATGTATATGTCGTATAACGAGGTGGCTTTCCAGTGCCCAGTAGGCGCTGATTCTTGGTCGTCTCTGGCATCGTCGTCCATACCGTCGATGTCTTCGGAGTCGAAGTCTAGCATGTCGGTTAGGTCGTCGACAGTGGCTACAAAGTGGGTGGTGGGTGGGCTTTGAATTCCTTCGTCGTCCTCATCCCAACCATCCTGACCGTGATCCGGCCAGGGCTCTCCTGATAACGAGAGATACATTAGCGAATTCAGGATGTTGCCAAAAGGCGAGTGCTGAAAGATGTCTGCAGCGGTGAACTCCATGATCGACGCCCAATTGGATTCGATTGGTAGGGGCGCGGGAGGTTCGGAGTCCGGCGAGGAGTCCGGCACCTTGGAGTCACGAGCTTCACAAGGGACAAGGTCGGTATTCGGCTCCATCGCCGTAGAGGTAGCAGCCCCCGAGGCGGTGTCTAGCCACCCATCCTCGATCGGCGCAGTCGGCTCCGAGTTAAGGGTCGGAGCGGACTCTTGTGCGGCCTCCAGGACACTGTTCGGCGGCAGAGCTCAATCACGCCCATCGTAACAGTGCGACGCGCACGGCTGTGGCTCGAATCCGTCGAAGATTAAGTCTGCGCGGATGTCGGCCGTGAAGTTCAAACTTCCAAATCTGACCTGATGGCCAGGGGCGTAGCTTTCAATCTGCTCCAGATGGCCAAGCGAATTGGCCCGCAGTGCAAAGTCGCCGAATACGAAGATCTGTCCGGGGAGAAAAGTCTCACCCTGGACCGCGTCGTTGTTGATGATCGAAGGAGCCATCGGGCCTATAGGCGACGACACAGAGGAACTCTCAATGAAAGCACCAATGTCGGTGTCAAAACTGGCAGATCTCGGGTAGGGGGTCCCGAACTGTGCGTCTAGGCGGATGGTAACAGGAGACAAGGGACACGATGTTTTTACCCAGGTTCGGGCCCTCTCGATGGAGGTAAAACCCTACTCCTGCTTGATTGATATTGATGATATGGGTAGTACAAGAGTAGATCTACCACGAGATCAAGGAGGCTAAACCCTAGAAGCTAGCCTATGGTATGATTGTTGTTCGTCCTATGGACTAAAACCCTCCGGTTTATATAGACACCGGAGAGGGCTAGGGTTACACAGAGTCGGTTACAATGGCAGGAGATCTACATATCCGTATTGCCAAGCTTGCCTTCCACGCCAAGGAAAGTCCCATCCGGACACGAGAGAAGTCTTCAATCTTGTATCTTCATAGTCTTGGAGTCCGGCCAATGATGATAGTTCGGCTATCCGGACACCCCGTAGTCCAGGACTCCCTCAGGGGGGTGTATATATAGGGTAAGGACTAGGGTTAGGGGGGTTTGAGGTCGGTTCCTAGCCCTCCGATGGCGATCCGACGGATCCGGTCGGAGAGGGTTCTAGGTGGGCTGCAGGAGGGGTTAGTGGGCTGTGAAGAGTGGGCTTGGGCTGAGGGGAGAGAAGGGAAGTGCAGCCCGGGAAGGGTTTTCGGAGATCGAAAACAACCGACGAATAAACCAGCGACGACGCCGCTACGAACGATGGTTGGGCTATCAAGCGGACTCCTAATGCGACGTAACTTGGCAGACGGTCTACCTACACTATAACAAGACCGCACGCCAACTTTCAGCCCATTCCGAGAACATTTTTATGTCATTTATAAAATAATATTTCGGAGGTGCCGCGGGCTCGTGCGAGTGTGGTTGGGCTCAGAACAAACAACAGAAGGAACTGGGAGACCCGGACGGATGCAAGTTTTGAAAAGCATGCAGATAAAATGCAGATGATGACATGGCAAAGTGCAACACGCAAGCAGATGACATGGCAACGAAGGCGAATAACTGGAAGACACCTGGCGCATCAGATTCGGGGCGTTACAGGCTCCGAGCGGCGATGGCGTCGGGGTCGAGCCCGAGTTCCAGACCGGGAACGGGGCGGCGTAGACGGGCGTTGGGGATTGGCTCGGGGGCGAGGTGAGGTAGCGACGGCGAGGTGGCGGCGCGCAGGCTCGGTGCTGGCCGCGGTCGACGACGGGACGACGACGGGGTGGCGGTGACGACGGGCGACGGCGTCGGGTCGACGACGAGGCGGTCCGACGAGGCGGCTCCGCGCGACGGCGGTGTCAGGCGGTGAGGCGACGGCGTCGCGCGATGGGGGAGACGGCGTCGAGTAGCACCAGGCGGCGTGGCGCGGTCGTCGGGGCACAGCGGGGTCGATCCCGACCCAGATCGGATCGGGAGAGGGAAAGAGAGAACCTGGGGGATCGAGGGGAGGGGATCTGCGGGTAATGGGCCAGGTCAGCGGGGAGTGGGGGGTTAGGTAACTGGCGGCTGGGCCGGCCAGTTGGGTGGGCCGGTTGGCTGAGGCCCAGGTGGGCAGGGGGGTTGTGGCCCTTTTTCTTTTGCTTTTGCTGTCTTGTAACCTCTTTTTTGTTTTCTCTAGATTAGGGCACTAAATTACTTTGCAAAAAAATGTTGGTTCACCACCAATATTAACAAATGAAAATTTGCCACATGAGGAACATTTTATTTTAGACATTTGAAAATGTTTGAGTTTGACTTGAATTTGAATTTTGGATTCGAACGGGATTGAACAATCGCGGGATTAACAACAGATAACATGGTGACGTGGCATCATTAGAAGAGAGTTATTGTAGCTTAATTATCCGGGCGTCACAATGGCATACTAGATCAAATAGATAAACTTAATAGTGACTTTAGTTTAATGATACAAAATTTGTATGAAGCTTTCCCTATGTATCAAAATCGATGATCATTTCACTTACTTTCATTTCCCTATGTATTATAGAGGTATTTCTATCTAACGCTGGGTGGGAGGGGGAGTCGTAAAATGTACATTAAGCGGCAACATACCCTCCACCAAAATTTGTGCCATTCGGTCTCTAATCGAATGACATAGATTGTCTTTCTCTTTTTTCACCTCAAACACAGATTCTATTGTAGTCATCCTCGATTGAACAAAAAAAATTCATAATACAATGCAAGTGCTTCAGATTTGCAATACATAGGAGGAGTTTAATCTTCTTCTAGAATCCTCTTTGGGCCCTTCAAATATGTTTCCAGTGTCCACAGACATGTTACTTGTGTGTACATATCGTGTACAAGGTAGCTATGGTCGCAGAAAACAATTACAGAGTTTCTTATTGTCTATGTCATGTGACGAATACTCTTCGGTCAGCGACAAGTAATATGGATTTTTGCTTTGTAAGATGTATATTTAATTAATGAAAATACCGTAGAACAATTGTTCTACGATCAGTGCTTAAAAAGAAAGACAAGTAATATGGATCGAAAGGAGTAGTAATATTTTAGATTTGATTGCCAAGACTTGTGAATCTAGTTTCAGGGAGATGCATAATTTGTGTTAAAATTCTGGAAGTTGGGTGTGCCTAATTTGACGACATGGTTTCAAGGCGAGAGATTGTGTTCCACTAGCAAAAGGTAGAAGGTTGCACCAACTACTCCAGAACAAAGGAAAGGAGGTTGTTTGGAAATTATTACGTGGATAGTTGAGACATTGTAGCAGCTGAGTAATATCAAAGCAGAAGTTTCAAAAAAAAACCAAAACAGCGAATTCTGAAAAAAAAAAAGAGTAAGTGAAGGTCATTATATATTTATTCAAAAGGAATTGAGTTGGGTGTCTGAAAATAAGCTGGTAGGACTTGGGACACAGGTCAGGTCTCTGTCTCATTCGGACAATCCACTATGCAAAAGCTGAAAAGCACCTAGAGATCGAACAACTCGAATATATATAAATCAACAGATAAATCAATTACGTATGGTTCCTATACTACAGATATTTGTATTTGAGAAGAAACAGAGCAAATTTAATGATTTCTCGATGGCGGTCTACTTGCGCTTGTTCTTGCTCCCGACGAGCAAGACGACGTAGAAGAGAGCACGGAAGAAGAAGCCGAATGCCGCAGTAACCAGGAGGCACATCCACTTCCCGAGGTCCGTGACGGCCTGCTGCCTTAGCACGTCGGCGCCGGTCACGACGCACGTGGCAGCCGTCATGTTTGTGCCGAGAGTCGCACTGATCGCGCCGAGCACCTTCAACTTCACGGCCTCCGTCATGCCGGCGATGGGTGTCCCCTCGAACATCTGTACCCCGCGCGCGAAGCACCGGCTGGCGTCGCCGAACTCGTTCTGCAACACAGCTTGGTAGGGATACTTGACGAGTGAAATGTAGTGGAACCATATCCAGTAGTTGGGAATCCTGTCCCGGTTGATGAAGAAGCCGGAGAACAGGAGGAAGTAGGCGAGGATGGCCACCACCACCGTGTAGCCCACCATCACGTGCGGCACCACCGCCGACAGGAACGTCACGAACCCGCTGCCCGCCCACAGCGACGCGAGAATGATCAGCGCAAAGAAGGCGAACGAGGCGCCCCCGCCGGCGAGGCCCACGGCGAAGAACGTGGTCACCGCGAACGCCAGGGACAGGATGACCAGCGGCGGGAAAGACACGACGGAGTTGGCGAGCACGTAGGACAAGCGGCGGTACGAGTTGTGCGCCGTCTCGCGGAGGTAGATGTGTCGCTCCTGGACGAAGACAGGCAGCGCGTCAGCGCAGACGTAGAACATGGTGGACATTCCCATGGCGAAGAAGCCCAGCCGCTCCTGGACGCCCTTGGGCGTGTCGTCGAGGCGCAGGAAGATGGTCGCCAGGATGAGCCCCGTCATCATGATGGTGCTCAGGCGCATGCCGAAGAGCTCCGGCATGCGGCGCGTGTTGGTGAAGGAGCGCTTGATCAGCACCCACACCTCCACCGTCAGCGGGTTCGCGTACGTCGGCACCGACGACGCCGTCCCTGTGACAGTCCCGGCCACCAGCTTCCCACGACAGACGCTCTCGGATATGGCGACCTCTAGCGGCATCGTGTTGACAGTCTCGATGATCCTGTGGTCTGCTTGCCACCTGGCGTTGAAGTCGGCGAGCAGCGCAGCGCCATCAGGCTGGCGCTCGAGTTCTCTGATGGTGTCCAGCGCGAACTCGGCCGGGTTCTCGTTCTCCGGGATGGGCTTGCCGAACTCGTGGAAGAAGGGTATGAGGCCGGCAGGCGTGCCGGCGTAGACGGTGCGGCCGCGAGAGAGGAGCAGGAGGCGGCCAAGGATGCCGAGGATCCGAGCGCTGGGCTGGTGGATGGTCATCACAACGACGCTGCCGCTCCGCGCGATGTCGAGGAGCACCTGTACCACCATGAACGCGCTCGCCGAGTCGAGCCCGGAGGTGGGCTCGTCGAGGAACAGCAGGATCGGGTCGTGGATGATGTCCGTGCCGATGGAGACACGGCGTCTCTCGCCTCCCTGACACCCCACGGTGCCCCTCGTCGCCGATGACGGTGTCGGCAGCGCTGGTGAGGCCGAGCTGGTAGATGAGCGCGTCGACGCGTTCGCGCTTCCTTGCCGGGGAGAGCGCGCGGGAGAGGCGGAACTCAGCGGCGTACATCAGCGTCTCCCGCACCGTGAGCATCGGGTACAGCAGATCGTCCTGCATGACGTACGCGGAGATGGCGCGGAGGCGGCGGCCGTGGAGGGGCTCGCCGTTGAGAGTGACGGTGCCGTGGAGGCTCTCCCGCTCGATCCGGCCGGCGAGCGCGTCGACGAGGGTAGACTTGCCGGACCCGCTGGCGCCCATCACAGCGAAGAGCTCCCCTTCCCGGGCCTCGCCGGAGATGCCGTCCAGCAGCGCCCTGGTGGTTGACGGTGATGGCGAATCCGTGGACGCCCTGGCGCGGGACAGCAGGCTCGCCAGCCTGCCGCCGCGCGTCCTGACGGTGTACGACAGGTCAGTGAAGGACAGCCGGTACGGCACTGGCGCGACGGGCGGCTGACCCGCCGAAGCATCTTCATCGGTGCCGAAGTCGACGACGATGTGGCCGGAGGTGGCCATGAGGTCGGGACGACGGCGGTCGATGATCTTCGACGCGACACGACACGACGAGCGCTCGATCGATTGGTGGGTCGGAACTGTGTACGTGCGTGTACGTTAATATAGGTGGTTTGCTTTGCTTTGCATCTCGTGTTTGGTTTGAACTTTGGAATATTGGTGGTGTGGAGATCGCTACGTATACGTTTTTTTCTTTGAGACAAGATCGCTACGTATACGTACAACTGAACTCGAGTGCCAGAGTTATTATTGGGCCCTAGTGGGACAGCTAGCTAGTCGGCCGTGTACTGTATTTGTGTACCACCAGTACAACTCCGTCTTGATTTATTATCCCTTCATCAAACTCTTTTTTTTTTTGGAGATGACCTTCATCAAACTCTTACGACAATACTTTTGCAATATAGTATTTTTATTTTTGCAATATATAGTATTTTTTATATTTTAACTGATTTGATATATTTTTAAATCTGCTAAATAAAAATTGTTTCCCTAAAGATAAAAGGCTAGTATGAAGATAAGAAATATCAACTAAATATAAATTTATTCATAATTAGATATATTTTTACGATGTACTTATTCAATATTATAGTTGTTGATATTTTCTTCTAAATATTTTGTTTAATTTGGAAAGCATTGACATTTTAACTAGATCTGTACGACATAATTTGGGGACAATGACAAGATTGTGTTCCTCGCGGGTCCCCATGATGTTTGTGCTTCCCCGACTGTACCTTGACTTACGGGGGAGACTTCAATATGATCCTCTTGGCGGAAGACAAGGATAAACCTAACCTCAACCGTCGCATCATGATCCACTTTCGTCGATTCCTTGGGAATGAGGGATTGCGTGATATGTACATGCATGGGTGGTGATACACCTAGTCCAGTGAACGTGACAACCCAATGTTGGTCCGCAAGGACCGCTTACTTTACTCTTCTAGGAGCTCCGAGCACCCGCATTACCTTTTGCGGTGTCTCTTCCGCTGTATCCGACCATCGCCCCCTTCTTCTTGACTGTGTCGCGCCTTTGCCAGGAGCTAGACGGTGTCATTTCGAGTGTTATTGGTCCAAGCTAAATGGCTTCCATCTTGTGATTTCTGAGGCGTGGAACTCCGTTGATCCCGACACCGAACCATTTCGATGCATTGTGGAACAAATGAAGGCCATGGCTCGCAGCCTACGGCGGTGGAGTGCCAAATCCATTGGCAACATTGTGCTACAGCTTTTAGTCGCATGAGCTCATCACTTGGCTCAACGTCGCGCAGGATCTCCACCCTTTGTCCTCCTTCAAAACCTGGTCGCGCCGACGCGTGGAGGCTTCTTATCTTGGGTTTGCGTCCCTGAATTGCTCCATCGCAAGGCAACACACCTGCTTTTCCTAGCTCAAGCACGGTAACATGAGTGCTACATTCCTTCGTGTCCGCGCTGCGTACCGCAGGCAAATGAACCTCATGTTCGCTCTCAAGTTTGTAGATAACACAGTTCATGAACCTGATGTCCTTGCTGACATGGCTTTCAACCACTTCTCGTCCATCGTTGGTTCCTCTGAGGAGCGTGCTTTCACCCTTGCCCTAGAATATATCCATCCTCACACTTCAATCTTCACACACTTGATCAACCCGTCTCCGAGGACGAGATTTGGTGTGCGGTTTAAGCCATGCCCACGTGCAGAGCGCCGGGTCCGGATGGTTTCTCCGTGGAGTTCCTTTGGGCCTTGTAGGTGTAACACCCCAATAATCATGCTATAGTGATCCCTTGCTAAGATGCCTTGTCATCTTATTTTGCTAAGTTTAATTGCCACTTGATAAAAATCAAAGTCAAATCCAAATTTAAATTGCAAGCAAAATTATTACCGCTTCAAGTTGTGAAACAAAAATGTTTACGATATGTCATAAAATCCCAAAGCATTGGTAAAAATAATTTTTGGGGAACGTAGTAATTTTAAAAAAATTCCTACGACACGCAATATCATGGTGATGCAAAGCAACGAGAGGGGAGAGTGTGTCCACGTACCCTCGTAGACCGAAAGCGAAAGCGTTAGCACAACGCGGTTGATGTAGTTGTACGTCTTCACGATCCGACCGATCAAGTACCGAACGCACGACACCTCCGAGTTCTGCACACGTTCAACTCGATGACGTCCCTCGAACACCGATCCAGCCGAGCTTTGAGGGAGAGTTTCGTCAACACGACGGCGTGGTGACGATGATGATGTTCTACCGACGCAGGGCTTTGCCTAAGCACCGCTACGATATTATCGAGGTGGATTACCGTGGAGGGCGGCACCGCACACGGCTAAGAGATCCAAGGGATCAATTGTTGTGTCTAGAGGTGCCCCCCTGCCCCCATATATAAAGGAGCAAGCGGGGAGGCCGGCCAGCCTTGGGGCGCACCAAGGAGGGGAGGAGTCCTCCTCCTAGTAGGAGTAGGACTCCCCTCTTTCCTAGTCCAACTAGGAAAAGGAAGGGGAAGGAAGGAGAGGGAAAGGAGAAGTAAAGGGGGGGGGAGGGCGCCCCCCTCCCTAGTCCAATTCGGACCCCCTATAGGGAGGGGGCGCAGCTGCCCCTTGTGGGCTGCCTCCCCTCTTCCCTATGGCCCATGTAGGCCCAATAGTCCCCCTGGGGTTTCCGATAACCCCCCGGCACTCCGATAAATACCCGAATCACTTGAACCTTTCCGATGTCCGAATATAGTCGTTCAATATATCGATCTTTACGTCTCGACCATTTTGAGACTCCTCGTCATGTCCCTGATCTCATCCGGGACTCCGAACTATCTTCGGTACATCAAAATACATAAACTCATAATATAACCGTCATCAGACTTTAAGCGTGCGGACCCTACGGTTCAAGAACTATGTAGACATGACCGAGACACGTCTTCGGTCAATAACCAATAGCGGAACCTGGATGCTCATATTGGCTCCCACATATTCTATGAAGATATTTATCGGTCAAACCGCATAACAACATACATTGTTCCCTTTGTCATCGGTATGTTACTTGCCCGAGATTCGATCGTCGGTATCTCAATACCTAGTTCAATCTCGTTACCGGAAAGTCTCTTTACTCGTTCTGTAATACATCGTCCTGTAACTAACTCATTAGTTACAATTCTTGCAAGGCTTATAGTGATGTGCATTACCGAGTGGGCCCGAAGATACCTCTCCGACAATCGGAGTGACAAATCCTAATCTTGAAATATGCCAACCCAACAAGTACCTTCGGAGACACCTGTAGAGCACCTTTATAATCACCCAGTTACGTTGTGACATTTGGTAGCACACAAAGTGTTCCTCCGGTAAACGGGAGTTGCATAATCTCATAGTTATAGGAACATGTATAAGTCATGAAGAAAGCAATAGCAACATACTAAACGATCAAGTGCTAAGCTAACGGAATGGGTCAAGTCAATCACATCATTCTTCTAATGATGTGATCCCGTTAATCAAATGACAACTCATGTCTATGGTTAGGAAACTTAACCATCTTTGATTAACGAGCTAGTCAAGTAGAGGCATACTAGTGACACTATGTTTGTCTATGTATTCACACATGTATTATGTTTCCGGTTAATACAATTCTAGCATGAATAACAAACATTTATCATGAAATAAGGAAATAAATAATAACTTTATTAGTTCCTCTAGGGCATATTTCCTTCAGTCTCCCACTTGCACTAGAGTCAATAATCTAGTTCACATCGCCATGTGATTTAACACCAATATTCATATCTGCATATGATTAACACCCATAGTTCACATCCTCATATGACCAACACCCAAAGGGTTTACTAAAGTGTGATCATGTTTTGCTCGTGAGAGAATTTTAGTCAACGGGTCTGTCACATTCAAAGCCGTATGTATTTTGCAAAAATATTCTATGTCTACAATACTCTGTACGGAGCTAATCTAGCTAATTGCTCCCACTTTTAATATCTATCCAGATTGACACTTAGAGTCATCTGGATCAGTGTCAAATCTTTCATCGACGTAACCCTTTACGACGAACGTCTTGCACCTACATAATCGAGAAACATATCCTTGTTCCACTAAGGATAATTTTGACCAATGTCCAGTGATCTACTCCTAGATCACCATTGTACTCCCTTGCCAAACCAGGGCATAGTATACAATATGTCTGGTCCATAGCATGGCATACTTTTATAGAACCTATGACTGAGGCATAGGGAATGACTTTCATTCTCTTTCTATTTTCTGCCGTGGTCGGGATTTGAGTCTTACTCAATTTCATACCTTTGCAACATAGGCAAGAACTCTTTCTTTGATTGTTCCGTTTTGAACTACTTCAGAATCTTGTCAAGGTATGTACTCATTGAAAATCTTATCAAGCGTCTTGATCTATCTCAATAGATCTTGATGCTCAATATGTAAGTAGCTTTACTGAGGTCTTTCTTTTAAAGAACTCCTTTCAAACACTTCTTTATGGTTTCCAGAAAAATTCTACATCATTTCTAATCAACAATATGTCACTCACATCTACTTGTCAGAAAGGCTGTAGTGCTCCCACTCACTTTATTGTAAATACAGGCTTCACTGCAAGTCCGTATAATACTATATGCTTTG
Source organism: Triticum dicoccoides (assembly GCF_002162155.2). NCBI lineage: Eukaryota > Viridiplantae > Streptophyta > Magnoliopsida > Poales > Poaceae > Triticum > Triticum dicoccoides. The sequence goes on from NC_041389.1 coordinate 121,308,205, forward strand.
ATCAACTTATCAAAGCGTATATTCCAAATCCGAGATGCTTGCACCAGCCCATAGATGGATCGCTGGAGCTTGCACATTTTGTTAGCACCTTTAGGATTGACAAAACCTTCTGGTTGCATCATATACAACTCTTCTTTAAGAAAACCATTAAGGAATGCCGTTTTGACATCCATTTGCCAAATTTCATAAAATGTGGAAATTGCTAACATGATTCGGACATACTTAAGCATCGCTACAGTTGAGAAAATCTCATTGTAGTCAACACCTTGAACTTGTCAAAAACCTTTTTGCGACAAGTCGAGCTTTGTAGATAGTAACACTACTATCAACGCCCGTCTTCCTCTTGAAGATCCATTTATTTTCTATGGTTTGCCGATCATCGGGCAAGTCCACCAAAGTCCACACATTGTTCTCATACATGGATCCTATCTCAGATTTCATGGCCTCCAGCCATTTCGCGGAATCTGGGCTCATCATCGCTTCCTCATAGTTCGTAGGTTTATCATGGTCTAGTAACATGACTTCCAGAACAGGATTACCGTACCACTCTGGTGCAAACCGTACTCTGGAAGACCTACGAGGTTCTGTAGTAACTTGATCTGAAGTTTCATGATCATCATCATTAGCTTCCTCACTAATTGGTGTAGGAATCACTGGAACTGATTTCAGTGATGAACTATTTTCCAATTCGGGAGAAGGTACTATTACCTCATCAAGTTCTACTTTTCTCCCACTCACTTCTTTCGAGAGAAACTTCTTCTCTAGAAAGGATCCATTCTTAGCAACGAATGTCTTGCCTTCAGATCTGTGATAGAAGGTGTACCCAACAGTTTCCTTTGGGTATCCTATGAAGACACATTTCTCCGATTTGGGTTCGAGCTTATTAGGTTGAAACTTTTTCACATAAGCATCGCAACTCCAAACTTTAAGAAAACGATATCTTAGGTTTATTGCTAAACCATAGTTCATACGGTGTCGTCTCAATGGATTTAGATGGTGCCCTATTTAACGTGAATGCAGCTATCTCTAATGCATAACCCCAAAACAATATTGGTAAATCGGTAAGAGACATCATTGATCGCACCATATCAAATAAAGTGCGGTTATGACGTTCGGACACACCGTTACGCTGTGGTGTTCCAGGTGGCATGAGTTTGTGAAACTTTTCCACATTGTTTTAACTGAAGGCCAAACTCGTAACCCAAATATTCATCTCCATGATTAGATCGCGGAAACTTTATTTTCTTGTTACGATGATTTTCCACTTCACTCTGAAATTCTTTGAACCTTTTAACTATTTCAGACTTATGTTTCATCAAGTAGATATACCCATATCTGCTCTAATCATCTGTGAAGGTCAGAAAATAACGATACCCGCCACAAGCCTTAATACTCATTGGTCTGCATAAATCAGTATGTATTATTTCCAACAAGTCAGTAGCTCGTTCCATTGTTCTAGAGAACGGAGTTTTAGTCATCTTACCCAAAAGGCACGGTTCACAAGCATCAAATGATTCATAACCAAGTGATTCCGAAAATCCATCTTTATGGAGTTTCTTCATGCGCTTTATACCGATATGACCCAAACGGCAGTGCCAGAAATAAGTTGCACTATCATTATTAACTTTGCATCTTTTGGCATCAATATTATGAATATGTGTATCACTATGATCGAGATCCAACAAACTATTTTCATTGGGTGTATGACCACTGAAGGTTTTATTCATGTAAACAGAACAACAATTATTCTCTGACTTTAAATGAATAACCGTATTGCAATAAACATGATCAAATCATATTCATGCTCAACGCAAACGCCAAATAACATTTATTTAGGTTTAACACTAATCCCGAAAGTATAGGGAGTGTGTGATGATGATCATATCAATCTTGGAACTACTTCCAACACTCATCGTCACTTCCCCTCAACTAGTCTCTATTTATTATGTAACTCCTGTTTCGAGTTACTAATCTTAGCAACCTAACAAGTATCAAATACTCAGGGGCTACTATAAACACTAGTAAGGCACACATCAATAACCTGTATATCAAATATACCCTTGTTCATTTTGCCATTCTTCTTATCCACCAAATATTCAGGGCATTTCCGTTTCCAGTGACCATTTCCTTTGTAGTGTAAGCACTCAGTTTCAGGCTTTGGTCCAGCTTTGGGCTTCTTCGTGGGAGTGTCAACTTGCTTGTCATTCTACTTGAAGTTCCCTTTCTTTCCCTTTGCCCTTTTCTTGAAACTAGTGGTCTTGTCAATCATCAACACTTGATGCTCTTTCTTGATTTCTACCTTCGTTGATTTCAACATCTCGAAGAGCTCGGGAATCGTTTTCGTCATCCTTTGCATACTATAGTTCATCACGAAGTTCTACGAACTTGGTGATGGTGACTAGAGAACTCTGTCAATCACTATCTTATCTCAAAGATTAACTCCCACTTGATTCAAGCGATTGTAGTACCCAAAAAATCTGAGCACATGCTCACTAGTTGAGCAATTCTCCTCCATCTTTAGCTATAGAACTTGTTGGAGACTTCATATCTCTCAACTTGGGTATTTGCTTGAAATATTAACTTCAACTCCTGGAACATCTCATATGGCCCATGACGTTCAAAACGTCTTTGAAGTACCGATTCTAAGCTGTTAAGCATGGTGCACTAAACTATCAAGTAGTCATCATATTGAGCTAGCCAAACGTTCATAACATCTGCATCTGCTCCTGCAATAGGTCCGTCACCTAGCGGTGCATCAAGGACATAATTCTTCTATGCAGCAATGAGGACAATCCTCAGATCACGGATCCAATCCGCATCATTGCTACTAACATCTTTCAACACAGTTTTCTCTAGGAACATATCAAAATAAACATATGAAAGCAACAATGCGAGCTATTGATCTACAACATGATTTGCAAAATACTACCAGGACTAAGTTCGTGATAAATTTAAGTTCAATTAATCATATTACTTAAGAACTTCCACTTAGATAGACATCTCTCTAATCATCTAAGTGATCACGTGATCCAAATCAACTAAACCATAACCGATCATCACGTGAAATGGAGTAGTTTTCAATGGTGAACATCACTATGTTGATCATATCTACTATATGATTCACGCTCCACCTTTCGGTCTCAGTGTTTCGAGGCCATATCTGCATATGCTAGGCTCATCAAGTTTAACCTGAGTATTCTGTGTGTGCAAAACTGTCTTGCACCGTTGTAGATGGACGTAGAGCTTATCACACCCGATCATCACGTGGTGTCTGGGCACGACGAAGTTTGGAAACGGTGCATACTCAAGGAGAACACTTTTATCTTGAAATTTAGTGAGAGGTCATCTTATAATGCTACCGTCAATCAAAGCAAGATAAGATGGATAAATGATAAACATCACATGCAATCAATATAAGTGATATGATATGGCCATCATCATCTTGTGCTTGCGATCTCCATCTCCGAAGCACCATCATGATCACCATCATCATTGGCGCGACACCTTGATTTCCATCGCAGCATCATTGTCGTCTCGCCAACTATTGCTTCTACGACTATCGTTACCACTTAGTGATAAAGTAAAGCAATTATAGGGCGATTGCATTGCATACAATAAAGCGACAACCATATGGCTCCTTCCAGTTGCCGATAACTCGGTTACAAAACATGATCATCTCATACAATAAAATATAGCATCATGCCTTGACCATATCACATCACAACATGCCTTGCAAAAACAAGTTAGACGTCCTCTACTTTGTTGTTGCAAGTTTTACGTGGCTGCTACGGGCTGAGCAAGAATCGTTCTTACCTACGCATCAAAACCACAACGATAGTTCATCAAGTTAGTGTTGTTTTAACCTTCTCAAGGACCGTGCGTAGCCACACTCGGTTCAACTAAAGTTGGAGAAACTGACACCCGCCAGCCACCTGTGTGCAAAGCACGTCGGTAGAACCAGTCTCACGTAAGCGTACACGTAATGTCGATCCGGGCCGCTTCATCCAACAATACTGCCGAACCAAAGTACGACATGCTGGTAAGCAGTATGACTTGTATCGCCCACAACTCACTTGTGTTCTACTCGTGCATATAATATCTACGCATAAACCTGGCTCAGATGCCACTGTTGGGGAATGTAGTAATTTCAAAAAAATCCTACGCACACGCAAGATCATGGTGATGCAAAGCAACAAGAGGGGAGAGTGTGTCCACGTACCCTCGTAGACCGAAAGCGGAAGCGTTAGCACATCGCGGTTGATGTAGTCGTACGTCTTCACGATCCGACCGATCAAGTACCGAACGCACGGCACCTCCGAGTTCTGCACACGTTCAACTCAATGACGTCCCTCGAACTCCGATCCAGCCGAGCTTTGAGGGAGAATTCCGTCAGCACGACGGCGTGGTGACGATGGTGATGTTCTACCGACGCAGGGCTTCGCCTAAGCACCGCTATGATATTATCGAGGTGGATTATCGTGGAGGGGGCCACCACACACGGCTAAGAGATCCAAGGGATCGATTGTTGTGTCTAGCGGTATCCCTGCCCCCGTATATAAAGGAGCAAGGGGGAGGCCGGCCAGCCTTGGGGCGCACCAAGGAGGGGAGGAGTCCTCCTCCTAGTAGGAGTAGGACTCCCCTCTTTCCTAGTCCAACTAGGAAAAGGAAGGGGGAAGGAAGGAGAGGGAAAGGAGAAGGAAAGGGGGGGCGTGCCCCCCTCCCTAGACCAATTCGGACCCCCTATAGGGAGGGGGCGCAGCTGCCCCTTGTGGGCTGCCTTCCCTCTTCCCTATGGCCCATGTAGGCCCAATAGTCCCCCCGGGGTATTCGATAACCCCCCGCACTCCGATAAATACCCGAATCACTGGGAACCTTTCCGATGTCCGAATATAGTCGTTCAATATATCGATCTTTACGTCTCGACCATTTTGAGACTCCTCATCATGTGCCCGATCTCATCCGGGACTCCGAACTAACTTTGGTACATCAAAACACATAAACTCATAATATAACCGTCATCAAACTTTAAGCGTGCGGACCCTATGAGTTCGAGAACTATGTAGACATGACCGATAGACATCTCCGGTCAATAACCAATAGCGGAACCTGGATGCTCATATTGTCTCCCACATATTCTACGAAGATCTTTATCGGTCAAACCGCATAACAACATACGTTGTTCCCTTTGTCATCGGTATGTTACTTGCCCGAGATTCGATCGTCGGTATCTCAATACCTAGTTCAATATCGTTACCAGCAAGTCTCTTTACTCGTTCCATAATACATCATCTTGTAACTAACTCATTAGTTACAATGCTTGCAAGGCTTATAGTGATGTGCATTATTGAGTGGGCTCAGAGATACCTCTCCGACAATCGAAGTGACAAATCCTAATCTTGAAATACGCCAACCCAACAAGTACCTTCGGAGACACCTGCAGAGCACCTTTATAATCACCCAGTTACGTTGTGACGTTTGGTAGCACACAAAGTGTTCCTCCAGTAAACGGGAGTTGCATAATCTCATAGTTATAGGAACATGTATAAGTCATGAAGAAAGCAATAGCAACATACTAAACGATCAAGTGCTAAGCTAACGGAATGGGTCAAGTCAATCACATCATTCTCCTAATGATGTGATCCCGTTAATCAAATGACAACTCATGTATATGGTTAGGAAACTTAACCATCTTTGATTAACGAGCTAGTCAAGTAGAGGCATACTAGTGACACTATGTTTGTCTATGTACTCACACATGTATTATGTTTCCGGTTAATACAATTCTAGCATGAATAATAAACATTTATCATAAAATAAGGAAATAAATTGTCGGTGTACAAAAGTAGGGGCTCTCCTTTTGACCCCTTTACTTGTGCACGGGCAGCCAGAGCCACGCGCCATCTCCACACATAGCATGGCAAGAGAGGAAAGCCGGAGAGAAGCCAAAGGCTCGAGACGAACAAGACAACATAAAGTACCGAGGCCGCAAAGTGCAGATGGGCGAAGCAGGTTTCCCCGGCAAGGCCCTTGCCGGGGCAGCCTTCGCAGCCCCAGCAAGCCCCTTGCCGGGGCAGATCGCCCGCACCAGTGGAGCGGGCCACCCTCGAGCCACGGTCTCCAACGCCAGCAACCACGTTGGACCAGGGCTCGGGAGGCACCTCCATGGTGGCATGCAGATCTTTGTGAAGACATAGAATGCTCAAGATCAGATGGGGATTGGAAAGCAACAATCCTCACCAAGATCCTTACCAAAGGAATCCGCAAGACCCCCAGCAAGACCCTTGCCGAGGACGCTAGCGTGCCACGGCAAGACCCTTGCTGGGCCACTCGGCAAGACCCTTGCTGGGCCACCTGCAAGACCCTTGCTGGAGGCGACAGCGGGGCCACTACCAGGCCCGCACCAACCAACTCCCCGCCGCCGTTCGCATGTAGCTGCCAGCCCAACCAGCTGGGCAGGCACCTGCGTGGCAACACACAGCTTCCAGGCCAACTCAGCATGCACCTGCGTGGCGGCATGCAGATCTTCGTTGAGGCTCCACCACCGCGCCACCTCAGCTGCTTGCCTGCCTACATGGAACCGCATGCATCGCTGGCCAGGGCGCGTGTCGAAGCAAGGAGGAGCGGTGACAGACGGGACGGGCCTCGCTCCCATCCCCGATAAAGTGAGGGACACCTAAGCCATGCATTAAATGCATCTTGTCGTGTAATACGAGCGATAAGCTCGCACCATTGTAGGCCTTTCCACCTCCTGTGTGCCGCTGTGGCAGCCCCTTCGCCTATAAAAGGAGGCTCGTGGCATACAGGGAAGGGATTCGGCTCTTTCGAACCAGGCAGCACCCGTATCGGAAGCTCAAGAACACTCAATACATCCACCACAGCAGGACTAGGGTTTTACGCATCCTCGCGGCCCGAACCTGGGTAAACGATTCTTGTGCCAACTACTAATCCTGCTCTTCTCACAACCCCGTGCCCCGCAACCGTAGTAGGGATTCTTGTGATCCCATAGGTGTCGTTTCCCACCGACATCTTTGGGCGCCAGGTAGGGGGCGCAATTGTGAGGATCTGGTCTAGCGGTTGACCTAGCTGTTCTTCATCGCCATGGCTCCTAAGAAGAGGACGACCACGGCGATCGGTTCATCCAGGACCGGATTGCCAGTACCGGTGCGGACAAGTAGCGGGCCATTCGCGGAGAGAACCCATGGTGCGGCCCGCGAACATTCGCATCACCCTAGCGGTCCAGGCCTGGCGAGTGGCGTCGTTCGCGCGCCAGGTGACGAGCCGCCAGTTGCAGGCTCCAGAGACGGAGTCAGGCCCCCCGCAGGCGGCGCGGGGCCCTCCAGGGCCGCCGCCATCCCGCCAGACGGCAGCGCGGCAGCCTCCAAGACGCCAACACCGGCGCCCACGGCGCGCTCTTCTCAGGTTTTGCGTGACGAGCGGCGCCGCTCTGCTGGTGACCCTGGGCGCTGTCCTGGGAAAAGTTCCATGCGCCCTTCACATGATGAGGAAGGCTAGCATGCGCGCCGAGGTGCTGACGAAGATGGCAAATGGCTGCGGGGCCGTGACACGGCTCCTTCTGACACGGTTAGAAGTCGAGGCGCATCACGGTCCACCCAGCTTTCGCCGCCACCCACGCCAGCAGAAGCCCTAGCACGCGCGCAGCTGCTCCTCGATTTTCCTCCCGCCGCGGAGAAGCTCGACGAATGGAGGGCCACCATCCGGAGCCTCGTTGGCATCGCCAACAACAATGAGTTGCGGCCGGCAGGACCCGTAGGCCGTCGCTTTGTCGGGCCACCACACGCCAGCGGAGGCCGGGCCGGAGGCGATGCGGCCACGGTGCACTCCCCTCCTCCATCCCGACCACCGCGGGTGTCGGTCCATCGCGATGACGCTCGTGATGATATCTCCATAGCGTCGTCCGACCCGCGAACCCATCGCAACCAGCGCCAAGTTCTTCGGGAGCGAGCTCATGAAGACACTCGAACCACCATCGAGCGTCGGCGTGACGCGCGCCACCAGTCGGACAGACAGGCAGGGCCCACTATGGACCACCTAGCACCAGGAGGCTACGGTGGCCTACCTTACGAGGTGGGTTGTCCGGCCTACACCTGTGAGCTGCGACAGTTCCAGTGGCCCTCCCACCGCATGTTCAAGCCCGACGTTGGCGAAAAGTATAATGGCAAGACTCACCCGTCGGAATTTCTCAGCATCTACACCATCGCAATGCAAGCTGCTGGGGCCCGCGACGACAAGGTGCTTGCCAATTACTTTCCGTTGGCACTTTCTACGTCTTGAGCTTGCGTTGGTTTTCCTTGAAGAGGAAAGGGTGACGCAACACTAGTAGCGTAAGTATTTCCCTCAGTTTTTGAGAACCATGGTATCAATCCAGTAGGAGGCTCCTCAAAAGTCCCACGCACCTACACAAACAAACAAAGAACTCGCAACCAACACAATAAAGGGGTTGTCAATCCCTTCACGGCCACTTGCGAAATTGAGATCTGATAGAGATAGTATGATAAGATAAATATATTTTTGGTATTTTATAATATAGATGCAAAAAGTAAAGAGGCAAATAAAAGTAGATTGAAAGCAAATATTATAAAAGATAGACCCGGGGGCCATAGGTTTCACTAGAGGCTTCTCTCAAGATAGCATAAGTATTACGGTGGGTGAAAAAATTACTGTCGAGCAATTGATAGAAAAGCGAATAATTATGAGATTATCTAGGCATGATCATGTATATAGGCATCACGTCCGCAACAAGTAGACCGACTCCTGCCTACATCTACTACTATTACTCCACACATCGACCGACTCCTGCCTGCATCTAGAGTATTAAGTTCATAAAGAACAGAGTAACGCATTAAGCAAGATGACATGATGTAGAGGGATAAACTCATGCAATATGATATAAACCCCATCTTTTTATCCTCGATGGCAACAATACAATACGTGCCTTGCAACCCTTTCTCTCACTGGATAAGGACACCGCAACATTGAACCCAAAGCTAAGCAATTCTCCCATGGCAAGAAAGATCAATCTAGTAGGCCAAACCAAACTGATAATTCGAAGAGACTTACAAAGATAACTCAATCATACACAAAAGAATCCAGAGGAGATTCAAATATTTCTCATAGATAAACTTGATCATAAACCCACAATTCATCGGATCTCGACAAACACACCGCAAAAAGAGTTTACATCGAATAGGTCTCCACAAGAGAGGGGGAGAACATTGTATTGAGATCCAAAAAGAGAGAAGAAGCCATCTAGCTAATAACTATGGACCCGAAGGTTTGTGGTAAACTACTCACAACTCATCGGAGGGGCTATGGTGTTGATGTAGAAGCCCTCCGTGGTCGATTCCCCCTCCGGCGGAGCGCCGGCGAAGGCTCCAAGATGCGATCTCACGGATACAGAAGGTTACGGCGGTGGAGATTGTGTTTTGTTGGCTCCCTGGATGTTTTCGGGGTACGTAGGCTTATATAGGAGGAAGAAGTACGTCGGTGGCCGCCCGAGGGGTCCACGAGACAGGGGGCGCGCCCTCCCCTCTCGTGGCCACCTCGGCTGCTTCTTGACTTGCACTCCAATTCCTCTGGATCACGTTCGTTCCAAAAATCGTGCTCCCAAAGGTTTCATTCTGTTTGGACTCCGTTTGATATTCCTTTTCTTCGAAATACTGAAATATGCAAAAAAACAACAATACGGGCTGGGCCTCCGGTTAATAGGTTAGTCCCAAAAATGATATAAATGTGTAAAATAAAGCCCACAAACATCCAAAAGGGGTAATATAATAGCATGGAACAATCAAAAAATATAGATACGTTGGAGACGTATCAAGCATCCCCAAGCTTAATTCCTGCTCGTCCTCGAGTAGGTAAATGATAAAAAGAGAATTTTTGATGTGGAATGCTACCTAGCATAATTCTCAATGTAATTTTCTTTATTGTGGCATGAATGTTCAGATCCAAATGATTCAAAATAAAAGTTCATATTGATAAAAGAAATAGTAACACTTCAAGCATACTAATCAAAGTAATCATGTCTTCTCAAAATAACATGGCAAAAGAAAGTTCATCCCTACAAAATCATATAGTTAGGCTATGCTTCATTTTCGTCACACAAAGATGTTCCCAACTTCTATACCCCCGATGACAAGCCAAGCAATTGTTTCATACTTAAATAATCTCAAAGTTTTTCAACCTTCACGCAATACATGAGCGTGAGCCATGGATATAGCACTATGGGTGGAATAGAATATGATGATGGGGATTGTGTGGAGAAGACAAAAAAGGAGAAAGTCTCACATTGAAGAGGATAATCAACGGGCTATGGTGATGCCCATCAATTGATGTCAACATGAGGAGTAGGGATTGCCATGCAACGGATGCACTAGAGCTATAAATGAATGCTCAATCAAAAGAAAACTAGTGGGTGTGCATCCAACTTGCTTGCTCACGAAGACCTAGGGCATCTGAGGAAGCCCATAGTAGGAATATACAAGCCAAGTTCTATAATGAAAAATTCCCACTAGTATGAAAAAGACAACCTATGAGACTCACTATATGAAAAACATGGTGCTACTTTGAAGCACAATATATGAGAGTCACTACATGAAGAACAAGGTGCTACTTTGAAGCACAAGTGTGGAAAAAGAGATAGTAACAAATACGATGTCAACTACATGATCATGCAATGGCAATGTGACAAAAGTAAAGTATGTCATAATGATGATGAACGGAACGGTGGAAAGTTGCATGGCAATATATCTCGGAATGGCTATGGAAATGCCATAATAGGTAGGTATGGTGGCTGTTTTGAGGAAGATATAAGGAGGTTTATGTTTGATAGAGCGTATCGTATCACAGGGTTTGGATGCACCGGTGAAGTTTGCACCAAGTCTCAAGGTGAGAAAGGGCAATGCACGGCACCGAGGAGGCTAGCAATGGTGGAAAGGTAAAAGTGTGTATAATCCATGGACTCAACATTAGTCAAAAGAACTCATATGCTTATTGCAAACATTTAGAAGTTAGCAAGAATAAAGCACTACGTGCATGTTCCTAGGGGGATAGATTGGTAGGAAAAGACCATCGCTCGTCCCCGACCGCCACTCATAAGGATGCACAAGCTAGGTACACTTCATGTTTCAAATTTATTACACAAGTTTAACCATACGTGCATGGTACAGGACTTGCTAAATTCAACACAAGCATTTTTTAAATTCATAATCACCCAACTAGCATGACTTTAATATCACTACCTCCCTATCTCAAAACAATTATCAAGTATCAAATTGATCATAGCATCCAATTCACTGCCTATGATAGTTTTTATTATACCCAACTTAGATGCCCATCATTCTAGGACCAATTTTATAACCATAGCAAAATCCATGCTGTTCTAAAAGACTCTCAAAATAATATAAGTGAAGCATGAGAGACCAGCAATTTCTACAAAACTAAGCCACCGCCGTGCTTTAAAAGATATAAGTGAAGCACTAGAGCAAAAACTATCAAGCTCAAAAGATATAAGTGAAGCACATAGAGTATTCTAGCAAATTCTAATCAAGTAGGCTTCTCCCAAAAGGTGTGTACAACAAGTATGATTGTGGTAAACTAAAAATCAAAGACTAATATAATACATGATGCTCCAAGCAAAACACATATCATGTGGCGAATAAAAATATAGCTCCAAGTAAAGTTACCAATGAACAAAGACGAAAGAGGGGATGCCTTCCCGGGGCATCCCCAAGCTTAGGCTTTTGGCTATTCTTGAATATCTTGGGGTGCCATGGGCATCCCCAAGCTTAGGCTTTTCCACTCCTTATTCCATAGTCCATAAAAGATTTACCCAAAACTTGAAAACTTCACAACACAAAACTCAACAGGAAATCTTATAAGCTCCGTTAGTGAAAGAAAACAAAACCACCACATAAGGTACTGTAATGAACTTATTATTTATTTATTTTGCTGTTAAACCTACTGTATTCCAACTTCTCTATGGTTTATAAACTATTTTACTAGCCATAGATGCATCAAAATAAGCAAACAACACACAAAAAATAGAATCTGTCAAAAACAGAATAGTCTGTAGTAATCTGTAACTAACGCAAACTTATGGAACTCTAAAAATCCTACAAAAATAAGAAGTCCTGGAAAATTTGTCTATTGATCAGAAGAAAAAAGAATCAACACAAAAGCATGTTTCTGTGATTTTAAAAAACTAAATTCGTGCGTGCAAAGTTTCTGTTTTTCAGCAGAATCAAATCAATAGAAAAATCTGAGGTGGTGGTGCATGAAAAATCTTAAAGAAAAAGAACCTATAGTCAATGAAAAAATAGATCTAGACTCTGCTAGAATCGGTAAACTTGAGGATATCAATACAAACTTAGGTTCCGCGTTCTCCTCCATGAAAAACACTCCAAAACCCCCTACTAAAACTGCCAAGTTTATTTATGTTCCTAAAAATAAGGGTGAATCTTCTAGTAAGGGAGATGCGGATCTTAAATCCATAAGTGTCCATCCCAATTGTCTCTCTATCGTTAAGGAACCTTTTGCTACCAACTAATTTTTTGAATTTTTGCCTAAAGATTTAGCCATTGCTAAAAAGGGAGAAACCCCTAGAGATCACAAGTGCTCTATTGATGAATTCAGTGCCAAAGATGGCACTCGTTAGATCTATCTTCGCTTTTATGCCTAGCTAGGGGCGTTAAACGATAGCGCTAGTTGGGAGGCAACCCAATTTTCTTTGTGTTTTTTGCTTTTGTTCCTGTTTAGTAATAAATCTATCTTCTAATTAGTGTTTGTGCCAAGTAGAACCTATAGGATAACCTATGATGATAGTTGATTTGATTCTGCTGAAAAACAGAAACTTTGCACGCACGAATTTAGTTTTGTTAAATCACAGAAACGTGCTTTTGGGTTGATTCTTTTTGATGCTCATCAATAAACAAATTTTCCAGGACTTCCTATTTTGGTAGGATTTTTAGAGTTCCAGAAGTTTGCCTTAGTTACAGATTTCTACAGACTGTTCTGTTTTTGACAGATTCTGTTTTTCGTGTGTTGTTTGCTTATTTCGATGCATCTATGGCTAGTAAAATAGTTTATAAACCATAGAGAAGTTTTATTACAGTAGGTTTAGCACCAAAATAAATAAATAATGAGTTCATTACAGTACCTTATGTGGTGGTTTTGTTTTCTGTCACTAACGGAGCTTATAAGATTTCCTGTTGAGTTTTGTGTTGTGAAGTTTTCAAGTTTTGGGTAAAGCTTTTATGGACTATGGAATAAGGAGTGGCAAGAACCTAAGATTGGGGATGCCCAAGGCACCCCAAGATATTCAAGGATAGCCAAAAGCCTAAGCTTGGGGATGCCCCGGGAAGGCATCCCCTCTTTCGTCTTCGTTCATTGGTAACTTTACTTAAAGCTATAGTTTTATTCGCCACATGATATGTGTTTTGCTTGGAGCATCGTGTATTATATTAGTCTTTGCTTTTTAGTTTACCACAATCATCTTTGCTGTACACACCTTTTGGGAGAATCCTATTTGATTCGAATTTGCTAGAATACTCTATGTGCTTCACTTATATCTTTTGAGCTTGATAGTTTTTGCTCTAGTGCTTCACTTATATCTTTTAGAGCATGGTGGTGACTTAATTTTGAAGAAATTGCTATCTCTCATGCTTCACTTATATCTTTTTGAGAGTCTTTTAGACAGCATGGTATTTGCTATGGTTATAAAATTGGTCCTAGAATGGTAGCCATCCAAGTTGGGTATAATAAAAACTACCATAGGAAGTGAATTGGATGCTATGATCAATTTGAAACTTGATAATTGTTTTGAGATATGGAGGTAGTGATATTAAAGTCATGCTAGTTGGGTGATTATGAATTTAAAGAATGCTTGTGTTGAAGTTAGCAAGTCCCGTAGCATGCACGTATGGTTAAAGTTGTGTAACAAATTTGAAACATGAAGTGTACCTGGGTTGTGCATCCTTATGAGTGGCGGTCGGGGACGAGCGATGGTCTTTTCCTACCAATCTATCCCCCTAGGAGCATGCACGTAGTACTTGATTTTTGATGACTTCTAAATTTTTGCAATAAGTAGATGAGTTCCTTTGACTAATGTTGAGTCCATGGATTATACGCTCTTTTACCTTTCCACCATTGCTAGCCTCTTCGGTACCGTGCATTGCCCTTTCTCACCTTGAGAGTTGGTGCAAACTTCGCCGGTCCATCCAAACCCCGTGATACGATATGCTCTATCACACATAAACCTCCTTATATCTTCCTCAAAACAGTCACCATACCTACCTATTATGGCATTTCCATAGCCATTCCGAGATATATTGCCATGCAACTTTCCACCGTTTCGTTTATCATCATCATGACATACTTCACTTTTGTCATATTGCCATTGCATGATCATGTAGTTGACATCGTATTTGTGGCAAAGCCACCATGCATTATTTTTCATACATGTCACTCTTGATTCATTGCACCATCCTGGTACACCGCCGGAGGAATTCATATAGAGTCACATCTTGTTCTAGTTTCGAGTTGTAATTCATATGTTGTAATCAATAGAAGTGTGATGATCGTCATTATTAGAGCATTGCCCAAAAAGAAAAAAAGGAAAAAAAGAAGTCCAAAAAAAGGCCCAAAAAAAGAAAAAAAATAAAAAAAATAAAAGGGCAATGTTACTCTCTTTTTCACACGTGTGCTTCAAAGTAGCACCTTGTTCTTCATGTAGTGAGTCTCATATATTGTGCTTCAAAGTAGCACCATGTTTTTCATATAGTGAGTCTCATAAGTTGTCTTTTTCATACTAGTGGATATTTTTCATTATAGAACTTGGCTTGTATATTCCTACGATGGGCTTCCTCAAATGCCCTAGGTCTTCATGAGCAAGAAAGTTGGATGCACACCCACTAGTTTTCTTTTGTTGAGTATTCATTTATAGCTCTAGTGCATCCGTTGCAGGGCAATCCCTACTCCTCATGTTGACATTAATTGATGGGCATCTCCATAGCCCGTTGATTATCCTCGTCAATGTGAGACTTTCTCCTTTTTTGTCTTCTCCACACAATCCCCCTCATCATATTTTATTCCACCCATAGTGCTATATCCATGGCTCACGCTCATGTATTGTGTGAAGGTTGAAAAAGTTTGAGATTATTTAAGTATGAAACAATTGCTTGGCTTGTCATCGGGGGTATAGAAGTTGGGAACATCTTTGTGTGACGAAAATGAAAGCATAGCCTAACTATATGATTTTGTAGGGATGAACTTTCTTTTGCCATGTTATTTTGAGAAGACATGATTACTTTGATTAGTATGCTTGAAGTGTTACTATTTCTTTTATCAATATGAACTTTTATTTTGAATCATTTGGATCTGAACATTCATGCCACAATAAAGAAAATTACATTAAGAATTATGCTAGGTAGCATTCCACATCAAAAATTCTCTTTCTATCATTTACCTACTCGAGGACGAGCAGGAATTAAGCTTGGGGATGCTTGATACGTCTCCAACGTATCTATATTTTTTGATTGTTCCATGCTATTATATTACCCCTTTTGGATGTTTATGGGCTTTATTTTACACATTTATATCATTTTTGGGACTAACCTACTAACCGGAGGCCCAGCCCGTCTTGCTGTTTTTTTTTGCCTATTTTAGTATTTCGAAGAAAATGAATATCAAACGGAGTCCAAACGGAATGAAACCTTCGGGAGCGTGATTTTTGGAACGAACATGATCCATAGGACTTGGAGTGCAAGTCAAGAAGCATCCGAGGCCTCCACAAGATAGGAGGGCGCCCCCCCCCTAAAGGGCGCGCCCCCTGTCTCGTGGGCCCCTCGGGCGTCCACTGACATACATCTTCCTCCTATATAAGCCTACGTACCCCGAAAACATCCAGGGAGCCAACAAAACACAATTTCCACTGCCGTAACCTTCTGAATCCGTGAGATCCCATCTTGGAGCCTTCGCCGGCACTCTGCCGGAGGGGGAATCAACCACGGAGGGCCTCTACATCAACATCCTTGCCCCTCCGATGAGTTGTGAGTAGTTTACCACAGACCTTCGGGTCCATAGTTATTAGTTAGATAGCTTCTTCTCTCTTTTTGGATCTCAATACAATGTTCTCCCCCTCTCTTGTGGAGATCTATTCGATGTAAACTCTTTTTGCGGTGTGTTTGTCGAGATCCGATGAATTGTGGGTTTATTATTAAGTTTATCTATGAATAATATTTCAATCTTCTCTGAATTCTTTTATGTATGATTGAGTTATCTTTGCAAGTCTGTTCGAATTATCAGTTTGGTTTGGCCTACTAGATTGATCTTTCTTGCCATGGGAGAAGTGCTTAGCTTTGGGTTCAATCTTGCGGTGTCCTTTCCCAGTGATAACAGGGGCAGCAAGGCACGTATTATATTGTTGCCATCGAGGATAACAAGACGGGTTTTATATCATATTGCTTGAGTTTATCCCTCTACATCATGTCATCTTGCTTAATGCGTTACTCTGTTCTTTATGAACTTAATACTCTAGATGCAGGCAGGAGTCGGTCGATGTGTGGAGTAATAGTAGTAGATGCAGGCAGGAGTCGGTCTACTTGTCACGGACGTGATGCATATATACATGATCATGCCTAGATAATCTCATAATTATTTGCTTTTCTATCAATTGCTCGACAGTAATTTGTTCACCCACCGTAATACTTATGCTATCTTGAGAGAAGCCACTAGTGAAACCTATGGCCCCCGGGTCTATCTCGTATCATATTTGCTCCCAATCTACTTTTATTTGCCTCTTTACTTTTTGCATCTATATTATAAAATACCAAAAAAATATTTATCTTATCTTACTATCTTTATTAGATCTCACTTTCGCAAGTGGCCGTGAAGGGATTGACAACCCCTTTATTGCGTTGGTTGCGAGTTCTTTGTTTGTTTGTGTAGGTGCGTGGGACTTTTGAGGAGCCTCCTACTGGATTGATACCTTGGTTCTCAAAAACTGAGGGAAATACTTACGCTACTATTGCTGCATCACCCTTTCCTCTTCAAGGAAAACCAACGCAAGCTCAAGACGTAGCACAGTGGCAAAGACCGTGCTTACCGTCGAGGGATCTGACGACACCGGCGCCGCCAAGAAGCCCAAGACAAGTGACCCCAGCAAGGAGGTTGCCGGGTGTGCCGCTTGTCGGGCCTTGGCGGCTGTCGACAAGCCAGGAGGCTCCGACAAGCAGTATTGCAAGATCCACCGCACCAAGGGCCACGATCTCCAGAACTGTCGGCAGGTGGAGCTGCTCGCTGAGAAGCAGAAAGCCGAGTATGAGCGGCGAGACAAGGAGAAGGGTCAAGAGGGTGTCGAAGGGTCCGACAAGAAGCATGGCAGCCAAGGAGGCCGCCGCGGCAAAGATAATCAGCAAGAGAGGCCCGCTCTGGGCCGCGACAAGAAGCAGGAAGACGATGATCATGACGAGGGCGATGAGTCCGGCGACCACGAGTTCCAGAAAGCCACAGAAGCCATGTGCGTCGAGGGTGGCGCCTCGCTGCATACATCCCACCACCAGCTCAAGCAGTGGGCGCGTGAGATCACAACGGTGGAGCCGTCGATCGACGCATGGAAGCCGCTGAGGTGGTCCAGCACGCCTATCATCTTTGACACCGAGGACCACCCTGACCGCACTACCGTGGTCGGGTCCTTGCCATTGTTGGTCTCACCAACAATCCACAACCTCATGGTGACGAAGATGCTAGTTGATGGAGGGGCCGCTCTGAACTTTATCTCGCCCGTTGTGATCAAGAGGTTGCAAATCCCTGATGGAGACCTCGAGGAGACGGGCACGTTCCAAGGGGTCAACCTGGGGAGGAGCCAGCCGAAGGTAAAGGTCACGCTGCCCGTGACATTCGGAGGTGAGCTAAACCACAGGACGGAGAGGATTGTCTTTGATGTAGCTGAGATCCCCTTGCCCTACAACGGGATCCTCGGCCGCCCGACGCTAGCCAAATTCATGGCGGCTTCACATTACGCCTACAACATGTTGAAGATGCCCGGGCCGATGAACATCATCACCGTCCCCTCCGACAAGAAAGATGCGTTGATTTGCGCCGACCAACTCTACCGGGAAGCAGTTGCAGCAGCTGCCGCCAAGGCACATGCTCCTACCGATGGAACACCGGGAGGGAAGAAGACCGATGAGACCCCTCGCACCTACTCCGGCAAGCGCACCTCTTCGGGGTGTTGCGCTCCCGTTGAGGAAGTGCCATAGAGCTCCGCTGGCAAGAGCAAGAAGTCCAGAGCTGCACCATCAGAGACCAAGAAGGTGCCCGTCAAGGAGGACGGCGCGGGGGGAGCTTTCACCATAAGCTCCACCCTCGACAGCAAATAGGAAAGCGAGCTTGTCACTTTCCTGTGGGCAAATGTCGATGTGTTTGCATGGCAAGCTTCCGCCATCCCCGGCGTTCCCAGGGAAGTGATTGAGCACCATCTTGCTGTCTGTCATCATGTGCGGCCCGTCAAGCAGAAGGTCAGGAAGCAAGCTCTAGAGAGGCAGGAGTCCATCACAGTGGAGATCAGAAAACTAGAGGCGGTAGGCTTGGTAAGAGGAATACTCCATCCGACGTGGTTGGCCAATCCGGTAGTGGTGTGCAAGGCAAACGGGAAGTGGAGACTGTGTATCGATTACACGGACATTAATAAGGCATGTCCAAAGGATCCCTTCCCGTTACCGCGCATTGACCAGATTGTTGACTCCATGGCTAGGTGTGATGTGTTATCATTCCTCGACGCCTACTCTGGATACCACCAGATCTTCATGACAAAAGAGGACGAGGAGAAGACAACATTCATCACCCCATGTGGTATGTATTGCTTTTTACGGATGCCTTTCGTGTTGAAGAGTGCTGGCTCAACCTTTGCAAGGGCGGTCCAAATTGGTTTTGAGCCTCAGCTACATAGAAATATGGAAGCTTATATGGATGACATAGTGGTCAAAACCAAGGACAAAGCAACCCTTGTGCAAGATCTGGAGGAAACATTTGCAAACCTGCGCAAGATCAACCTCAAATTGAACCCTGAGAAGTGTGTCTTCGGCATCCCGTCTGGCAAGCTTCTTGGGTTCTTTGTGTCCCAGCGCGGGATCGAAGCAAACCTGTATAAGATCAAGGCCATCAAACAAATTGAGGCACCCAAACGGATCAAGGACGTGCATCGGCTCACTGGCTGCGTTGCTGTCATGAGCCGATTCATCTCCAAATCCGCGGAGCGTGCCCTTCCTTTTTTCAAGATCTTGAAGAAAGCAAGGCCAGTGGAGTGGACCCCAGAGGCCGAAGCAGCACTGCAGGATTTGAAGAAATACCTCTCTTCTACCCCAGTGTTGGTTGCACCCAAACCACAAGAACCGTTGCTTTATCTAGCGGCAACAAATCAGGTGGTTAGCGCCGCACTACACTACAAAAAAATACACTTCCGTGATTATACGTGTTTGTCATAGTAGGTCGCGTTTTTTGTCATGCATGTACATCCATGACGATTTTATGACAGAATCAAGATAGTCATACCTGTGCTGTCGTAGAAGTGTTCCATGACATTACCAAAATTATCATCACGGAAGTGTCCACTTCCATGACGATAAATTGCGCGTCACAGAAGTGCTTTCGTCAAGGGTGACTGACACGTGGCATCCACCGTAACGGAATGCCGTTAAGCTATCGGGTCGGGTTTTGGATCCGATAACCCGTTAACCGCCCCGACCAATGGGGATTTTCCACGTGTAAAATCATCATTGGGGCAAATGTCATCCACTCATTGGATGGAAGGCGCCTATGATACGTCGACACGTGGCACGGCCCAACAGAGGCCCATTCCTGTGAAAAGGCCGGCCCGTTTGACTTGGTCAAAAGGTGGTGGGCCAGCCCATGGAAAGCTTGTTAACGGCCTCTTCGCATATAGCCCATTTACAGCCCGCTAACCCAAGGCCCGTTACGCCCTATCTGAATTAGGCCCAATAGCGTCATCTGGGCCATCCAATATGATTCCAACCCGTTTTCACTTCTGGCGCACGTATGGCCCATGACGTCTTTCGGCCCATATGAGGCCCTATGTAACTCTTGCCCTATTAACGGCTCGTGGTGAAACTGGCCCGTAATGAACAGTGTATCACTTTACACCCATTAACGGCCCGTGGTGAAACTGGCCCGTAATGAACAGTGTATCACTTTATACCCATAACGGCCCGTTATTCCGTTGGGCCATTTCCAGCCCATGTTATCTTTTCGGCCTTCTCAGAGCCCATTTATTCTTGGGCTCATTTCCAGCATTCGTTTACTTACGGCCTGTTACTGTCATTTTCTGCTTGTGGGCCAAATTCAGCCCGTAGTTCCAGTCGGCCCGTTTGTGGTTCGTTAATACGTTGGGCCATTTTCATAGCATCATCAAATACGGCCTATTAACGATGGCCCGTTATGGTCGGCCCATGAACGGACGATTCCAACTCTAGCCCGTTTACGGCCATAATGTGGTCTGTTTGGCCCATGTTTGGCCAATCGATCATACGGCCCGTATAAGGCCAATTGATGATACGGCCCGCAGAAGGCCCATTGTTTCTACGACCCGTAGGAGGCCCATTGTTTCTACGACCCGTAGACGGCCCACTGTTTCTACGGCCAGTAGGAGGCCCAGTGTCACTATAGTAAATATTAGCCCATGGTTATTGTGGCCTAGTTTTAAAAAATAGGTTATTGCAGCCACTAGCAAACCGCGGAAAAAGAACTGCAATGACTACAAGCAAACAAATAAACAAGACAACAAGGAAATAAATAAGCAAGCAACTAACGCTAGGCTATCACGGCTATTACACATATTACATCCACTGGGCATCAAAGTTCACCACCAGTGCAAATATAGGGAACAAAGCAGCATATCATAAACACTAGTTGTCAAAGTTGGCGACCAACGCAAATAAACGCCGCAGCAAAACAAATCCAGAACTGAAACCACTTCAGAAGATCTCAAGAAACAATATCCTGGGTACCCATAATGCTGGCAAGATGCTTAGCAAGCTTATTAACTTTCTCTTGTTTGGCGCTTATATCCTCCAGCGCTTGTTGTTGCACCAAAAAATATGCATCTGAATTCTGCAGGGACTTCCTTAGTCCTTCAGCTTCCTATCGCAGCACATCTGATCGATGTCCTTCAACTTGAAGTTGAGACTCAAGAAGAGGAACTGATTCAGGCAGCGGGTTCGAAGAGCTTGTGCCAGCAGTAGTGGCCAGTAACTCGAACACTACATCAAGACAGGACTTTTGGGTTCCCTCACTGTCGTCAAGATAGTTTTTATCAGCTTTCTTGGAGACCAACAGGGATGTCTCACTATCTTGAACCTTATCTGCATTACTTCCTTTACCATTGGATAACGCGGTACTGTTCTCCAATATTTTGTCCGCATTCTAAAAGAGAAACAAGCAGACACATCACATGTTTACCATGTTGTATATGAAACTCATTTTGGTAAATGGGTTCAGTAGTAAAGTGGACAGGATAACAGCATGAAACAAACATATATCTATGTACCATGGTCACTCTATGGTCTATATCATTCTAGTTTTTGTTGCCAAATCAAGATAGAGACACAGTTCAAATAATATTTGTTCTAGACAAAGCAGAATAGACAGAATATAAGTGTGGGTAACTATAGAGCAATAACAACACTTGTAATGTGCATGACATGAGAACATAACTGCTTATTCAATTGAAACTGAAATCAACATAGAGCAGGTTACAACAGCAAACCAGTTAAAGAAACAGGTTTAGCACATACCTGTTGCACCATTCGAGTTTCAATTCCATCCTTCAAATTTGAAAATAGTTGGTATGAGTAAATACAGTAATGTAAGAGCAAAGGAGTATGAACCATAGCTACAGAACCTGACCTGAGAACAAATCTTCTTCTCCTTTAAGCATTGAGTTGGGATTCAGAGTGGTGGTCCTCGTGCTTTGGGCACTGCAGTTCCCTTACTAACTACTCGTGTTTGGGTGCTCTGTGGTGGAAATGGTGCTGTGTCAACTGGAACTGGGTTACTATCTGTCGGGGTTGGGGTTAGAAGGGGCATAGCTGGTTCTTTGTCCAACTAGGTAGGGGTACAATCTGCGAGAGTCTGGGTTATGTGTGGTGGATCTGGTCCTTGGGCAAGTACAACTGTGGTTCTATCTGCATCAACTGGTAGCACTATCTTTTCTGAAGACCGTGTTGTTACTCCCTTAGATACTGCCATCACGCTCTCCAATTCAAATGGCTGATAAACAAGAAAAGTAATTGAAAGTATATACATTGTATAATAGACAGGTGCAATGGATAGTGGGGAATAAAAGAGGGCATGAAATAATTCATATTTATGTTGTCTAACCAAACAGGATAGCATGACACAATTTCACATATATGATGGCTAACTAAACAGGATAGCATGACACAATTTCACATTATGATGGCTAACTAAAAAAGATGGAAAGACATAGTTGAAAATATGAGACTATGTAAACAGGATGACATGACATAACTATATAATGTGTTTATTAAATAGGTTGCCATGCCATAATTCACATACATTCACGGATAGAATGCCATAATTCTAAATATGATGACTGTAAACACTAAACAGGATGAGATGATATAACTATATGATGTCTTTATTAAATGGGTTGCCATGCCATAATTCAAATAGATGATGTGTATGTACTATGTAAACATGATGGCATGATATAATTCAAATATATGATTTATATAGCAAGCAAGTAAGTAGATGGCAATCCATATATGATGTAAAAACTAAGCAATGCAAGATAACATGCATGACATGGGTAATATAACCCTTCCAAGTTTGAGCATAGACCTCAGGGGGGAAATAGGACTGGTCATCGGTCTCTGAATCCTCCTCTGAGGAGCTCTCTGTAACCAGCAAGATGTCTGCTTCAGCAGGTAGCATTGTCTGCTCTGAATACCTTGTTTTCACTCCAGATACTTCCATCACCGCTTCAAATGGCTAATGCACAGTAAGAGTAGTTGAATGCACAGTAAGAGTAGTTGAATATACAAATGTTGTCGACAAATGGAACACGTAATACAAAAAAATGATAGCATGATATAATTCACATACATGATGATTGGCTAAACAGCATGGCATTGCATAATTCACATATATAATGCCTTTGCAATAAGATAGCATTGTATAATTCACATATATAATGTCTTGCAACAAGATGGCAATGCATAATTCACATATATGGTAATTAGACACTGAACAGGTGGCATTCACACAAAGCATGTCTAAACTAATCCAATGACATAGCAATGCGAGACACCATACGCACGATATGAGCAACATAACCCTGCCAAGTTAGAGCATACACCTCGGGGGGGGGGGAATAGGACTGGTCATCTTTCTCTGAATCCTCCTCTGAGGAGCTATCCGTAACCAGCGAGATATGCGCTTCGTCAGATAGCACAGTCTGCTCTGAAGACCTTGTTTTCACTCCAGAATTTGCCATCACCGTGTCAAATGACTGATGCACACGAAGAGCAGTTGAATGTACTAACATTGTTGACAAATGTAATATGTAACGAAAAAAGGATGGCCTGATATAATTCACATATAAGATGATTGGCTAAGCAGGATGGCATTGCAAAATTCACATATATGATGCCGGGCTAAACAAGATGGCGTTGCATAATTCACATAAACGATGAATAAACTAAACAGATGGCATTCACACAAAGGATGTCTAAACTAAGCAGATGACATATTTGATGTATAAAGTAAGCAATGCAAGACACCATATGCATGATATAACCAACATCAGCATGCCAAGTTAGAGCGAAGACCTCAGGGGGTAAATAGGAGTTGTATTCTCCTTCTAAATCCCCCTCAGAACAGATATCTTCCTCTCGATTACAATCCGAAATGCGTGGAGGGGGGCTGCCTTTGCGCCTACCATGGAGCGACGTCTGCATGAAATTTTATTGCCACGCAAGGCTCGTGTCTTCTGCTCTACATGTTCAGTTCCATTGTTTACAATAACTATCATGCATAGGAATAAAACATAGTGAGATTATGTAAGGAGTGCATGCAGAAATCCATAGTGATGGTAGCAACCTGTGGATAGACCCAAAACCAATAATAGCAGGCAGATAATGGCTTCAGTTAAAAAATACAGATAATGGCTTCTTTACTGTTTGTTTCCCACCCAACATGAAACTCATAGTAGACATCGGAGATTAACCAGGTAGTAGATAGATACTATTGATAGCGGCCCCGATATGTACCCCACAACCATTTAAAAACTCAAGTTTGACCATTAGTTTGGAGCTGACTCAGAGTCTAATCGGTGAACAGGACGATAAAGTAGCATGTAATATTAAGCGATGCATAACGTAAGCAGACATGAAAGAGTGCGACCTCTCTTGCGGACCCGTGTAGTCCTCGAGGTCATCTGCTCGGTTGATGATGGTAATGCGGTTTTCATGGCTGCCAGCGGCGGGGAAGAAGATCTGAGGCGGTGAAAGACAGTCTGGAGGCCGGATCCTTGCTGTGCTAGACCCTTCTGTCATTGGAGCAGCTGAGCTGGGGTGGACGACGATGCAGCAGGAGCGGGACAAACCATCCATAAGAGAAGTAATTCTGTAAGTGCTCGTTTGAATTGGAGGGTTCCAACAATGCAGGGATAGGAAATAGACAGGAATATGATAGGAATGCACGTGCAAAATAGAGAATTTAAAAACACAGGATTTCTGCAGATCTGGGTGTTTGATTCACAACAATTGGAAGATCACAGGATGCACAGAAGCATGGTGAGATTAAGTCAAACCACAAGAAAATGTACGGTTATAATGCTATTATGCTACTATCTCTTAGTCTTGTGCTTCATGAATAGGAATTTGAAAAGGTGGACAAGTGAAAATTAAAATTCCTACATTTTTTTTCATGGAGACACTAAAGGAACAAATCCATGTGCTCAGTGGACAATATATATAACATGTAGAGTAAAAAAGAGATGCAACAAGTGTACAATCTCTTTGGCGAATCCATGTCGATCTCAGCGTGATTGGGTTGGCCGGTGAGGATGCTCCGGCTGACTTTGCTGTCGGAGGAGGGGAAGAAGATCTTAGGCATATGGAGATGGAGCCCGAGGTACTGCTCCGCTGTGATGGAGGGTTTCGTCGTTGGAGCAGCTCTGGTGAGTTGGACGACGCCGAGGCTGAAGCAGGACAAGAGAGACAACGAACAACATTAACCTGAGTGGAATTCTCATAGCATCTCCAATACATGACGTAAAATACATAACCACAAAGTGCTAGATGTAAAATACATAAGCCGCTCATCTCTGAACTTAACTGTCGAAACTAAACTTAACTGTCGAAACTGAACTTAACTGTAGAAACTGAATTTTGCTGTCGAAACTGAATTTTGCTGTCGAAACTGAACGCACTACCAAGGTGAGGCTACACGTCGGTCGACTGACTTTTTCATCTCTGGTCAGTCGATTTTGTAGCCGTTGGATACGAAATCAAGGGCCTGCGGTTCATCTTCAACCTCCACCCCCTGAGCCGCCAGCCACCACCGGCCAAACAGCAGCCCCCCGCCGCCCGCGGCCGGCGGTGCGCCGCCCCGCTCGCCCCAAAAACACTCCCCACCGCTGGTCCGCCACCGCCCCGGCCATCCCTCTAGGCCCCCCTGTGCCGAGCTTTTTCTCAGGCGATCCCCACGCCACCGCCCCGCCAACGCCCCGCCAACGCCGGCGACCACCGCCCACATCCTGAACCCTAAGATAGATAGTGGGGTACCTCTCCGGCGAGCCCCCCTCCCTGCTGCAGCTGGTTCTTCCTTCACCCCGGCGAGCCCACCCCTTGAAAATCGACTGACCCAAAAGTCGATTCAGTCGACTGATGTGTAGCCAAATCGGAGCAGCATCGCAAGCAAGAGCAAGAGCGAGAGCACCAGCGCGAGCAAGAGCAATAGCAAGAGCAGACCATGCAGGGGACTAAGAGCAAGCGCAGAGCAGCAACGCGAGCGAGAGCTAAAGCAGCAGCAGCTCCTACTAATGTGGACGTCGCCGCCGAGGGAGCGACGCCATGGAGGAAGTGGCCGGCGATGCCGCCGTGGATGGAGCCGCGCCGTGTCAGCTCGGGACCGAGCGCCGGCAGCACCGTGAGATCGAATCAAGAAGAAAATGCGGCGATTAGTGTACAACCTCTTTGGTGACGCCGATTAGGCTGCATCTTCATCTGAGGAAACGGTGATGATGATGCTCTTCCGGTGGCGCAGGTGAAGATGGTGGTGTGGGAATGGAGGTGGCACGGAAGACGAGGGGAATGTAGGGGCAGCTCCATGGAGGTGGAGGACGGGGTGGCTGAACCGGCGGGACGATGAGATCGACGACGGATCCTCATCCGGTACAGTGGATGAGGGACGTCGAGGTGTTGCTGTGGACGACGTCGTCAGGGAAGAGGCTCCGAATGGGTGGCGGACGGAGCAGGGTGTGGGGTTTCATCGTGGTTTTCACGGCCTCGGTGTACGAATGGGTGGGCAGATGGGATGGCAGTGGGGAACCATGGCTTAGAGACGCGCTTGTCCGAAATGTGGGGTAAGTTACGAAAGTACCCCCCCACCGATTTGAGGCGGTTCTTTCGGTTCAGGGGTACCACGGGCATTTCACGTGTCGGGATTTCACAGGAGGTGGGAGTTTTCGCGCGCGTTGTAATTTCGGAATAGCAAGACGCGGGTTGAGATGGAGGGAGTTGTCGGAGCACAACGAGACAAAGATATATCTTAAATATTTCGGGCTAACAAGGCGCGGGTTGAAATTTCTGGACAAGCCTAACGTGTACTATACCAAATGAATGTGCACGACAATGTCATTCAAAACTTTGAATTCATGTTATGTTCAATTAAAATATTTCGCTACGTGTATAATGCATGCAACCTACTACTCAAATGAACGTTTTAGTACATTCCAAACGTATATACTACCGCTTCAATATGAACTAAATTTGAATAAGATCTACAATAATGATTGTTGTGAAGTCAAAGCATTTGAATTCGTTTCTCTGTTTTAATAAGATCTACAATCATCATTATTGTCAAGTTAAACCATCGTTTGTGTATTATCTTCACAGCACACCACATGATTAGTCTCGAGTTACATATGAACTATGTGTACTATATGAACTCAAACTAGATTTTTTGAATCCACTTTATTTTGATTTCAAATCACATTACATTTCTAGCTCTAGCTAGATCTTCATAATCTAAACCATGTCTCATATGTATAATGTGTTTATCACATTATGTATGGTGCCCCACCCCCTACGCCTACAAGTATTTAGATGTGAGTTGCAAACACCACACATTACCACAAATTCAAATAAAATGTGAGAATGTTCGATATATAGTATTGTTTAGATTGCTCGATATTTAGTTGTAAGCTGCAAACGCCGCACATTATCACAAATTCAAATAAAATGTGAGATTGTTTGATGTATAGTATGGTTTAGATTGTTCGGCATTTAGCTGTGAGTTGCAAACGCCATGCATTATCACATTATGGTATAACATGTGCACAACACGTGTATCACCGCTATATTCATGTATGCAATGTTTAAAACACTATGATCTCCTATTCAAATATATGAATCCGCTTTCATATCAAATTATGATCTTTGTTAGTCTCTTACACCCACACAATGCTCTAACCTTTGTAGCTACCACTAACTTTCTCTCGTGCATGCACACGCCGTCCTCTCCCTCCCCCTCCCTCGACATTCTATCCATCAGGCACATTCATTTTTTTCTTTAGGTCATTCTCCCAGAGTCTCCACAACTCCTTTCCGACACACACCGATCGATAAACCTCTCCAGCGATGCCTGCCTACAGCATACACACACAGCTTCAATCTCCTCCTTTATGTGTCCTTGCCTCGTGTCTCTCATACGGTCAGACACACGTGTAAACTCTCACCCCTCTTTTCATCGACCTCACAACCGCACACTCCTCCCCCTATCTAGCTAGTAGTTGGGCCTCTCGCACCACCTCCTAGCTCCATTCTCTCTGTCTATCCGTCTCGCTGGGCCTTATTTGCCTCTAACAAATGGACGTACACCGATCGATCTCTCGCTATACATATAGCTAGCTAGGTCCTTATAACTCATTTTTACCCACACGTTGATCGATCTACCTCATTAGTTGTGTCTCTCCCTTCCTCCGACAAACAAAAATTGATCTACCGATCTAGTTAGGTTTGCTTACCAAACACATGGTTCCTCTTCATCATCCATGGATGCGTCCCGACAGATCTATCACGCACAGGCACACACAGAAACACATCCCCACTCTTATTGATAACATTGCAGTTCCACCCTCAGTTTGTCTAGTAGGCCTCTCCCAACATCTCCGAGAAGCAACTCCATCTCCCTCCCTCTCCCTCCCTCTCTCTCTCCTCTCTCTCTGTCCCATCATATTTCCCGTCCTTCAGTTATGTGTGGATGTCGACCGATCTCCCTCAAGACATAGTTGGGTCTCTCCTTCTCAACACATATACGAGTCGTTCTACCTCTATAGTTAGGCCTCTGCCTACCCCTCCCCCCACCCCCTCCCCCCACACACACCGATACATCAAGCGCTCTAGTCATGTCTCCCTGCCACACACAAACTTGACATGTGCCCTCTAACGTTCCGGTAAGCCAGTCGCCCTATATCTTTGACTTGCACACACACACAATATCGATGGCTCTCTTCATCGATCTCGCACCCACCCACTTGATCCTCTCTTCGACTCTATCGATAGCTATGACCCCTCCCTCTCTTCTCGTGGATTGCCTGACCCTCTATGTATGATATAGATAGGCCTCCATTTCACACATATTGCATGAAAAATTTTGTTTGAGATGTCATCGATACATACTCCCACAAATAATTCACGAAATCAACCCCCCACCCCATCCCCACCCCCACCCCAAAACAAAAAACACTCACAAACGCGGTTTGTATCTCTCTCACACACACACGTAGGTGGGGGACGTGCACGAAGAGAAGAGGTGCATGCACAGTGCATGTACTCCCGTCTCTTTCCCAACCACACCCGCGCGGGTACACGTTGGAGCTCATTTCTGTATGAAAAAGGCAGCCCATGTGGTAATTTGGCACGTGTACTGGTTGTCCACTTGGTGGAGGGAGGATCGTCTACCACGGGTGAACAAACAAATTGTGACTTGATGCGTTATGTTAAATTAAAAAAAGAGGCAAACCATGTGGGGCCTACCTTAGAGGCAAGGCTCTATACACTGGAGTACTTTTGATGTGTCCCGTCAACTCGCAGAACGAGGAGAAGCTTGCTTAGTACACCGTCTCCCCCGCCCACGGGCACGGTGGCTCGCAGGATGAGGTGAAGCTTGCTCCGCCTTACGCCCGCTCCCTCGCCCATGCGCGCGGTGGCTCGCAGGACGAGGAGAATAATTTACTACTCCCTCCGTTTACTCCTCCACCCTACTACCTTGGTTATAGAGATTATATCATATTGTTTGGAATATATATGTCCTTTACTAGATTTCAATATGAACTACTAGTACATACTCCAAACACTGATGTATATAGACGTATTTTAGAGTGTACATTCACTCATTTTGCTCCGTATGTAGTAGCACTCTTCCTCGCCCCTCGACCCTCGCCCACGTGGTGGACGCGCAGCAATTCATTCGGTCTCATATAGCCAGAATGATATATACTGCACTACCATTATTGCTCGACTTCCTGAAGAGGCGAAGAGCCAATCGCAAGGTTAATATTTTGGAGATGCCAAGCGCAAGATTATAGGAGAACGAGTAGTAGGTGCCGCGTCATTTATAAATAAAGTTTTTTTTTCTTCAGTTGCACGTACACAATATGATAGGTTCATATGGAGAGAAAAGGAAACCGCTCCACTATATACATAGTCAGGACGGGCCATCCTACACGGTTGCTTGCTGGGGTTGCTCTCTTCACACTCTCTCGCACAAAACGACTGTGGCCACATCTCTAACATCCCGGCGGATCACGTCCGCTTGGGGAAGGGGTGGATGCTTAGTGTAGATGCGGTGGTCGTCGCCGACGGTGAAAACCCTCTGTCGGCACGTCCCAATTAGGGGTCCGCGTCGTTCTCTCTCACAAAGCCGGTGAGGTTGCCTTCATCCCTTGCTCACTGCCGCGACGTGGGCAATTGCCGCCTCCCGCCACCCTCCTCAAGGTTGAGCTACGTCCCTTAGGTACAACTCCCTTTACAGCCGGCTTGCACCACTGCTCCAGCTGCCCACATCACTCCCTGTGGATATTTCTCTACTTCTTTGCCCCGCACATACCTGATACCTCTACTGGCTTCTACGTATTGTATTTGTGATGAGTTTATGTCTCATCAACTAGTCCCAGTAATCTTATTCTAATCACGCTTCTTCAATTTCTTTGCCACAGGGATGCTCATCTCGATTTTGGTGAAACTGCACAAAATGGTCCGATGGTCAAAAAGGTTGCAAACTTCATTTATTAGGAAGCTCGAACATTGCCAGCAAATTGAAGCCTGGTCAGGGTTCATGGTTCAAGGGCTAGGGACTGCAGGGATCGTTTTTTTCTTTAGCTGCCTCTATTCCAAAAATAAGTGTCAACTTTAGTAGTAGTACAACTTTGTACTAACGGAGGGAGTACATATTTGCTATGATCTGTCAATCATTGAGATGCAATAGCATGCATGTTAGTCTCCTTTGTATTTGATGAAATGTTGCACCGGGCAACCTTGGACGCAAGATACATGTAACAGGAGCTGGAAGCTTCATAGCATTGTACAAATTTATCTCGCTGATAAATTACAGTACGTACTAGTACTAAACTAGTACTTCCTCCGTCCCAAAATTCTTGTCTTAGATTTGTCTAAATACGAATGTATCTAGTTACATTTTAGTATTAGATACATCCATATCTATACAAATCTAAGACAAGAATTTTGGGACAGAGGGAGTATAAGTCTTTGTAGAGATTTCACCATGAATCACATGCGGATGTATATAGATGCATTTTAAGTGTAGATTCATTCATTTTGTTCCGTATGTAGTTCACCTAGTGGAATCTCTACAAAGACTTATCTACTAGTAATAGCTAGCCCCCACTACTAGGAATTCTATATCCTCTCCTTGAGCCACATCATCAAAATTGATGTAGCCGTTAGATGAAGTAAATTAGTCCATAATAGCCGTCTGATCTAGACATTGAGAGGCTCCGCACTAAGCCACATGCAAGCATGCAGAAATACTGTATCACATGCATGTGAGTGGGTTTTAAATCACATCAACATGTCTACATGCAAGCATGCACTGGTAGCATCCATGTAAGTGAGCTTTTAAGTCCCATTAACATGTCAAAAAGAAAAATATAATCCCATTATGCAGTACGAGTTGGCTGATATTTTTTCCTTACGTGGGATGATCTAAATGATGATGGGAGTTTATTTAGTTTGGCTACCACATTTGTCATGCGGTTATAGAGTTTTTTTAGTTCTATGAAATCGATAATTTTGCGCAGAGAGATATACTGCTGTTCCGCGGCAACGCGCGGGGACTCATCTAGTAATATTTAGGAACGGAGGGAGTACTATGTAAAGAGTTAGGTGTTGCACGGTGATAGTGTGAGGTGGGCCATGTAATCACTGAGCCTGCGTGTTTTCACTGCTCTTGCACTCCTCCGCTGTAAGAATGGAGGAAATTGTAATCTACTACCTCCTTTCACCGAAAGCGTGGGACATCCAGCAGTCCTACCACCTCAGTAATAAACACCAATGAGCCGTCAAATCACATAGACCCAGCAGTAAGTTGGACGGACGAAGCAACCATCACTCTTGCGCCAGTGAGAGGTCGCGTCCGCTCTGCCCGGGCATGAATGCGGCACTGATTCTTTGGAGCGGAGCTGACCGTTTCGGGCGGGAAGCGCGCGCGAGTGATGGAGGGGCTTTGGGTGGGCCAGGCTGGTCAGGAGCGGGCGTGGCAGCTGTCTGCATGTCCCTACCAGACACGCGCGGAAACGAGAGGATGCACCGACTCTCGCGGCTAAAATCTTACACTACACACCATCTCTCTGTAGGAGTAGGTCGATCTGTCGCACTCTCTAACACACACATGTTGTTAAACACACACACGCACACGCACGCACCTTGGTCCCGTTGCACCTTCTAAAGTGACTTATTACACCTAGACGGAGGGAGTAGTAAGTATACGAGATACGGTGGCACACTGACTTAAGTCGAATACAAGTGCCCAAAATTTGTGTGCATGTTATAATAAGGATTCACTTAAAATAGTACGTGAGCGAACAGAGGGATCAATTGGACAGTGTTCCCTAGCAGTAGCGAGATGTGTGAGGTAGTAAGATACACCGCTGGCGCTTTTAATTTTTCTTATTAATTTGTTTGTTTCACCCTCTGACTGGTGGGACCCAACGTACTACGTGGAGAGAGGTAAGGTGACTAAGGCTGCATTATTTCTGCACCACTGTGGATAGTCTTACCACCAAAGCCACATGACACGATTATGATTGAAATCCCAATGACTCCCACACACACAAAAAAACACGGCATGCTTGTCACACGAATGCAGGAATGTATAAAAGGTTATTTTCCTCTCATTGAACATAACGGAGGGTTGTGTAGCTGGTTAGCCTGTTCGCTCATGAAACTTGAGGTCTCGGGTTCGATAACTACACTTGAGCATAATTTTTGCAAGGAGGATTCTTTG
The DNA here is from genome assembly GCF_002162155.2 of Triticum dicoccoides. NCBI lineage: Eukaryota > Viridiplantae > Streptophyta > Magnoliopsida > Poales > Poaceae > Triticum > Triticum dicoccoides. Next base: position 121,341,007 of record NC_041389.1, read on the forward strand.
ACTGGTCAAAATGTTTTCTAGGGTTTGCACGCTTCACACTCTCTCTTCAGTATATATATACACGTTGGAGCCTCAGCGCTTGTAGTTGCTCTCTTCACACTCTCTCGCCCTCTCTTGCTGGAGCCTCAGCGCTTGTAGTTGCTCTCTTCACACTCTCTCGCCCTCTCCAAATCTAAACAAGACTTCGTTGGCCTCTCTCTCTCCCCTCACTGCTGCTCAAAGAACCGGCAGGATCCGTCCGCCGGGAAAGGAAGGAGGCTTAACGTTGTCGCCGTCAGCGAGGGAGGGAATCCACTACCGGCGCAGCTGTTCACTTTCCACCCAGCGGCGGCGCGGGAGGGCCTCCGACCCCTTCTTCTTCGCCGCCGTCCCGTCTCCCACCGAACCACGCCCCAAGAACCTTAAGGTATATTTTACTTACTCCACATGCATTGCTCTAGCTGCATGTATACCATGAATCTAGGACGTGGTTCAAAGAGGAAAGGAGTGGGGGAAAGTAGTGGGAAAAGTTGTATATAGCATGAATCTAGGACGTGGTTCAAAGAGGAAATGAAGGGGGAAAGTTGTATAGCATGAATCTAGGACACGGTTCAAAGAGGAAAGGAATGGGGGGAAGTAGTAGGGAAAGTTGTATCGCATAAATCTAGGACGTGGTTCAAAGAGGAAAGGAAGGGGCGAAAGTACTAGTTCAAAAAGGAAAGGAAGGGACAAGGCTGTAGAGTTTGAGCAGGACTAGATTTGTTGCGCTCACATAGGGAAAGCTGTCTAAAGATAACAAAACTGGGACACAACTATGCTCCTTGGTTGTTTGTTCTTTGTTGCAACAGACTGTGCATGGCCACAGTACATCAGTAGATGCACATGGTGTTGGTGCATCCACTGTCCCGTGCAACTCATTAGCTGTTGTTAATCTAAGGCCCTGTTTGGTTAAAAACTCCCTAGTCCCTACCTTCTTGGTTCCAGGGACTAAACATGGACTAGAGGTTATTAAATGACATGCTAAAAGACCATGTTACCCCTAGTAATGAACTAATAGAAACAAGGAGCGATGCGTGGTAGGGGCAACTGTTGGAAAAAGTCCCAAAAAGACTCCCTTGGGGTCTTCTTTCTTTAGTCCCAAATGCCCACTTTTAGTCCCTAAAAGTCCCTCCTGTTTGGTTTAGATGTGACTAACACGGAGTTTTTTTAGTCCCTACACCAAAATGTCCCTGTAAACAAACACCCTCTAATAATGCCGCTGGAAAATTGATGCAATGCCACAGTTAAAAGCAAATTACATGTTTAACAAATTTTATTGTTAATATAATCTCTATGTTAATATTAATCAATGCCACCATTTGAGAAATGCTACTGTCTTGCTTTCTTTCACATTTAGACAAGGTAGATGCTTCTTTTTGTTGGCTTCTGTGTCATCCACCATTATTGACCACTAATTGTATCCTTTGCACCTCTGTGTAAACAGGGTTATCTACTTCACCTCGTTGCCATTGTGACCTTTTGTTGCACTGCACAAAACACTTTTGTTTTAAGAGTGTTTTGTGCAGTTCAACCAAAATGTCACACCGACAACGTTGCTTGATTGCTTGATCTTAGTGGAACTGCACAAGAGGAGATCTTACTTCCTATCCATTAAGGCGAATTTGGTTCAGATCTTCTTCTTGTGAGTTGCTTGAATTCCGCATCATGAGAGGTCAGTAATAGTCTTCTTTCACATGATTCTGCAGTGTGCTTTCATATGTTGTGCTACTTGTACGATAATGTTGCTTGATTTTAGTGAACTGCACAAATGAAGACAAGACTTCCAATCTGTATGTGCACCCTAATATCCCATTGAGGTAAGATAAGGATATTTCACAACTGCTGGCTTGTATTGTGCCACTTTCATCAGAAAATTAAGTTTAGTACTATACTTGTGCTCCCTAATTGACATGCCAAATCTTACGTTGAAGGCGAAGCTTGTCTGTTATTGAACCAAGTGATGAAGGGGAAGAACAAGCGGAAGAAAAACAAAAATCAACTCCCGGTGTTGTAATGAAGCACTGGAACTATGATGACACAAGTAATGATATAGTTTTGCATCTTAATTTATTGCTATGGCTGGAACGAGCAATTGTTTTGCCACTGATTTGATGCCATACATAATTATCTATACTTGTGCAAACAGGGATCTTCTTTGAAGATACCATATATTTTAGTGGAACTACACAAGAAGATGTTGGAAACGTTAAACTGATCGAGGAGTATATAGTAAGCATGGACACCCCCGTAGATAGCAACAGATGGTTCCGGAGAAGTGCTTCATCTGTATGCTCTACACAATCAGCCTCCTGACAACGGTTGGTACTCGCCCACTGATTTCATCCATATGATTGAGCTTTGTCATCTCTATTGGTGTTGTGCTACTGTTTAGATACTGTCATGAAAAAGTGGTATTGTCCTTGAGAATTGCTTCATCTGTGCTGTTTTAAATATTTCCTTTCCTTTTTTTTGAGCAAACAGGGATGCTAGCATTTAGTAGTCCTCTTGTCTTTGCACAACAGGATCATCTTCCTCTAAAGAAGAATATAGAGTACGTGAAGTGACTAGTTCCGATTATGCCAGGATGAAGAAGCCCTGTCTATCTTCTCATCAGAAGGAGCAGTTGAAGGATGGTTACATTACTCCCCACAAGACCAAACTAACTTCGGCTCAGAAGGACTGACAAATCTCCATGTTTTTGCTGTGATGCGCGAGTACAATGTTGTTCTTGTTGGGGAACGTAGTAATTTCAAAAAAATTCCTACGCACACGCAAGATCATGGTGACGTATAGCAACGAGAGGGGAGAGTGTTGTCTACATACCCTTGTAGACCGTAAGCAGAAGCGTTAACACAATGCGATTGATGTAGTCGTACGTCTTCACGGCCCGACCGATCAAGCACTGAAACTACGGCACCTCCGAGTTCTAGCACACGTTCAGCTCGATGACGTCCCTCGAACTCCGATCCAGCCGAGTGTTGAGGGAGAGTTCCATCAGCACGACGGTGTGGTGACGATCTTGATGTTCTACCGCCGCAGGGCTTCGCCTAAGCACCGCTACGATATTATCGAGGTGGACTATGGTGGAGGGGGGCACCGCACACGGCTAAGAGATCCAAGGGATCAATTGTTGTGTCTTTGGTGCTAGCCCTGCCCCTCTATTTATATGTTGAGCCCCGGGGTCGAAACTTGGAGCAAAAGCCTCCTCAAAATCGGTTTTGCCCGAAAGGCAAGAGTCCCACTCGGACTCCAGGACCAAAAGCCACAATCCTTGGCGTCAGGCCCACACGCCATGGGCCTCGGCGTCTGGCCCCCTGGCCTCCGCAAAACTCCTTTTGCACCGACCTAAAGCCTCATGGGCTTGACCCCTTGGCCTAACCATATCATCCAATATATGAATCTTTACGTCTCGACCATTTCGAGACTCCTCGTCATGTCCCCGATCTCATCCGGGACACCGAACTCCTTCGGTACATCAAAACATGTAAACTCATAATATAACTGTCATCGAAACCTTAAGTGTGCAGACCCTACGGGTTCGAGAACAATGTAGACATGACCGAAACACGTTTCCGGTCAATAACCAATAGCGGAACCTGGATGCTCATATTGGCTCCCACATATTCTACGAAGATCTTTATTGGTCAGACCGCATAACAACATATGTTGTTCCCTTTGTCATCGGTATGTTACTTGCCCGAGATTCGATCGTTGGTATCTCAATACCTAGTTCAATCTCGTTACCGACAAGTCTCTTTACTCGTTCCGTAATACATCATCTCACAACTAACTCATTAGTTGTAATGCTTGCAAGGCTTAAGTGATGCGTATTACCGAGAGGGCCCAGAGATACCTCTCCGACAATCGAAGTGACAAATCCTAATCTCAAAATACGCCAACCCAACAAGTACCTTCGGAGACACCTGTAGAGCACCTTTATAATCACCCAGTTACGTTGTGACGTTTGGTAGCACACAAAGTGTTCCTCTGGTAAACGGGAGTTGCATAATCTCATAGTCATAGGAACATGTATAAGTCATGAAGAAAGCAATAGCAGAATACTTAAACGATCAAGTGCTAAGCTAACAGAATGGGTCAAGTCAATCACATCATTCCCTAATGATGTGATCCCGTTAATCAAATGAAAACTAATGTCTATGGTTAGGAAACATAACCATCTTCAATTAACGAGCTAGTCAAGTAGAGGCATACTAGTGACACTCTGTTTGTCTATGTATTCACACATGTATTATGTTTCCGGTTAATACAATTCTAGCATGAATAATAAACATTTATCGTGATATAAGGAAATAAATAATAACTTTATTATTGCCTCTAGGGCATATTTCCTTCAGTTCTAGGATTCTTTCTGGTGAGTTCCATTTTTCTAAAAGTGTGCTCTACATGGACCATGTATGTGCTTGTTGAAACTGTCAATTCATAGTACAGTTTGCTTTATACTAATCACTTTTTTGTATTTGTGCAAACAGGGATGCTCAGCTTGATTTCAATAGGAACTGCACAAAATGTTCATGAATACATCAAATCATTCATTTCCACCACAAGAAAGGAGGTGCCCATAAGTTCAAGGCGTTGCAACATATAAGGGCGAAATCATACAAGCTACGCGCGAATTTGGTTGATTTTGGTGGAACTGCACAAAAAGAACAGCTGGTTTATTTAGCACGAGGTGCCATGTCAATGTCCGAACTGATGGCAAACCCTGCCCATTCCACAATCGTAGGCATTTGATATTTTGGAATGGGACAACCTTGTCAAATTTTGCTCATTGATTTTAGCAAGATATGCGTTTGATATTTTCGAATGGGACGCCCTTTGCTGTCAGCAACATCGATCAATTTTTTCGTTATTCTTTAGTTGTGAAGTAAATATTGCCTCTGACATGTGAGTCGCTGAGATGCATAATCATCGATTGTTTTGAATGTTCTCTATGCATTGCCAGGCTTGTGTGTTTGATTGCAATGTATAGAAACGCTAAAAAGCTGCTCAAACTCTTTGTACTCCTTCTGTTCCTTTTTACTTTGCACATTGTGAAAGTGCATACTTTTTTGTATAAGATCGGTCAAAGTAGAGATACTTTGACTACAGACAAAACTTGTATGCAGACTAGAAAGGACCGGAGGGAGTACATGTGAAACTGCTGCAAACGAGGTGATCACCCTGGGAATAATGCTAGTACGTATTGTTTTGCATGTTCATCCAATGCCAGTGATACAGGAATTCAAACTAATCGAAATAAATTCATTCATACACGGTCGAATTTCATATAAACATGCCGGATTTCATTACATTTCATACATTCTTCAACTAAAAAGGGGTGTGCTGGAGGTATAATTAATTAACCGAAGCTACACACCTGTGTCTCGCTGAGCCGAATAGAAGCTTCAGTGACTTAACTGCAGGTGCAGTTGCGTAACTGACATGTGGCATGTTGGGCCCACGTGTCAGTCAGCCAACTGCACCCGCAGTTAAGTAGAAGCAACGTTCTTCTCCAGCGCAGCTCTCCGACTCCACGTCACCGCCAAGAAGCTAACCGGCCGTCAATGGTCAACCCGCCTAGCTTGGCTTCAACCGGAGGGTAGCAGCGGTGGCCTTACTTGGGCACGAGCGGCGGCGACCTACCGCGTTCTACTCTTCCTTATTTTCTGTGTGGCGCGGCCTCGTTGGCAGCGGGGCGGGGCCTCGGCGGAGCCGGCGATGTCCTCTGTCTCGTTGCCGGCGGGCGGCGCCTCAGCGGAGTGGTGGAAATCCTCCCCCACGTTGTCGGCTGATACGTCCATTTTGCATCATGCTTTTATATCAATATTTATTGCATTATGGGCTGTTATTACACATTATATCTCAATACTTATGGCTATTCTCTCTTATTTTACAAGGTTTACCATGAAGAGGGGGAATGCCGGCAGCTGGAATTCTGGCTAGAAAAGGAGCAAACGTTGGAAACCTATTCTGCACAACTCCAAAAATCTTGAAACTCCATGAAACAACTTTTTAAATTTTATAAGAATTTATGAGCAAAAGAAATAGGCCAGGGGGCCCACACCCTGTCCAGGAGACAGGGGGCGCGCGCCCACTATAGGGCGCGGACCCCTATATCCTGGGCCCCCTAGTGGGCCTCCAGCGTCCATCTTCTACTATATGAAGGGTTTTGTCCTGGAAAAAATCGTGGGCAAGTTTACGGGACGAAACTCCGCCGCCACGAGGCGGAACCTTGACGGAATCAATCTAGGGCTCTGGCGGAGCTGTTCTGCCGGGGACACTTCCCTCCGGGAGGGGGAAATCATCACCAACGTCATCACCAACGATCCTCTCTTCGGGAGGGGGTCAATCTCCATCAACATATTCACCAGCACCATCTCCTCTCAAAACCCTAGTTCATCTCTTGTATCCAATCTTGTATCAAAACCACAAATTGGTACTTGTGGGTTGCTAGTAGTGTTGATTACTCCTTGTAGTTGATGCTAATTGGTTTACTTGGTGGAAGATCATATGTTCAGATCCTTTATGCATATTATTACTCCTATGATTATGAACATGAATATGCTTTGTGAGTAGTTACGTTTGTTCCTGAGGACATGGGTGAAGTCTTGCTATTAGTAGTCATGTGAATTTGGTATTTGTTCGATATTTTGATGAGATGTATGTATGTTGTCTTTCCTCTAGTGGTGTTATGTGAACGTCGACTACATGACACTTCACCATTATTTGGGCCTAGAGGAAGGCATAGGGAAGTAATAAGTAGATGATGGGTTGCTAGAGTGACAGAAGCTTAAACCCTAGTTTATGCGTTGCTTCATTAGGGGTTGATATGGACCCATATGTTTAATGTTGTGGTTAGGTTTACCTTAATACTCCTTTTTGTAGTTGTGGATGCTTGCAATAGGGGTTAATCATAAGTGGGATGCTTGTCCATGTTAGGGCAGTACCCAAGTGCCGGTCCACCCACATATCAAATTATCAAAGTACCGAACGTGAGTCTTATGAACGTGATGAAAACTAGCTTGACGATTATTCCCAATGTGTCCTCGGGAGCTCCTTCTTCATTATTAGAATTTGTCCAGGCTTATCATTTGCTACATAAAGGATTGGGCCACCTTGCTGCACTTTATTTACTTTATTTACTTTTTGCTCGTTACTATTTATCTTATCACAAAACTATCTATCACCTACTATTTCAGTGCTTGCAGAGAAAACCTTACTGAAAACTGCTTATCATTTCCTTCTGCTCCTCGTTGGGTTCGACACTCTTACTTATCGAAAGGACTACGATAGATCCCCTATACTTGTGGGTCATCAAGACTCTTTTCTGGCACCGTTGCTGGGGAGTGTAGCGCTTTTGGTGAGTGGAACTTGGTAAGGGAACATTTATATAGTGTGCTGAAATTTTCTGTTACTTGTCAGTATGGAAACTAATCCTTTGAGGGGCTGGTTTGGGGTATCTTCACCCCAACTAGAAGAGCAAACATATGCTCTTCAACCTACTGAACTTTATGAAAATATTCACTTTGAGATTCCTTCGGGTATGATAGAAAAACTGCTAGCTAATCCTTTTGCAGGAGACAGAACATTGCATCCCAACTTACACCTTATCTTTGTGGATGAAGTTTGTGGATTATTTAAGCTTGCAGGTATTCCCGATGATGTTGTTAAATGGAAGGTATTCCCTTTATCTTTGAAGGGAGATGCAATAACATGGTATAGGCTATGTGATGATACGAGATATTGGAATTATAAGCGATTGAAGTTGGAATTTCACCAGAAGTTCTATCCTATGCATCTTGTTCATCGTGATCGTAATTACATATATAATTTCTGGCCTCGCGAAGGAGAAAGCATCGCTCAAGCTTGGGGGAGGCTTAAGTCAATGTTGTATTCATGCCCCAATCATTAGCTCTCTCGGGAAATGATTATTCAGAATTTTTATGCTCGGCTTTCTCTTGATAATCGCAACCTGCTCGATACTTCCTGTGATGGTTCTTATATGCTGAAGACTATTGATTTCAAATGGGACTTATTGGAAAGAATTAAACGCAACTCTGAAGATTGGGGTTCCGACGATGGTAAGGAGTCAGGTATGACACCTAAGTTTGATTGTGTTAAATCTTTTATGGATACCGATGCTTTCCGTGGATTTAGCTCTAAGTATGGACTTGACTCTGAGATAGTAGCTACTTTTTGTGAAACTTTTGCTACTCACATTGATCTTCCTAAAGAGAAGTGGTTTAAATATAATCCTCCTGTTGAAGTGAAAGTAGTTGCACCTATTACAGTCGAAGAGAAGACTATTACATATAGTGATCCTATTATTCCTACTGCTTATGTTGAAAAACCTCCTTTTCCTGTTAGGATAAAAGATCATGTTAAAGCTTCAACTGTTGTTCGTAAGAGTAATACTAGGACCCATACACCTCCTGAACAAATTAATGTTGAACCTGGTATTGCTATGATTATGGATCTCTTGGATGAGGACTTAGATGGGCATGTTATCTCTTTCTTGGGTGAAACTGCTAATATTGCTAGACCCGATACTAAGACACGTAGACCTGTTCTAGGCACACCTGTTATTTCTGTTAAAATAGGAGATCATTTTTATCATGGCTTATGTGATATGGGTGCTAGTGCTAGTGCGATACCTTATGATCTTTATAAAGAAATTATGCACGATATTGCACCTGTTGAATTAGAAGACATTGATGTTACTATTAAGCTTGCTAATAGGGACACCATTAAACCTATTGGGATTGTTAGAGATGTTGAAGTCTTGTGTGGGAAGACTAAATACCATGCTGATTTTCTTGTTCTTGGTTCCCCACAAGATGATTTCTGTCCCATTATTTTTGATAGACCCTTCTTGAATACTACTAGTGCTAAGATTGATTGTAAAAGGAAGGTTGTCACTATTGGCATAGATGGTATGTCTCATGAGTTTAATTTTTCCAAGTTTAGTAGACAACCTCGGGAAAGGGAACCACCTAGTAAGGATGAAATTATTGGTCTTGCTTCTATTGCTGTTCCTCCAACTGATCCGTTAGAACAATATTTGTTAGACCATGAAAATGATATGTTTATGAAGGAAAGGGAAGAAATAGATGAAGTGTTCCTTAAACAGGAACCTATGCTGAAACATAACCTTCCTATTGAAATTCTTGGGGATCCCCCTCCACCCAAGGGTGATCCCGTGTTTGAACTCAAACCATTACCTGATAATCTTAAGTATGCTTATCTTGATGAAAAAGAAATATATCCTGTTATTATTAGTGCTAACCTTTCAGAGAAAGAAGAAGAAAGATGATTGAAAACTCTGAAGAAGCACCGAGCTGCTATTGGATATACTCTGGATGATCTTAAGGGCATTAGTCCCACATTATGTCAACACAAAATCTCAGTGGAGAAAGATGCCAAACCAGTTAGAGATCCTCAAAGACGATTAAATCCCAAAATGAAGGAAGTGGTAAGGAAGGAGATTCTAAAGCTCCTTGAGGCAGGTATTATTTATCCCGTTGCTGATAGTGAATGGGTAAGCCCTGTCCATTGTGTCCCTAAAAAGGAAGGTATTACCGTTGTTCCTAATGATAAAGATGAATTGATCCCACAAAGAATTATTACAGGTTATAGGATGGTAATTGATTTTCGTAAGTTAAATAAAGCTACTAATAAAGATCATTACCCTTTACCTTTTATTGATCAAATGCTAGAAAGGCTATCCAAACACACACATTTTTGCTTTCTAGATGGTTATTCTGGATTCTCTCAAATACCTGTGTCCACGCAGGATCAATCTAAAACTACTTTTACTTGCCCTTTTGGTACTTTTTCTTATAGACATATGCCTTTTGGTTTATGTAATGCACCTGCTACCTTTCAAAGATGCATGATGGCTATATTTTCTGATTTTTGTGAAAAGATTTGTGAGGTATTCATGGATGACTTCTCCGTCTATGGATCCTCTTTTGATGATTGTTTGAGCAACCTTGATCGGGTTTTGCAGAGATGCGAAGACACTAGTCTCGTCCTGAATTGGGAAAAGTGTCACTTTATGGTTAATGAAGGCATTGTCTTGGGGCACAAGATCTCCGAGAGAGGTATTGAAGTTGATAAAGCCAAAGTTGATGCTATTGAAAAGATGCCATGTCCCAAGGACATAAAAGGTATAAGAAGTTTCCTTGGTCATGTCGGTTTTTATAGGAGGTTCATTAAGGACTTCTCTAAAATCTCTAGGCCCCTAACTAATTTATTGCAAAAAGATATTCCTTTTGTCTTTGATGATGATTGTGTAGAAGCATTTGAAACACTTAAGAAAGCTTTGATCACTGCACCTATTGTCCAGCCACCTGATTGGAATTTACCTTTTGAAATTATGTGTGATGCTAGCGATTATGCTGTAGGTGCTGTTTTAGGGCAAAGAGTTGATAAGAAATTGAATGTTATCTAGTATGCTAGTAAGACTCTTGATACTGCCCAAAGAAATTATGCTACTACTGAAAAAGAGTTCTTAGCAGTTCTGTTTGCATGTGATAAGTTTAGACCTTATATTGTTGATTCAAAAGTTACTATTCACACTGATTATGCTGCTATTAAATATCTTATGGAAAAGAAAGATGCTAAGCCTAGACTCATTAGATGGGTTCTCTTGCTCCAAGAATTTGACTTGCATATTATTGATAGAAAGGGAGCTGAGAACACCGTTGCAGATAACTTGTCTAGGTTAGAGAATGTTCTTGATGACCCACTGCCTATTAATGATAGTTTTCCTGATGAACAATTAGCGGTTGTCAATGCTTCTCGTACTGCTCCTTGGTATGCTGATTATGCTAATTACATTGTTGCTAAATATATACCGCCTAGTTTCACATACCAGCAAAAGAAAAAGTTCTTTTATGATTTAAGACATTACTTCTGGGATGATCCACACCTTTATAAAGAAGGAGTAGATGATATTATTAGACGTTGTGTGCCTGAGCATGAACAGGAACAAATCCTACGCAAGTGTCACTCTGAATCCTATGGAGGACACCACGCTGGAGATAGAACTGCACACAAGGTACTACAGTCTGGTTTTTATTGGCCTACTCTTTTCAAAGATGCTCGTAAGTTTGTCCTATCTTGTGACGAATGTCAAAGAATAGGTAACATTAGTAGACGTCAAGAAATGCCTATGAACTATTCTCTTGTCATTGAACCGTTTGATGTTTGGGGCTTTGATTATATGGGACATTTTCCTGCCTCCAATGGTTATACACATATTCTAGTTGCTGTTGATTACGTTACTAAGTGGGTAGAAGCTATTCCAACTAGTAGTGCTGATCATAACACTTCTATTAAAATGCTTAAAGAAGTTATTTTTCCGAGGTTTGGAGTCCCTAGATATCTTATGACTGATGGTGGTTCACACTTTATTCATGGTGCTTTCCGTAAGATGCTTGCTAAGTATGATGTCAATCATAGAATCGCATCTTCTTATCACCCGCAGTCTAGTGGTCAAGTAGAGTTGAGCAATAGAGAGCTCAAATTAATTTTGCAAAAGATTGTGAATAGATCTAGAAAGAATTGGTCCAAAAAACTTGATGATGCATTATGGGCCTATAGAACTGCATACAAAAATCCTATGGGTATGTCTCCGTATAAGATGGTTTATGGAAAAGCATGTCATTTACCTCTTGAACTTGAACATAAAGCACATTGGGCTATTAAAGAGCTCAATTATGACTTCAAACTTGCCGGTGAGAAGAGGTTGTTTGGTATTAGCTCACTTGATGAATGGAGAACCCAAGCATATGAGAATGCCAAGATTTTCAAAGAAAAAGTCAAACGCTGGCATGATAAGAGGATACAAAAGCGTGAGTTTAACGTAGGAGATTATGTGTTATTATTCAACTCATGTTTAAGATTTTTTGCAGGAAAACTTCTCTCAAAATGGGAAGGTCCCTACGTTATCGAGGAGGTCTATCGTTCTGGTGCTATAAAAATTAATAACTTCGAAGGCACAAATTCGAGGGTGGTAAAAGGTCAAAGAATTAAACATTATATTTCAGGTAATCCTATCAATGTTGAAACTAATATTATCGAAACCATAACCCCGAAGGAATACATAAGAGACACTTTTCAGAATGTTCCAGACTCCAAAAAGGCATAGGTACGTGGTACGGTAAGTAAACCGACTCCAAAACAACTCTAATGGCAATAGTTTTGGATTATTTAAGAATTTTAGGAAGAAAGATGTAGTCCGAAAGGGACACAAGGCTCCCACGAGAGAGGTTGCCGCCCCCCTATAGGGCGCGCCCCCTGTCTCGTGGGCACCTCGTGTGCCTCCCGGACTCCGTTTTCTTGTATGTTACGTATTTTGGTCGGTAAAAGTTCATTATATATACTCCCAAAGGTTTTGACCACCGTATCACGCAAATATCCCCTGTTTTTGTTTCGAGCTATTTCTATTTCAGATCTAGAGCATCATGTCGTCTCCAATTGCTCCCAAGGACAAGTTTTTCGAGAAGGTTATCAACCCCTATCTCGTGGAGGTGCTGCATCACCCTCAAACCATTGAGATGCGTGAGGGGGTGCTGCACATCCGCGATGTGGAGGGACCAAGGCGTACCGGGATCGTGGAGACAAAGCTCGAAGCCATGGAGCAAGAAGTTTTCAAGTGTCAAGGGATGGTGGATCATGGACTCAACGCCAACCAGATGATGATCACGGAGTTCGCCAACAACCACAAGCTGGATGCCAAAGTCATTGGGGAGACCATCTTCAAGCTTCAAGAGAAAATCGAGAACCTCCATGCCCAGATTTATGACCTGCAAAACCAGAACTGTGAGTATGAATATAGATTCAAGCGAATGAGTTTGGCTGCAGATCTAAGGATCCCGGAGACTCGATCATCCTTTTATGATGGAGAGCCTATGCCTTGGAAGACGGATGACAAGCCTACATCATCAACAACTCCTACTTCACCACCTCCGAAGAAATAACCACATGGGCATGTGCACTCCCCTTGGCAACTGCCAAGCTTGGAGGAGGTGCCCCGGTATTGTATCACCATCACACTCCTATCTTTACTGCTTTATTTAGTTCGCTCCTTTTAGTAGTATCTTGATCTATTAGTTCGAAGTTTTGATATCAAGTAGTTTTGAGTTTTTCTTTGTGATCTCTTTATGTAATCGAGTCCGTGTGCTATCTATAATAAAGATTAGTGTTGAGTCAAGGGCTTTGCTATGTTGCTATGATCTTGAGAAAGTAGAAAGAACGAAAGAGTTCATATTGATCTTATGGATAGTGATAACTTCACACATAGAAAGTATGAGGCATAAAAATTGTTGAGAGTTAATGAACATAGCCTTGGTCATCGCTGCAATTAATAGGAAGTGATAAGGAAAGAGGGGTTCACATATAAATATATTATCTTGGACACCTTTTATGACTGTGAAGCACTCATTAAGTATGACATGCTAAAAGAGTTGACGTTGGACAAGGAAGACAACGTAATGGTTTATGTTTTCCTACATCTCAGTTAAAGTATATTGTCATTGACCTTCCAAACATGTTGAGCTTGCCTTTCCCCCTCATGCTAGCCAAATTCCTTGCACCAAGTAGAAATACTACTTGTGCTTCCAAATATCCTTAAACCTAGTTTTGCCATGAGAGTCCACCATACCTACCTATGGATTGAGTAAGATCCTTCAAGTAAGTTGTCATCGGTGCAAGCAATAAAAATTGCTCTCTAAATATGCATGACTTATTAGTGCAGAGAAAATAAGCTTTGTACGAACTTGTTGTGGAAGTAATAAAAGCGACGGATTGCATAATAAAGGTCCATATACAAGGGGCAATATAAAGTGACGTTCTTTTGCATTAAGATTTTGTGTATCCAACCCTAAACACGCATGACAACCTCTGCTTCCCTCTGCGAAGGGCCTATCTTTTACTTTATGTTTTTACTTTATGCTTGAGTCAAGGTGATCCTCACCTTTCCCTTTTTATTTTTATCCTTTGGCAAGCTCTTCGTGTTTGAAAGATCATGATACATATATCCAATTGGATGTAAGTTGGCATAGGCTATTATTGTTGACATCACCTAAAGGTGAATACGTTTGGAGGAAACATAATAAGCCCCTATCTTTCTCAGTGTCCGGCTGAAACTCTATAACCACAAGTATTGCGTGAGTTTTAATAATTATAGGAGACTACGAGATAGTTGAGTATGTGAGCTTGCTGAAAAGCTCTATTATTGACTCTTTCTGATGTTACAATAAATTGCAATTGTTTCAATGACTAAGATTATAGTTTGTTAGTTCCAATGAAGTTTTTGAACCATACTTGACAATATGAATTGCTTATTACTTGAGCATAGGAAATCATATGACAAAATCCATATATGGTGTTGTTATTAGAATGATCATGATGCCCTCATGTCCGTATTTTATTTTTATCGACACCTCTATCTCTAAACATGTGGACATATTTTTCGATTTCGGCTTCCGCTTGAGGACAAGCGAGGTCTAAGCTTGGGGGAGTTGATACGTCCATTTTGCATCATGCTTTTATATCAATATTTATTGCATTATGGGCTGTTATTACACATTATATCTCAATACTTATGGCTATTCTCTCTTATTTTACAAGGTTTACCATGAAGAGGGGGAATGCCGGCAGCTGGAATTCTTGCTGGAAAAGGAGCAAACGTTGGAAACCTATTCTGTGCAACTCCAAAAATCCTAAAACTCCACAAAACAAATTTTTGGATTTTATAAGAATTTATGAGCAAGAGAAATAGGCCAGGGGGCCCACACCCTGTCCAGGAGACAGGGGGCGCGCACCCCCTGTAGGGCGTGGACCCCTATCTCCTGGGCCCCCTGGTGGGCCTCCGGCGTCCATCATTTGCTGTGTGAAGGGTTTTGTCCTGGAAAAAATCGTGGGCAAGCTTACGTGACGAAACTCCGCCGCCACGAGGCGGAACCTTGGCGGAATCAATCTAGGGCTCTGGCGGAGCTGTTCTGCCGGGGACACTTCCCTCCGGGAGGGGGAAATCATCACCAACGTCATCACACAACGATCCTCTCTTCGAGAGGGGGTCAATCTCCATCAAAATCTTCACCAGCACCATCTCCTCTCAAAACCCCGGTTCATCTCTTGTATCCAATCTTGTATCAAAACCACAAATTGGTACTTGTGGGTTGCTAGTAGTGTTGATTACTCCTTGTAGTTGATGCTAATTGGTTTACTTGGTGGAAGATCATATGTTCAGATCCTTTATGCATATTATTACTCCTCTGATTATGAACATGAATATGCTTTGTGAGTAGTTACGTTTGTTCCTGAGGACATGGGTGAACTCTTGCTATTAGTAGTCATGTGAATTTGGTATTCGTTCGATATTTTGATGAGATGTATGTTGTCTTTCCTCTAGTGGTGTTATGTGAACCTCGACTACATGACACTTCACCATTATTTGGGCCTAGAGGAAGGCATAGGGAAGTAATAAGTAGATGATGGGTTGCTAGAGTGGCGGAAGCTTAAACCCTATGAGGGAGTCCTGGACTAGGGGGTGTCCGGATAGCCGAACTATCATCATTGGCCGGACTCCAAGACTATGGAGATACAAGATTGAAGACTTCGTCCCATGTCCGGATGGGACTTTCCTTGGCGTGGAAGGCAAGCTTGGCAATACGGATATGTAGATCTCCTACTATTGTAACCGACCCTGTGTAACCCTAGCCCTCTCCGGTGTCTATATAAACCGAAGGGTTTTAGTCCATAGGGCGAACAACAATCATACCATAGGCTAGCTTCTAGGGTTTAGCCTCCTTGATCTCGTGGTAGATCCACTCTCGTACTACCTATATCATCAATATCAATCAAGCAGGCGTAGGGTTTTACCTCCATCGAGAGGGCCCGAACCTGGGTAAAAACATCGTGTCCCTTGTCTCCTGTTACCATCCACCTAGACGCACAGTTCGGGACCCCCTACCCGAGATCCGCCGGTTTTGACACCGACATTTGTGCTTTCATTGAGAGTTCCTCTGTGTCGTCGCAATCAGGAAGGATGCCTCTTCCCGTCTTTAAAGACGGTACCATTGCTAAGGGAGCTTTGGCCACCGGCCAAACTATCCGGCTAGGAGGTTTTCTTATGACCGCCTGTTCGGCCGCCGCTCCGACAATAACCTCTCGGGTCATCAAAAGTGATCTTCACGTCAACTCGGAATTCGCCGAGCAGCTGGATCCGATGGAGCTCTCTTCTGTAAACGAGCTCTTGGATCGCATCCCCGCCCTGGGAGTCGCTATAGACTACGATCAGATTGGGCTTAAAACCGATCTGAGAGAGATTAACTCTCCCCAGGCTACCCACCACGTTGCTGTGGTAGAGGAACAACGCGGTGACTCTTCTTCTATATTAAAGACCAGTTATGTCCGGATTCCTGATCCCTCCATGCCGGATTCCCGCGGAGGGATGGACGTCAATCAAGTACTGAACCTAAAGTCAGGCAGCGGACCAGATTCGTTGGACAACATCCAGCAATCCAAGCTTCCAAATTCGGAAACTTTTCGGCCCTTGAGCCTCAGATTGGGCGGGGTTCCGGACTTAATTCCACTCGCCCACCCAAACACAAGTGATCTATCTCAAATCCGGCAAGAGCCCACCGAAACAGTACATCATTACTGGGCCAGATTCCTCCTGGTTATGGACAGGATAAAGGACTGCCATGAGGAAAACGCAATCTCAATTTTCTGCAACAATTGCACGGACAAGGGAATCATGAACGCCATAAGTCGTCGCGAAATTACACGCTTCGCCGACCTAGCATCCATAGTACGAAAGTATTGTGCGATGGAGAGTGCCTGGAAAACCGAAACTAAGTTTTGGGACAATCCGGCTCCGAACACAACCCTAGTCCGAAACAAAAGGGTGCATCATGCTCAGGCACCAGGGACAAAAACCAAAAAGCAAAAACCCCCTAAAGGGCACAGAACCGTACTGGAGGGATGGCTCAGTGGACCCTGTAAAATCCATAGTACAGAGGGCGCCACCCCAACACATAGCCTTCGAGCATGTTGGATACTACAGCAGGTGGCCAAAAGTGGCGAAGAGCTTCTAGCCCCGGAGAACCAGCCCAACAGTACCAGTACGGTATTAACAGTCTTCGAGACTTCCGCATCAAATAATATGCGGAAACGAACACTCCGCAGCCTCGCCGAAGTCTACCAAGTAGCAACAATAAATCCATGGAGCGACACGGCTATCACCTTCAACGCCAGCGGCGAACCTAAATTCCGAACAGCCCGAGCACCAGCCGCATTGGTCCTCAGTCCAATAGTGGACGACTTTCGTCTTACCAAGGTACTCATGGATGGCGGTAGCGGATTAAACCTCATCTACGAGGAAACCCTCCGAATAATGGAAATAGCCTGGAGCCGCATTGAGCGAAGCAGCACAACCTTTAGAGGAGTAATCCCTAGTCGGGAAGCACGCTGCACAGGAAAAATTACAGTAGATGTGGTGTTCGGCTCGCCGAACAATTACAGGTCCGAGGAGGTCACGTTCCAAGTGGCCCCGTTCAGCAGCGGATATCACGCTTTATTAGGGCGAGAGGCATTCAAGATTTTTCAAGCTATACCCCATTACGGGTACATGAAGCTTAAAATGCCCGGGCCCAATGGAATCATCACTCTTGTCAGTGATCCGGACACAGCACTCCGCGCTGAAAATAAGACAGCCGCACTAGCCCTAGAGGCACTATCCGAAGCCCTGGCGGCAGAGGAACTCACTGCGCTGCGCTCCACAGTGAATAGGGACGATGTGATACTCGATAAGAGATCCAAGTCCACTTCTTTTAAACTAGTGGACGAAATAGTCAAATTCCAAGTCCATCCAACGGACCCCACAAAGACGGCCTCCATTGGGGCATAATTAAACCCTGATGTAGACGCCGCACTATGAGAATTCCTTCGGGAAAATTGGGACATCTTTGCCTGGCACCCTTCAGATATGCCAGGAATCCCACGCAGGTTGGCAGAACATAGCCTAAACATCCTAAAAGGATTCAAGCCAGTCAAACAGGCTCTTCGGCGATTTTCCGAACCCAAAAGATAGGTAATGGGAGAGGAGCTAGCCAAACTATTAGAAGCCGGATTCATCAGAGACATAAAACATCCGGACTGGCTAGCGAATCTGGTAATGGTACCAAAAAAGGACAAATCCTGGTGCCTGTGTGTGATTTTAAAGACCTTAACCAGGCTTGTCCAAAGGATCCTTTCCCCCTTCCCCGCATCGATCAAATCATCGATGCTACCGCAGGGCACGATTCATTGTGCTTCCTCGATGCATACTCCGGATACCATCAAATCAAGATGGCAGAAACAGACCAAGCCGCAATGGCATTCATTACTCCATACGGACTATTCTGCTTCAACACAATGCCCTTCGGGCTCAAAAACGCCGGCGCAACATATCAGCGCATGATTCAGACATGTCTGGCAACCCAGATCGGCAAAACAGTGGAGGCATACGTAGACGATGTGGTCGTCAAGACCAAACACGTCGAAACTCTAGTAGACGATTTGAGGCTCACATTCGACAACCTCCAAGCATATGACATTCAGCTCAACCCAGAAAAATGCGTTTTCGGCGTACCAGCCGGAAAGCTCTTGGGCTTCATTGTATCCGGTAGAGGAATTGAAGCAAACCCAGCCAAGATCCGAGCTCTATCACAATTGGATATCCCATAGGACCTCAAACAAATACAAAAACTGACTGGATGCGTGGCGGCTCTAAGCCGCTTCATCTCCCGTTTGGGAGAAAAGGCATTGCCCCTCTATCACCTCCTCCGGCGCACCGAACACTTCGAATGGACGGATGCTGCCACGGCGGACTCGAAGAAATAAAGGCCATATTGGCAACGAATCCGGTCCTGGCCGCGCCCAACCTGGGCGAACCGATGTTATTATATATCACGGCAACACATCAAGTTGTCAGCGCGGTACTCGTCGTCGAACGAGAAACAGAAGGACACAAATTCCCTCTTCAAAAACTAGTGTACTACGTATCCACTGTCTTAACTCCATGCAAGTCCAGGTATCCACATTATCAAAAGATACCGTACGCGGTATTCATGGCATCCCGGAAGCTGCGACACTACTTTCAAGAGTGTTCGATAACAGTGGCCTCCGAAGTACCTCTCAACGACATTATAAACAACCGCGACGCGACGGGCAGGATTGCAAAATGGGCCATTGAGCTCTTACCATTCGACATAACCTACAAACCACGGCGAGCTATAAAGTCGCAAGTTTTGGCTGACTTCATCGCCGAATGGACCGAAGCCGAACTCCCTAAAGAGTACGGCGCATACTCCAATTGGATCATGCATTTCGACGGCTCCAAAATGTTGGCCGGCTTTGGGGCTGGCATCGTATTGACGTCCCCAACCGGAGACACAGTCCAATACGTACTTCAGATAATGTACACGGACTCCAACAATGCAGCCGAATACGAGGCCCTTCTACATGGTCTCCGGATGGCAATCTCCATGGGCATTCAACGCCTAGAGGTGCGCGGGGATTCAAACCTCGCAATGTCCCAAGTAAATGGAGACTTTGACGCCAAGGATCCGAAAATGGCAGCCTATCGTAATGTCATCTTAAAAATGTCAGCTCGGTTCGAAGGACTCGAATTCCACCATGTAGCCCGGGATAATAACCAGGCGGACAACGTGTTGGCATGCATCGGCGCAAAGCGCGACGCCGTCCCTCCAAACATCTTCCTGGAGCGGCTTTTTAAGCCATCCGTATTATGGGAAGAGGAGTCTAGAAACAACAACCCGGAACCAACCGCACCGCCCAACACTGAACATTCTGACACAATCGGTGGCTCAGCCAATGAAATAACACCTTCAGCCCACGAAATAATGGTAGTCATTGCCCCTTGGACAGAACCATTCCTAGCCTACTTAATTAGGCAGGAACTTCCCGAAGACCAAAACGAGGCCCGCTGCATAGTACGGCGATCTAAAGCCTACAAGGTCCATGAGGGAGAGCTTTATAAGAAAAGCATAACCGGAGTCCTTCAAAGGTGCATCTCTGAAGAGGAAGGGCGAAATCTTCTAGCTGAAATTCACGTCGGCCTCGGCGGGCACCACGCCGCAGCCCGGGCCCTTGTGGGCAAGGCCTTCCGTACAGGATTTTATTGGCCGACTGCCCGGGCAGATGCTCAGGACTTAGTCCAACGATGCGTCGGTTGCCAGCTCTTTGCTAATCAAAGCCACATGCCACCCACCGCCCTCAAAACTATATCCATCACCTGGCCGTTTGCGGTCTGGGGGCTTGACATGGTTGGACCCCTTAAAGGGGGAACCCACAAGCAAAAATACCTATTGGTCATGGTGGACAAATTCACCAAATGGATAGAGGCCAAGCCGGTTAAAACGCCGAATCCGAACCTGTGATAGACTTCATATCTGGGGTAGTACACCGTTATGGCGTCCCCCACAGCATCATCACTGATATCGGCACGAACTTCACGGCCGACGAGGTTAAACTCTGGTGCAAAAACATGGGCATCAAGCTCGACTACGCTTCATTCTATCACCCTCAAACTAACGGTCAAGTCGAACGAGCAAATGGTCTAATCATGAGCGGCATCAAACCCAGGTTAGTGCGGTCCCTCGCGGAATCTAACACGCACTGGGTAGAGGAGCTCGACTCCATACTCTGGGGGCTGCGGACCACACCAAACCGTACTAATGGATTCACACCATTTTTTATGGTGTACGGCGCAGAGGCAGTTTCGCCCTGCGATATAATTCATGACTCACCTCGCGTGCGCATGTACGAAGAAAGAGAAGCCGAGTTGGATCGGCAGGACAGTTTGGACGCCTTAGAAGAGGAGCGCGATGTGGCAAAAGCTCGTTCCAAATTCTATCAACAGCAGGCTCGAAGATATCAAAGCAGAGAAGTACGTGCCAAAACTTACAATGTTGGCGAATTAGTTCTACGACTGCCGGACAAGAAAAAGGACAAAATCAACCCCAAATGGGAAGGTCCCTTCATCATCAACCAAGTCCTGGCCGGCGGAGCGTACCGTCTGCGAAACGCATCGGACAACCGACTCGAGCCGAACCCATGGAACGCAGCCCGTCTCCGAAGATTCTACGCCTAGCGCCGGACTCAGAGTTCGTCTCCTTCCTCCGTCCACATTTTAAACTTTAGCTGTCTTTTGTTTATCTCTTCCTTCCTCCTTTTTTTCGTAAAGCCTTTGTGGGCTGATCTGCGCATTGTTCGCACACACTTGACGTGTTGCTCGCACTCATTATACCTGGGGGCTTCTTTAACAGAAGCTTATTTATACGGGCTTCATGCCCAACACATGCGTCACACTTCCACATGTACCTTTTATTCACCATTATATGCATCGGTATGACTTAAGTTTTGGCCAAGCTGGGTTGCCTGGCTCCTGTGCTTACCGCTACGTTCCCGATTGTTCGGCTAGGAGGTAAAGGGATCACCTCTGCGATTGTTACTGCCGGGTCAGACGGATGTGTACCTCAGACTGGGTGAAGCCGAAAGCTAGCATTCTTAAGGGAATATTCGGTCGGTGACTTGAAAGATGATTTCTTACTTATTTATTTATCTGCCCCCAGATGCTTTTCTGCTCTTTTTGTAGTCCGGACATGCACTTTAGGGCATGCCTCTCAGGGAAAGGAACCCCTAACGGAACTATTCTCCCTGGAAGATGTTTCTTACTAACCATGTAATATAACATAACTAGTTGGGCACTTGTCTGATAAAGAACTAATGACCCCTATGCCTGGTCTCCATGCATGCCCCGGTTTTTTCATAACCGTAAGGGTATTCGGACACACTCCAGACTGTCGGGTCCCAAGGTTGAAGCGAAAAGGTCCGCAAAGACAAACGATCTACAATCCGGCTAGAAGGCATTTTACATGTCATTTTAAAATTACATCGTCAAATTGACTGATTGTACTCCTCTTCAATCCCATCTAACAGGCTGTCTAGTTTACAGTCCCGTTGGGAATACTTTGCGGCCAACTCTACTTGGCCGTACATTAAGCTCACAGGGATCTGCTTCCCATCGGGCCCCACAGGTCCGACCTCGGCCATGTGGTTTGGATCAGCCTTCGTGTACCGCGTCTTCACCATGGCCCAGGCCTCCCTGGCGCCTTGATGGCAGGCCGATATCTTCCACAGACAGAAGTGCTGCCGTTCTCCCTGAAGCTTCTCTGCAAGCCCTCCAAGACCCTCGGGTAGGGAGACGGACGGCCATAAGGCCTGGATGACGACGCTCATCGCCTGCCGAACACGTTCGTGCAGTTGCAGCAGCTCGGGAAGTAGGTCACCCGTTGAACCGGGCATTTCCTCCGCAGGACGACCTGTGAGCACACCTACAGACACATTTCTGTCAATCGACTTCCTCGCCGAACTCTTCTTTTCAAAAGAGTTTGCTCAAGCACTTACTGTAAATGCCGCGACGAAGCCGCCGACTCTCCTTCATGGAGTCAGACAGCTGGACCCGAACATCTTTCAGTTCTTCACCCAGCTGGGTGTTGGCATCTTGGAGTTTGTTCCTCTCCTGCTGCACCCTCATAAGAACCTTCTCGCCGGCCTTCAACTGGCGCAGTAGATGTTGCTTGTCTGGATCTAGTCCGGCACCATCTGCAATATTATTGTCAGACTTATACACACGCCGCACTTCATAAACCACTTATCTTTTTGAAATATGTGTTACTAGAGGGGGTCTCTGTGGCTCCCCCTATGGCGGCTAGTGCGGCCTCAAGTTGGGCCTTGCACTCTTGAAGCTCCTGGGACAGGTGGGCATTCTTCTCCGTAAGATCCTGCATAACAAATGATCCTTAAATCAGTTATTCTAACTATTTTAAGTCTCGGGGGCTACTGGCATATATAACTATTAAAATTCCTCACCCGTATGTCTTTCACATACTGCTCCGTGGCTCCGGTTAAACCATCCTGAGTGGCACGGAGGTGCGCGTCTCCCGCATTAAAGGCATTCAACGCCTCCGGGGAGAAACACGCGTTACGAAGAACTGTCCGGCGGCGCATGTGATTCATGGCACTCTCCACCTCAGACCTGGTGGCGGACAGCCTATCGGCATCCTCCGTTGGAGGAGCATCCGGCTCATGCCTTGTGTTCGCCTCCCCCTCCGGACCAGGCGTTGGAGCCTGGCTGGCGGAGGCTTGGTTGGCAACCTCTTCGGGCACAGTCCGGCGAGCGCTCTTTCTCCTGGAAAAGTCATGAGCGTTAATATACCTCCCAGGAATATTTCCCTTAAATACGGTGGCATGCCATACCGTTGCGGCGACGTTTCGATTCGCGCTGCAATCCTCTTTCGCCTGCTGGGCCGAACTGACCCTTGTTGGTCAGCCGCCGCGGGTTCGGCTTCCCTCCTTAAAGGCACCTCCTACGAGGCACCGTTGGTATACGGTGGTCAGAAATAAGCATGGATGAGTAATAATGTCAAGACTATGGTCACAGTTACCTGGGAAGCCAGAGATAAACCGGGGTAGTCGGCCGTAATGGCGACCAAAGCATTGTCCATGCTAAGTTGGTGGAACACCCCATCGATCAGCTCCACCTCTATGTCCGGATCCTCTTTGGAGGCCGGATCAAGGGATCGTCCCGGATCCTCGGGTTGTGGAGTCAGGCTATGTATGCCCTCTACATCCCGGCGCAGTTCCTGCATCGAAATCACAAAGTAAGACACTTAACTTTGGAAATACGGATCGGATAGATAAACGTCCGCTTACCCAACTCCGAGGGTTATTCATGGAGAATCCATTCAATGGACTCGCGCGGAGGAAGTCCTCTTTCTCCCCCTTGTACAAACCGGACAGGATCTTCACCAGATCGGCAACTGATCCCGGCCCCTTGCGGCCATGACGGGTGGCGTCATTCTCCCCGTTGAAGTCCCACATGGGGTGGCCCCTATATTGGAGCGGCTGCACCCCTCGCATGATGCACGTGGCCATGACTCCAATCATGGTCAATCCGGAATGAGCCAGTAACTTTATCCGGCCCATCAGATATTGGACGCTCCTATCATTCTCCCATTGAGGGCTCCGCGGGTGCCAACTCAGGCGTTTCTTCAGAGGAGCGTTGCTGAACTCCGGGAGGCCGATCCGAACTGGGTCCGGCAGTGGGCGTCTTCCATATAAAACCATTCCGAAGGCCAGTCTTCGGACGCCTTCTTTGGGGTTCCGGATAGATATCCGGTCCCGGTGATGCGCCATATTTCGGCTCCGCCCACTTGATATATCGACCCCTCGTGAGAACGGGGTACAAGGCAAAACAATCTCTTCCACAGTGCAAAATGGGCCTCGATGCCCAAGAACAGCTCACAAAGAGCTACAAAGCCCGCAATGTGCAAGATGGAGGCGGGTGTGAGGTGGTGAAGCTGGAGTCCATAGAACTCTAGGAGCCCCCGGAGAAACGGATGTATGGGAAATCCGAGTCCCCTTATTAGGTAAGAGACGAAGCATACCCGCTCTCCTTTGGAGGGATTGGGGACGCTCTCCGTCTGCTTCCCAGCTTTGTAGGTGGCCAGTCCGGCTCGAACCGGAACCATGAAGGCTGGGGGAAGGTATCCCTCCGCTTGGAGCGTCACCAGCTCACTATGCGGGACTGAACACCTCCTCCAATCTCCTGGCTGAGGGCTGGGAGCGCAAGAGGAGGAGCCTTGTCGACTGTCCATGATGGAGTGGATTTTGTCAGAGGCGCTTCGATGAGTACTCGCGGAAAGAGGATGGTGTGATTCGGATCTAGATCCTTGCCTCTCTTATAGGCAGCTTATTCGCGCAGCTAGGGGGTAAAACGTAAAAATACCCTGGCTTTTCGCATTCATACGACACGTGGAAGAGGGCCATTATTGGACGTGGAAGCCGAGGAGCGCAACATTTATGAGGAAGCCGGACACTATTCGGCAAGCACATGGAATTTGGAGGAGAACCCGCCTTGCAACGCCGAAGACAATATACGCGCCGGACTCATCGTCATTGAAGCCTGGTTTGGGGGCTACTGAGGGAGTCCTGGACTAGGGAGTGTCCGGATAGCCGAACTATCATCATTGGCCGGACTCCAAGACTATGGAGATACAAGATTGAAGACTTCGTCCCGTGTCTGGATGGGACTTTCCTTGGCGTGGAAGGCAAGCTTGACAATACGGATATGTAGATCTCCTACTATTGTAACCGACTCTGTGTAACCCTAGCCCTCTCCGATGTCTATATAAACCGGAGGGTTTTAGTCCATAGGACGAACAACAATCATACCATAGGCTAGCTTCTAGGGTTTAGCCTCCTTAATCTCGTGGTAGATCCACTCTTGTACTACCCATATCATCAATATCAATCAAGCAGGAGTAGGGTTTTACCTCCATCGAGAGGGCCCGAACCTAGGTAAAAACATCGTGTCCCTTGTCTCATGTTACCATTCGCCTAGACGCACAGTTCGGGACCCCCTACCCGAGATCCGCCAGTTTTGACACCGACACCCTAGTTTATGCGTTGCTTCGTTAGGGGTTGATATGGACCCATATGTTTAATGTTGTGGTTAGGTTTACCTTAATACTCCTTTTTGTAGTTGCGGATGCTTACAATAGGGGTTAATCATAGGTGGGATGCTTGTCCATGTTAGGGCAGTACCCAAGTGCCGGTCCACCCACATATCAAATTATCAAAGTACCGAACGCGAATCTTATGAACTGATGAAAACTAGCTTGACGATAATTCCCAATGTGTCCTTGGGAGCTCCTTCTTCATTATTAGAATTTGTCCAGGCTTATCCTTTGCTACATAAAGGATTGGGCCACCTTGCTGCACTTTATTTACTTTATTTACTTTTTGCTCTTTACTATTTATCTTATCACAAAACTATCTATCACCTACTATTTCAGTGCTTGCAGAGAAAACCTTACTGAAAACCGCTTATCATTTCCTTCTGCTCCTCGCTGGGTTCGACACTCTTACTTATCGAAAGGACTAAGATAGATCCCCTATACTTGTGGGTCATCACCGGCAGGTGATACGTCTCCATCGTATCTATAATTTTTGATTGTTCCATGCTATTATATTACCCCTTTTGGATGTTTATGGGCTTTATTTTACAAATTTATATCATTTTTTGGACTAACCTACTAACCGGAGGCCCAGCCCATATTGCTATTTTTTTGCCTATTTCAGTATTTCGAAGAAAAGGAATATCAAACGGAGTCCAAACGGAATGAAACCTTCGGGAGCGTTATTTTTGGAACAAATCTGATCCGGAGAGCTTGGAGTGCAAGTCAAGAAGCCTCCGAGGGCCCCACGAGATAGGAGGGCGCCCCCCCCCTATAGGGCGCGCCCCCTGTCTCGTGGGCCCCTCGGGTGGCCACTGACGTACTTCTTCCTCCTATATATACCTACGTACCTTGCAAACATCCAGGGGCTCCACGAAACACAATTTCCACTGCCGTAACCTTCTGTATCCGCGAGATCCCATCTTGGAGCCCTTGCCGGCACTCTACCACAGGGGGAAGCAACCACGAAGGGCCTCTACATCAAGATCCTTGCCCCTCCGATAAGTTGTGAGTAGTTTACCACAGACCTACGGGTCCATAGTTATTAGCTAGATGGCTTCTTCTCTTTTTTTGCATCTCAATACAATGTTCTCCCCCTCTCTTGTGGAGATCTATTTGATGTAAACTCTTTTGCGGTGTGTTTGTCGAGATCCGGTGAATTGTGGACTTATGATCAAGTTTATCTATGAATAATATTTGAATCTTCTCTGAATTCTTTTATGTATGAGTGAGTTATCTTTGCAAGTCTCTTCGAATTATCAGTTTGGTTTGGCCTACTAGATTGATCTTTCTTGCCATGGGAGAAGTGCTTAGCTTTGGGTTCAATCTTGCAGTGTTCTTACCAAGTGACATAAAGGGTTGCAAGACACGTATTGTATTGTTGCCATCGAGGATAACAAGATGGGGTTTATATCATATTGCATGTGTTTATCCCTCTACATCATGTCATCTTGCTTAATGTGTTACTCTGTTCTTTATGAACTTAATACTCTAGATGAAGGCAGGAGTCGGTCGATGTGTGGAGTAATAGTAGTAGATGCAGGCAGGAGTCGGTCTACTTGTTATGGACGTGATGCCTATATACATGATCATGCCTAGATAATCTCATAACTATGCGCTTTTCTATCAATTGCTCGACAGTAATTTGTTCACCCACCATAATACTTATGCTATCTTGAGAGAAGCCTCTAGTGAAACCTATGGCCCCCGGGTCTATCTCTTATCATATTTTCTTTCAATCTACTTTATTTGCATCCATCTTACAAAATACCAAAAATATATTTATCTTATCATTTTATCTTTATTAGATCTCACTTTCGCAAGTGGCCATGAAGGGATTGACAACCCCTTTATTGTGTTGGTTGCGAGTTCTCAGTTTGTTTGTGCAGGTGCGTGGGACTTTTGAGGAGCCTCCTACTGGATTGATACCTTGGTTCTCAAAACTGGGGGAAATACTTACGCTACACTTTGCTGCATCACCCTCTCCTCTTCGAGGAAAACCAACACAAGCTCAAGGCGTAGCAAGAAGGATTTCTGGTGCCGTTGCCGGGGAGGTCTTCGCTCAAGTCAAGACATACCAAGTACCCATCACAAACCCATCTCCCTCGCATTTACATTATTTGCCATTTGCCTCTCGTTTTCCTCTCCACCACTTCACCCTTGCCGTTTTATTCGCCCTCTTTTTCCCAATCTCCTCCTTTCTTTTCGCTTGCCGTCTTTTTGTTTGCTTGTGTGTTGGATTACTTGTTGCCATGGCACAAGATAATACCAAGTTGTGTGACTTCTCGAATACCAATAATAATGATTTCCTTAGTACTCCGATTGCCCCTCTTAATGATGTTGAGTCTTGTGAAATCAATACCGCTTTGTTGAATCTTGTTATGAAAGATCAATTTGCCGGCCTTCCTAGTGAAGATGTCGCTACTCATCTAAACAATTTTGTTGATTTGTGTGATATGCAAAAGAACAAAGATACGGATAACAATATTGTCAAATTGAAGTTATTTCCGTTTTAACTTAGAGATCGTGCGAAAGTTTGGTTTTCGTCTTTGCCTAAAAATAGTATTGACTCTTGGAACAAGTGCAAAGATGCTTTTATCTCTAAGTATTTTCCTCCCGCTAAGATCATCACTCTTAGGAACGATATTATGAATTTTAAACAACTTGATCCTGAGCATGTTGCCCAATCTTGGGAACGAATGAAATTGATGCTTCGCAATTGCCCTACTCATGGTTTGAATTTATGGATGATCATACAAAAATTTTATGCTGGTTTGAACTTTGCTTCTAGAAATCTCTTAGATTCGGCCGCAGGAGGCACCTTTATGGAAATCACGTTAGGAGATGCTACAAAATTGCTTGATAATATTATGGCTAATTATTCTCAATGGCACACCAAAAGATCTTCTAGTAAAAAGGTGCATGCTATAGAAGAAATTAATGTTTTGAGTGGAAAGATGGATGAACTTATGAAGATGTTTGCTACTAAAAATACTCCTCTTGATCCCAATGATATGCCTTTGTCTTCCTTGATTGAGAATAATAATGAATCTATGGCTGTGAATTTTGTTGGTAGGAATAGTTTTAGAAATAATGCTTATAGAGGAAATTTAAATGCTAGACCGTTCCCTAGTAATCCCTCTAATAATTATGGAAATTCCTACAATAATTCTTATGGTAATTTTAATAAGATGCCCTCTGATTTTGAGAATAGTGTGAAATAATTTATGATTTCTCAAAAGAATTTTAATGCCTTGCTTGAAGAAAAATTGCTCAAAGTTGATGATTTGGCTAGGAACGTTGATAGACTTTCGCTTGATGTTAATTCTCTTAAACTTGGATCTTCTTCTCCTAAGCATGATATCAATGGGTCTCTCAAAGTAATGAGAATTTCCATTGACGAGTGCAAGGAAAGAACCGCTAGATTGCGTGCTAAAAAAGAAAGCTTTATAAAAGCGTGTTCTTCTAGTCTTCATGAAAATAATGATGAGGATCTTAAAGTTATTGATGCGTCTCCGATTAGATCTATGTTTTGCAATATGAATTTTGATGATTATGGGGAGTGATGATGAATCAACTTTGCCTAGAAGGCGTCCCAAAAATTCGGAGTCTTTAGATCTTGATGCTAAATTTGGTAAAAGTGAGATTGGAGAATCCTCTACTTCCAATAATATAGAACTTACTATCTCGGATTTCAAGGAATTTGACTATGATAATTGCTCTTTAAAAGGTTGTATTTCCTTGTTGCAATCCGTTGTTAATTCTCCTCATGCTTATAGTCAAAATAAAGCTTTACCAAACATATTGTTGATGCCTTGATGCAATCTTATGATGAAAAACTTAATTTGGAAGTTTCTATACCTAGAAAACTTAATGATGAGTGGGAACCTACTATAAAGATTAGAATTAAAGATTATAAGTGTTTTGCTTTGTGTGATTTGGGTGCTAGTGTTTCCACAATTTCGAAAACTTTATGTGATATTCTAGGTTTCCATGATCTTGATGATTGCTCTTTAAATTTGCACCTTGCGGATTCCGCCATTAAAAAGCCTATGGGAAGGATCAATGATGTTCTTATCATTGCAAATAGAAATTTGGTGCCCGTAGATTTTATCGTTCTTGATATAGATTGCAATCTTTCTTGCCCTATTATTTTTGGTAGACCTTTTCTTAGAACGATTGGTGCGATTATTGATATGAAGGAAGGGAACATTAGATTCCAATTTCCCTTAAAGAAAGGCATGGAGCATTTTCCAATAAAGAAAGTCAAATTACCTTATGAATCTATCATGCGTGCTACTTATGAATTTAGTGCCAAAGATGGCACTCGATAGATCTATCTTTGTTTTTATGCCTAGCTAGGGGCGCTAAACGATAGTGCTAGTTGGGAGGCAACCCAATTTTCTTTATGTTTTTGTTTTGCTTCTGTTTAGTAATAAATCTTGCATCTACCTTCTGTTTAGATGTGTTTTTATCTTTTAATTAGTGTTTGTGCCACGTAGAACCTATAGGATAACCTACGATGATAGTTGATTTGATTCTGCTGAAAAGCAGAAACTTTGCACGCACGAATATAATTTTGTTAAATCACATGAACGTACTTTTGTGTTGATTCTTTTTGCTGCTGTTCAATAGACAAATTTTCCAGGACTTCCTATGTTTGTAGTATTTTTAGAGTTCCATAAGTTTGCGTTAGTTACAGATTGCTACAGACTGTTCTGTTTTTGACAGATTCTGTTTTTCGTGTGCTGTTTGCTTATTTCAATGCATCTATGGCTAGTAAATTAGTTTATAAACCATAAAGAAGTTGGAATACAGTAGGTTTAACACCGATATAAATAAAGAATGAGTTCATTGCAGTACCTTATGTGGTGGTTTTGTTTTCTTTCACTAACGGACCTTATAAGATTTCCTGTTGAGTTTTGTGTTGTGAAGTTTTCAAGTTTTGGGTAAAGCTTTTATGGACTATGGAATAAGGAGAGGCAAGAGCCTAAGCTTGGGGATGCCCATGGCACCCCAAGATATTCAAGGATAGCCAAAAGCCTAAGCTTGGGGATGCCCCGGGAAGGCATCCCCTCTTCCGTCTTTGTTCATTGGTAACTTTACTTGGAGCTATATTTTTATTCGCTACATGATATGTGTTTTGCTTGGAGCGTCGTGTATTATATTAGTTTTTGCTTTTTAGTTACCACAATCATCCTTACTGTACACACCTTTTGGGAGAAGCCTATTTGATTAGAATTTGCTAGAATACTCTATGTGCTTCACTTATATCTTTTGAGCTTAATAGTTTTTGCTCTAGTGCTTCACTTATATCTTTTAGAGCAGGGTGGTGTCGTGATTTTCAAGAAATTACTAGTATCTCATGCTTCACTTATATCATTTTGAGAGTCTTTTAGAACAGCATGGTATTTTCTATGATCATAAAGTTGGTCCTAGGATGATGAGCATCCAAGTTGGGTATAATAAAAACTATCATAGAAAGTGAATTGGATGCTATGATCAATTTGATGCTTGATAATTGTTTTGAGATATGGAGGTAGTGATATTAAAGTCATGCTAGTTGGGTGATTATGAATTTAAAGAATGCTTGTGTTGAAGTTTGTGATTCCCGTAGCATGCACGTATGGTGAACCGCTTTGTGATGAAGTTGGAGCACAATTTTATTTATTGATTGTCTTCCTTATGAGTGGCGGTCGGGGACGAGCGATGGTCTTTTCCTACCAATCTATCCCCCTAGGAGCATGTGCATAGTACTTTGGTTTTTGATGACTTCTAAATTTTTGCAACAAGTATATGAGTTCTTTTGATTAATGTTGAGTTCATGGATTATACGCACTCTTTCACCCTTCCACCATTGCTAGCCTCTCTTGTACCGCGCAACTTTCACCGGTACCATACACCCACCATTTACCTTCCTCAAAACAGCCACCATATCTACCTATTATGCCATTTCCATAGCCATTCCGAGATATATTGCCATGCAACTTTCCACCGTTCCGTTCATATGACACACATTACTTTTGTCATATTGTTTTTTGCATGATCATGTAGTTGACATCGTATTTGTGGCAAGGCCACCTTCATAATTTTCATACATGTCGCTCTTGATTCATTGCATATACCGGTACACCGCCGAAGGCATTGATATAGAGTCATATCTTGTTCTAGCTTCGAGTTGTAAATCCATAAAAGTGTGATGATCTTCATTATTAGAGCATTTTCCTAGTGAGGAAAGGATGATGAAGACTATGATTCCCCCACAAGTCGGGATGAGACTTCGGACTTTACAAAAAGAAAAAGAAAAAAATGAAAAAAAAGAGAAAGGCCAAAGAAAAAAAAAGAGAAAGGCCAAAGAAAAAAAGAGAAAGATAAATAATAAAATGAGAGAAAAAGAGAGAAGGGACAATGCTACTATCTTTTTTTCCACACTTGTGCTTCAAAATAGAACCATGATCTTCATGATAGAGAGTCTCATATGTTGTCACTTTCATTTACTAGTGGGAATTTTTCATTGTAGAACTTGGCTTGTATATTCCAATGATGGGCTTCCTCAAAGTGCCCTAGGTCTTCGTGAGCAAGCAAGTTGGATGCACCCCACTTAGTTTCTTTATTGAGCTTTCATATATTTATAGCTCTAGTGCATCCGTTGCATGGCAATCCCTACTCACTCACATTGATATCTAATAATGGGCATCTCCATAGACCGTTGATACGCCTAGTAGATGTGAGACTATCTTCTCCTTTTTGTCTTCTCCACAACCACCATTATATTCCACATATAGTGCTATGTCCATGTCTCACGCTCATGTATTGCGTGAAAGTTGAAAAAGTTTGAGATTATTAAAGTATGAAACAATTGCTTGGCTTGTCATCGGGGTTGTGCATGATTAAATACTTGTGATGAAGATAGAGCATAGCCAGACTATATGACTTTGTAGGGATAACTTTCTTTAGCCATGTTATTTTGAGAAGACATGATTACTTTGATTCGTATGCTTGAAGTATTACTATTTCTTATGTCAATATGAACTTTTATTTTGTATTCATTTGGGTCTGAACATTCATGCCAAAATAAAGAAAATTACATTGAGAAATATGCTAGGTAGCATTCCACATCAAAAATTCTCTTTTTACCATTTACCTACTCGAGGACGAGCAGGAATTAAGCTTGGGGATGCTTGATACGTCTCCAACGTATCTATAATTTTTGATTGTTCCATGCTATTATATTACCACTTTTGGATGTTTATGGGCTTTATCTTACACATTTATATCATTTTTTGGACTAACCTACTAACCGGAGGCCCAGCCCATATTGCTGTTTTTTTGCCTATTTCAGTATTTTGAAGAAAAGGAATATCGAACGGAGTCCAAACGGAATGAAACCTTCGGGAGAATTATTTTTGGAACAAATCTGATCTGGAGAGCTTAGAGTGCAAGTCAAGAAGCCTCCGAGGGCCCCACGAGATAGGAGGGCGCGCGCCCCTATATGGCGCACCCCTGTCTCGTGGGCCCCTCGGGCGGCCACCGACGTACTTCTTCCTCCTATATATACCTGCGTACCCCGAAAACATCCAGGGGCACCACGAAACACAATTTCCACCGCTGTAACCTTCTGTATCCGTGAGATCCCATATTGGAGCGCTTGCTGGCACTCTGCCAGAGGGGGAAGCAACCATGGGGGGCCTCTACATCAACATCCTTGCCCCTCCGATAAGTTGTGAGTAGTTTACCATAGACCTACGGGTCCATAGTTATTAGCTAGATGGCTTCTTCTCTCTTTTTGGATCTCAATACAATGTTCTCCCCCTCTCTTGTGGAGATCTATTCGATGTAAACTCTTTTTGCGGTGTGTTTGTCGAGATCCGACGAATTGTGGGTTTATGATCAAGTTTATCTATGAATAATATTTGAATCTTCTCTGAATTCTTTTATGTATGAATGAGTAATCTCTGCAAGTCTCTTTGAATTATCAGTTTGATTTGGCCTACTAGATTGATCTTTCTTGCCATGGGAGAAGTGCTTAGCTTTGGGTTCAATCTTGCAGTGTTCTTACCCAGTGACAGAAAGGTTTGCAAGACACGTATTGTATTGTTGCCATCGAGGATAACAAGATGGGGTTTATATCATATTGCATGTGTTTATCCCTCTACATCATGTCATCTTGCTTAATGTGTGACTCTGTTCTTATGAACTTAATACTCTAGATGCAGGCAGGAGTTGGTCGATGTGTGGAGTAATAGTAGTAGATGCCGGCAGGAGTCGGTCTACTTGTTATGGACGTGATGCCTATATACATGATCATGCCTAGATAATCTCATAACTATGCGCTTTTCTATCAATTGCTCGACAGTAATTTGTTCACCCACCGTAATACTTATGCTATCTTGAGAGAAGCCTCTAGTGAAACCTATGGCCCCCGGGTCTATCTCTTATCATATTTGCTTTCAATCTACTTTATTTGCATCTTTCCTTTTTGCATCTATCTTACAAAATACCAAAAATATATTTATCTTATCATTTTATCTTTATTAGATCTCACTTTCGCAAGTGGTCGTGAAGGGATTGACAACCCCTTTATTGCGTTGGTTGCGAGTTCTCAGTTTGTTTGTGTAGGTGCGTGGGACTTTTGAGGAGCCTCCTACTGGATTGATACCTTGGTTCTCAAAACTGAGGGAAATACTTATGCTACACTTTGCTGCATCACCCTCTCCTCTTCGAGGAAAACCAACGCAAGCTCAAGACGTAGCAGCAGGGTGGGGCCTCAGCTGAGTCGGCGATGTCCTCTGCCTCGTTGTTGGCAGGGCGGGGCCTCGGCGGAGCCGGCGGTGTCCTCTGCCTTGTTATTGGGGCCGCGGGGCCTCGACGGAGCCGACGGTGTCCTCTGCCTCGTTGTTGGCGCTGCGGGGCCTCGGCGAAGCAGGGCCTCGTTGACGCCAGCGGAGCGGGGACTCGTCGGAGCCGACATTGTCCTCTACCTCGTCCTCGGTCACGCCAAATAGGGCCTCACCCGCTTCATCGCCCTCTTTGCTAGCCTCTTTGTAGGCGGACGCAGCCTCCGCCACCCGCATGCGGTACCGCCAGCGCTCGAGGCGGCCCTTGCAGGCGGAGCGGTACGAGTCGAGCAGTGCCTCCTGCTCCGCCCGCTCCACGGTGATCTGCTCCTCCGCCTGCAGGTGCTCCTGGAGGAGATGGTGGTTGTAGGCGGCGTCGGCCTGCGCCTCCCAAAACTGCTCCTCACGCATCTGCCTCACCCTGTCCATATATTGGGCACGGGCCTCGCTGATGATCATGGTGCAATGCACCGACGAGGATAGCACGGAGGAGGGGGTTGGCGCCGGATCATCGACTACCATGTTCTCCATTGGGATGTCGTCGTCCTCCGGCTGCCTGCCGGCCAGCCGGTCGGCAGCAATGGCAGCCATCTCCTTGTGGTCCATCGTCCGCCCGTCCCGAAGAGTGCTGGAGCGCGAGGAAGCCATGGTGGGCAGTAGTGGTGTGGACAGGAGAAACGAAACGGATGCGGATGACTGCGGCTATGGCCGGCGCAGCAGTTTATATAGCAATGGTGGGCAGGCGGAGGGACAGACGTGTGGCGCCGGAGTAGCCGCCTCGGCAGCCGCGTATCATTAATGTGTGTGGTAGATGGACGGACGGACGGCACTTGTGTCATTTGAAGGCGGAGCAATCGCCTACACCGAGAAGCGGGGCGGCCGGCGCTGACTGTTTCGGGCGGAAAGCGCGCGCGGGCGAGGAGATGACTTTACTTGGATAGGATGACAATGGGGACCCACCAGGTCCATAGCCTCATGTACGCAAGTGCCTCCTTATTATATATATATAACTATAATTTATTTTGCTTCCTCCTGGTTTCCTGACATCACGGTCCCACACCATTGTCAACCTATGTACTCGCTCCTTTCCGGTTTATAGGGCTTATCTCAAAATTTTAGTTTTTCCATTTTATAAGGCTCAATTTGGTTGTTTTCCATCACATGTTCAGATTCCAAGGTGCATTAAATCATTGCATGCAAGTATTAAGAGAAAATTGACCAATGCATGTACTTTATGCATGCATGCATTGCAATTAATGCATTGATAAACATAATTTTTTGAGGATAACAAGAGCATTAATTAGGTGCTTTTGCAAAACTACAAAAAGTATTCCACCACTCGCCATCTACCTTGATTGGTGAGATTTTTGAATTGAGCATTATAAACCGGAAAGGAGGGAGTAGTCAATAAACGAGAGAATTACACAAGAAGCGGCCGACAGCTAGGACCAAGCAGCTCGAGCAGTTTGTGTTTTTGAGGTGTGAGCACTGCAGAGTTTTTCGATGTTTAGCCCAGATATTAATTTTTCTCCTCTGAACAACAACGAAAACATCACTACAGGTATTAACTGGGCGGGCTGTGGCCCGTCTAGCCCAGGCCAGATATCCAGCCCAGATATTAATTTTTTTTCAAGCCAAAAATGGCTAGCCCAGCTATACGTTTTTTAGGAATACCCAGGCAAAGTCAAGTTGTTATTCTCCGCCCCGCTGGGCTGCAAATCTTTCCTAGGAGGGATGCATTAGGCTTAACAAGAAAATGGTCTTTAACAAATAATAAATGGGATGTGATTATAAAAACTGGGTAGTAACTATAAAAAAATGCACCAAACAGTGATTACTTTATAAAATATTATTTTTGGATATTGAAAATTTAAATTTCATTAATTGTTGTGAGCGCAATGTTTCGTTGGATTTTTATGTAATATAAATTTATATTGAAATTGTAATTAATCTGACTAGAAATTTCAGGATAAAAATATTCAGATCCCAACAAAATGTGGGAAATTTTATTGAATTCTGTTTTGAACGGTTGGTTGAAATGGGTTGTACTTTTAACAAACTATAAATGGGCTTTAGTAAATTCCATTAGAATTCAAAAATGGGCTACACATTCTTACAAATCTCAAATGGGCTATAAGTTCTCTGCCACACACTTCTGGCCTTACTAAGTTGACACGTCCCCTAAAAAAACAGAGTTGACGCATATGCAAGGCTTTGTCAACTTATAGTCAACACACGGTTCTAGCAGCAGTGGCCGTTGGATGTCCATCCAATGGATGCCGTGTGAAAGTGCTAGTATCGACTAGAGGGGGGGGTGAATAGGCGATTTTTATGAAAGTCTTCAAAACTTGGAAGTTTCGAAGACAAACAACAGAAACAACCTAATTGATATGCAGCGGAAGATAAACTACCCTAAGCAATCCATAGTCAAGTATGTAATGATGTGAAAGTACAGGACTAATAGCAGTTAGGTAGTAAGGATCAAGATGGAAGATAGTGTGAAGCCAATCAACAATAGTAGTCAAGCAATGAAGTCAAACAGATAAACAGATAGGCAATGACTTCACGAAGACAAACTTAAGTAAGGTTGGAAGGGATAGAACCAGTTGCTTGTTGAAGACACACGATTTGTTGGACCAGTTCCAATTGCTGTGACAACTGTACGTCTGGTTAGGGAGGCTGAGATTTAACTCAGAAGACCGTGTCTTCACCTTATTCCCCTTGAGCTAAGGACACCCAGTCCTCGCCCAATCACTCTGGTAAGTCTTCAAGGGAGACTTCCAAACCTTCACAGACTTCGTTCACCAGCAATCCACAATGACTCTTGGATGCTCAGAACACGATGCCTAACCGGCTGGAGGATTCACAGTCCTCAAGTGTAATAAGTCTTCAGGTCACACAGACAGAAAGACTTCAATGATGCCTAACACTCTTTGGCTCTGGGTGTTTGGGCTTTGTCCTCGCAAGGATTTCTCTCTCTCAAATGCTTCGAGGTGGGTTGCTCTCAAACGACAAAAGCCGTGCACAAACTCTGAGCAGACACCAATTTATGGTGTAGGGGGTGGGCTATTTATAGCCACTAGGCAACCCAACCTGATTTGTCCAAAATGACCCTGGGTCACTAAGGAACTGACACGTGTTCCAACGGTCAGATTTCAAACACACGCGGCAACTTTACTTGGGCTACAAGCAAAGCTGACTCATCCAGCTCTGGATAAGGTTTGCTCTCATTGTCTTCGCTCGAAGACATAGGATTTGAGTTGAGCATCACTTTAGTCACTCTGACTTAGTTCACTTGGACCCCACTTAACAGTACGGTGGTTCCTATGACTCAACAAAGAAGAAAAGGAAATAACGAAACCACACAGTCTTCGCGCTCCAAAGTCTTCACACAATGTCTTCTCATGTCATAGTCTTCAATATGAATATCTTCTCATACCACCATTGTCTTCAATGTCTTCATACATTTTTAGGGGTCATCTCCGGTAGGTAAACTGAATCAATGAGGGACACTACCTGCGTTATCCTGCAATTCTCACAAACGCATCAGTCCCTCAACCAACTTTGTCATCAATACTCCAAAACCAAGTAGGGGTGGCACTAGATGCACTTACAATCTCCCCCTTTTTGGTGATTGATGACAAACTGGTTGAAGTTTTCAACGGGGATAAAGTATGTGAAATTGTAAGGATAGGGATAGGGAATTGTCTTCATAGGTTGCAAGGGCTCCCCCTGAAGATGTGCATATAAGTAATTTCCTTCTGGAATGCAAATGCATATGGCAGGTTGTACTTGAGGAGATCCACTTCAACTTATGAAGATAATTCATCATGCATGAAATGATATAGCTAGTAGAATGACATCCATAATGAAAAATGGACGTCTGCAGAATGATCTAAGTGCGGAAGTTATCATCGCACATGCGGAATTTATCATCGCATCACAGTAAAGCAAATAAGTAGCAGAAGTAGCAGACGTCCATCAAGTTTAGGTGTTACAACTCAAAGAACCAAATGTTTCAAAACGCAAGAGTTGTAAGCACGCAGCAAAATATAATGCAACCGCCCATATGAACCCGCTTGAAGACTATCAACTCATATGCTTCTCCCCCTTTTGTCAGTAATGACCAAAAAGGTTTGAAGACATAGAGCATCTACTCGTCATGAGTAGGTGAAGAAGCTGGGTCGTTGTCGTTGGTTGGCGGTGCAGATGAACTTGGTGCAGTGTCGATGCGCGCAGTAGCAGGAGTTGGTGAAGTAGCGTCATCTTCATCATCGATCACTCGGGCATTAACTGTTGCCGCGGAAGAGGAATATTCAGAGTCTTCAAGAGATGGAGTTCGACGCAGGGTAGCAGTCCGTGGAGGATTGGAGTCGAACTGGAATCTTTCATTGAAGCCGTCGTCTTGAAGATCAGCTTTAGCACTGAGCAGGGTCAAACTCTTCCATGATCTTCGGCAAGTTTCATGAGCAACAAAGGCATTCTTGGTGGCAAGGTTGCGAATGCGATTGACATCCACCAAGAGGCTTTGCATCTGTCTCCTAAGCCAGAAATGATGCTTATCCTGTTTCTGATGAAGGGCCACAAGAAGTTCTCGGTCATTGAGAACGCGAGAACGCTTCTGAGGCCTTTGCGCAATGGTGCTTTCAGTGGCTTCAGTGGGCGCTCTGTGAGGCAGACGTGTGTTACTAGCCAGTGGATAGATTCTTGTTGCTGCTTGAACACCTTCAATAGGCTGAGTGAAGCTTTGGTGTTCAATGTTCTGAAGACAAAGCGGCGTCTTGGCAGGGTCAGAGTATATAGCATCAACTGACATATCAACCTCTGGCAGAAATATAATATGCTTGCGAGCAGAGGGCAGATAATTGACAGATGAGTGTCGCTTGATGAGGTGCATGACCCATGGAGCATAAAACTTCAGACCAAATAGGTCAGAGCCGGAAGCAGCAAGTTGCCTGATGAAGAATTCCTGAGTGTTGAAGCTGATGCCATTGAGAATATAGAAGACCAAAGTCTTCATAGCTCCTTCAAGCTTGGCCGTTGATGAGTGTCCCTTGACTGGCCATAGAGTTCGCCTGATGATATGATATATGGTGCGGGGCAGATACTCAAGGTCTTCAACAAAGAAATGTGTGGGATACTTAGCGTCAGATGGCAACGGCTTCATCATGCTCAACGTCGGGCTCATATTGGGTTCTGGCTTATGAAAGATGCTCTCTACAGCATTCCGGTGTAGCTGACAGTCAGGCTCATACAGTTCTCCTGGAGTGGCTAGCCCTATAAGCTTAGTGATATCCATAGCTTTGGCTTCATGATGAACATTTCCAGTCATCCACTCGAGAACCCATGTCTTGATATCTCTGTAGTAGCCGCGAATGTGCAGAGTGGCATAGAATTGAAGCAATAGCTCTTCATTCCAATGTTCTTTGTCTGTCACAAAATGGAGCAGACCAGCATCACGAAAGCAATCAAGTGCTTCTTCTAAGCACGACAGTCCAGCAATAGCTTCAGTGTCAAGGCGCATATGAGGGAAAATGCGCCCTTGATCATATAGTACACAGGAGTAATAGCTTCTCTGCTGATAGCTCCAGAACCGATCTGATGATATTCTTGGCTTGGAGTAGGGGTTCTTGGCGCTGTCAAAGAAGGTATTGTGGCTTTTGAAGCCATTAGCATTGAAGGACCCGGGGGAGTTGGCAGTACCTGGAAACCTTGGCAACCTGGGCTTTGGCTTCTGGACCTGAGGCCGATGCTCAACATGATAGTCAAATTGGGGTCCTGAGGCAGAAGGCAGAGGCACCAGAATGGGCCATCGGACAGTGGTAAGCTAACCGTGATCGTATGCTTGCTCAATGGTGTGAGGCCTTGGTGGCGGAACTGGAGCAGGGGCAACATCAGAGGAGTCAGGCTGCACAACAGGTGTTTCAGGAGCAGTTTTCATATTGGCTTCTGGTGCAGCATCCTCATTGGCTTCAGGTGCGGCACCCTCATTGGTTTCAGGTTCTGTGCCCATACTTGCTTCAGGCACACTAGTTGGTGCAGGCTCCACATTAGCGTCAGCCATGACTACGTCACTGGCTTCATTGGCGTTGGTGGTGGCAGCCTCAACATTGTCAACCTCCTCTTGACGAACAGGAGGGTCGGGCACAAGCACGTTCTCATCTGGAACTGCTTCTTCTTCAATAGCTGGGGGAGTAGGTACACGAACTTCTTCTTCATTTTCTTCGGCTGATGGAGCCGGAATGTCTTCAGCAGCATGTGCTTCAGACTCGGAGACGTTCACTATTGGAGCTGGTTCAGAAAATACTTGCCGTGCAACAAGTGAACGTTGCACTTCTCCTTATGGAACGCTCGACAGAGGGACTTCAGGCCTTTGTCCTCTGCAAAGCCTGCGAAGTGCTGGCTTCAAGTTGGGAGATGGAGTTGGCTGAGCCTGAAAGTCTTCATCCTCTTCTTGCACTGGGGGTGTAGCTTGTTGTTGTTGTTGGGGGTGAGGGAGTCCTGGACTAGGGGGTGTCCGGACAGCCGGACTATCATCGTCCGCCGGACTCCAAGACTACGAAGATACAAGATTGAAGACTCCGTCCCGTGTCCGGATGGGACTTTCCTTGGCGTGGAAGGCAAGCTTGGCGATGCGGATATGTAGATCTCCTACCATTGTAACCGACTCTGTGTAACCCTAGCCCTCTCCGGTGTCTATATAAACCGGAGGGCTTTAGTCCGTAGGACATAACCTCCATTACAACAATCATACCATAGGCTAGCTTCTAGGGTTTAGCCTCCTTGATCTCGTGGTAGATCCACTCTTGTACTACCCATATCATCAATATTAATCAAGCAGGACATAGGGTTTTACCTCCATCAAGAGGGCCCGAACCTGGGTAAAACATCGTGTCCCTTGTCTCCTGTTACCATCCGCCTAGACGCACAGTTCGGGACCCCCTACCCGAGATCCGCCGGTTTTGACACCGACATTGGTGCTTTCATTGAGAGTTCCTCTGTGTCGTCACCGATAGGCTTGATGGCTCCCTCAATCAACAACAACACCGTAGAGGGTGAGACTTTTCTCCCCGGACAGATCTTCATATTCGGCGGCTTCGCACTGCGGGCCAATTCGCTTGGCCATCTGGAGCAGATCGAAAGCTACGCCCTTGGCCATCAGGTCAGGTTCAGAAGCCTAAACTTCACGGCCGACATCCGCGGGGACTTGATCTTCGACGGACTCGAGCCACAGCCGAGCGTGCCGCGCTGTCA
The DNA here is from genome assembly GCF_002162155.2 of Triticum dicoccoides. Lineage (NCBI taxonomy): Eukaryota > Viridiplantae > Streptophyta > Magnoliopsida > Poales > Poaceae > Triticum > Triticum dicoccoides. The sequence continues at coordinate 121,382,711 of NC_041389.1, forward strand.
CGATGGGCATGATTTAGCTCTGCCGCCGGACAGTGCCTTGGTGGCCGCACATGAATCCGCTCCGGCCCTTAGTCCGGAGCCGATAGTGCAGATCGAGGACCGGTGGCTGGACACCGCCTCGGGGGTTGCACCTTCCACGGCGATGGAGCCGAACACTAACGTTGTCCCTTGTAAAGCTCGTGACTCCGAGGTGCCGGACTCCAAACCTCCTGCGCCCCTGCCAATCGAATCTGATTGGGCGCCGATCATGGAGTTCACTGCCGCGGACATCTTCCAACACTCACCCTTTGGCGACATCCTAAATTCGCTAAAACATCTCTCGCTGTCCGGAGAGCCCTGGCCGGATTATGGCCAGGATGGTTGGGATGCGGACGACGAAGAAATTCAAAGCCCACCCACCTCCCACTTTGTAGCCACTGTCGACGATCTAACCGACATGTTAGACTATGACTCCGAAGACATCGACGGTATGGACGACGATGCCGGAGACGAACAAGAACTAGCGCCTACAGGGCACTGGAAGACCACCTCGTCATATGACATATACATGGTGGACACCCCAAAAGATGGGGACGGCAAAGAAGCAGCGGAGGCAGATTCCTTAAAGAAACAGCCCAAGCGCCGACGTCAGCGGCGCCGCTCTAAATCCCGCCACAACAAGAATGGAGATTCCGGCACAGGAGATAATAACACCCAAGACAGTGCCGAAGACAATCCCCTCCAGCAAGATTCAGCGCAGGAGGATGCAGAAGCAAGCCCTCGCGAGAGAGCGGCAGACGAAGAGGTCGAGGATGATAATTACATGCCTCCCTCCGGAGACGAGTCAAGCCTCGACGACGACGAATTCGTCGTGCCCGAGGATCCCGTCGAACATGAGCGTTTCAAACGCAGGCTAATGGCCACGGCAAATAGCCTAAAGAAAAAGCAGCAGCAGCTTCAAGCTGATCAAGACCTGCTGGCCGATCGATGGACCGAGGTCCTCGCGGCCGAAGAGTATGAACTCGAACGCCCCTCCAAGAGTTACCCAAAACGCAAGTTGCTCCCCCGATTAGAGGAAGAAGCATACATACCTTCATCACCAGCGCACAAATACGGCCGACCGACCACCCCGCGGTCGCGACAGAGACGCATCCAGGCCCTCCACCAAGACCGTACCCCGGCATCGCTCCAAAAGCACGAAGCCAAGAGGGAATGCGCCAGACTTGCGAGATATATTGGAGGACAAAGCAAGGCAATCCAGATCCATCTACGGATCACGTGGGTGCCCCATGACCCACGATGAATACCGTCGAGCCGGATACAACAACTCCGGCCGGGCCGAACACAGCAGATAACGCTCACTCAAGCTACGTCGTGATATTGCTCAATATAGAGGCGCCGCACACCTGCTATGCTTCACTGACGAAGTAATGGATCATCAAATCCCTGAAGGGTTTAAACCCATAAACATTGAATCCTACGATGGCACAACAGACCCCGCGGTTTGGATCAAAGATTATCTCCTTCACATCCATATGGCCCGCGGCGACGATCTCCACGCCATCAAATACCTCCCGCTCAAGCTTAAAGGACCAGCTCGGCATTGGCTTAACAGCCTGCCCGCAGAGTCAATTGGGTGTTGGGAGGACCTGGAAGCCGCATTCCTCGACAACTTCCAGGGCACATATGTGCGGCCACCAGACGCCGATGACCTAAGCCACATAATTCAGCAGCCATACGAATCGGCCAGACAGTTCTAGACACGATTCTTAACAAAGAAAAATCAAATCGTCGACTATCCGGATGCAGAGGCCCTCGCAGCCTTCAAACATAACATCCGCGACGAGTGGCTAGCCCGGCACCTAGGACAGGAAAAGCCGAAAACCATGGCAGCCCTCACATCATTAATGACCCGCTTCTGTGCGGGAGAGGATAGTTGGCTAGCTCACAGCAACAACCTCAGCAAAAATGCTGGTAGTCCGGACACTAAGGACCACAATGGCAGGTCGTGTCGAAGCAAAAATAAACGCCGCGTTAACGGCAATGACAAGGAGGATACGGCAGTCAACGCCAGATTCCGAGGCTCTAAACCTGGTCAGCGGAAGAAGCCATTTAAAAGAACAACTCCGGTCCGTCCAATTTGGACCGAATACTCGACCACTCATGTTAGATACATGGCACCCCCGAAAAGCCAACTAACCACACCAACAGAGATTTTTGGGTATTCAAGCAGGTAGGCAAGTTAATTGTCGAAAACAATGACAAGGGGTTGCATAGCGACGACGAGGAAGAGACCTGGCCGCCGAACAGTAGAGGACAGAAGGGTTTCCCCCCACAAGTGCGGACGGTGAACATGATATACGCAACCCATATACCCAAGAGGGAGCGGAAGCATGCACTAAGGGATGTATATGCGATGGAGCCAGTCGCCCCGAAGTTCAATCCATGGTCCTCTTGTCCGATCACTTTCGATTGGAGAGACCATCCGACCAGCATCCACCATGGCGGATTCGCCGCATTGGTTTTAGACCCAATCGTCGATGGATTTCACCTCACGAGAGTCCTGTTGGACGGCGGCAGTAGCCTGAACCTGCTTTATCATGATACAGTGTGCAAGATGGGCATAGACCCCTCAAGGATTAAACCTACAAAGACGACCTTCAAAGGCGTCATACCAGGCGTTGAGGCCAATTGTACAGGCTCAATCACACTGGAAGTGGTCTTCGGATCCCCGGATAATTTCTGGAGCGAGGAGTTAATCTTCGACATAGTCCCGTTCTGCAGCGGCTATCACGCTCTGCTCGGACGAACCGCGTTTGCAAAGTTCAACGCGGTGCCGCATTATGCATACCTCAAGCTCAAGATGCCAGGCCCTCGTGGAGTCATCACGGTCAACGGAAATACGGAACGCTCCCTCCGAACGGAGGAACATACAGCGGCTCTCGCGGCAGAAGTACAGAGCAGCCTTTTAAGGCAATTTTCGAGTCCGGCCGTTAAACGTCCGGATACGGCCAAACGCGCCCGAAGCAACATCAACCAAGACCACTTGGCACGATCCGAGCACGCGTAGAAATGCGGCCCCAACCCCAGCCCTCGCATGATTGCAAGACCAACCCTCCGCGTACATCATTACGCTCTGGAGATACCATGGGCGTAGGGGGAGGGGTACGACCACAACAGACCCAGAGTGTGGCTCGACCACACCAGGGGCTCACAAGTGTGTCACTCTTTTTTATTATTATTTTCCTTCTTTGTATACACAGGACTCCGTTAACCAGAGGCCCTGTCCGGCGGTGAACCTGCCGAACTCACGATGCAACAGCCAGGGAAGAAAGAAGGCTGCGATGAACACTCGGGTGGTCTCCATTACGAGCATTAAATTTGATTATATACACCAGTCCGCAGCCCACCCCTGGAGGGGGGCATGTTTAATTAGTCCAATCCCTTGCTTACCGCACTATTTGTATCCTTCCGCACTCATAGCAGAATTCCTTGAATAAATAATGCAGCACTTTTTGCCTGTAATTACGTTACTTTACATATATGTTCATTAATGACATCTTGCACCCATATATTTTGGTACGGCCGAATACACCAGGGGCTTATGTTTCCCGCATTATGGTGTGATAAGTCCGAACACTTTCACAAGTGCGGCACCCCGAACTTATAGCATTATATGAATCGGCTCCGAATCATGTCTTGGGTCAATAGTTGGGTTTGCCCGGCTCCCACGTTTTGGTGCCTTATGTTCCGTTCTGTCGGCTAAGGTGGCACTGGGAGAACCACTGCGATTGCGCCCCGGTTGAGCTGGGCGAGCGCCTCAGTGGAGAAAGCTAAAACTGACTGGCATGATAAGGCGAGAGACTGATCGCTGCTCGAGAGGTCTTTTCGGGTCCCTAAAGACTTATGCCGCTTCGAGCGAAGTACCGGATAATGTCCGACGAAGGCATGGATAGCGCCCCGAATTCGGTCTTCCGAATACTAGGGGCTTCGCCGAAATTTAAAATTATAGAATTCTATGGCTAAGTGAGAGTGTTCAAGCATTATAAGTCCGGTTGCCTTGTTTGTTGTGTTGAGCGCCTCCCTAGATGGACCCAAAAATGGGAACAAGAGTGCTTAAGTTTATCCCGAACACCCCAGCACTCGCGGCTTGGGGGCTGAAGCCAACGACTTGCCATCTCTCAGATCTTATAAACGGACGCACAGAAGGTAATATTTTAAATTAAACAAGTGTTGCTTAGCGCATATGAACAAAGTTTTCAGCGCACAGGATAATACATAGCGTGTTTACTCAATAATTACATCTCTGGGGCACTCATCCGCAATATTGCGGGCACCCTTCAGGACAGTCTTATAGTACATTTCGGGCGTACGACACTCCTTGCCCGCTGGCGGCGGGTCAGTAAGAAGCCTCTCCGCATCCAGCCTGCCCCAGTGCACCTTTGCGCGGACAAGGGCCCGACGAGCACCTTCAATACAGGCGGAGCGCTTGATGACCTCCACCCAGGGGCATGCATCCACCAGCCGCCGCACGAGGCCGAAGTAGCTCCCAGGCATGGCCTGTCCAGGCCACAGCCGGACTATGAGGCCCTTCATGGCCTCCTCAGCTACCTTGTGGAGCTCGACCAGCTGCTTCAGCTGGTCGCTAGGGGGCACCGGATGGCCGGCCTCAGCGTACTGAGACCAAAAGACCTTCTCTGTTGAGCTCCCCTCCTCGCCACGGTAGAATGCGGCGGCATCGGATACACTATGAGGCAGATCTGCAAACGCCCCTGGAGAGCTCCGAATTCGGGTAAGTGTCAGGTAGTTTACATTAACATGCTTGCTTTGCATGAAAAATGCCTTACCCGCCGCTATTTTCTTCATATCCTCAACCTCCTTGAGGGCCTTACGGGCTTCGGCCTTGGCGGACTTGGCACTTTCGAGAGCCGAGGCGAGCTCGGACTCTCGAGTCTTTGAGTCGCGCTCCAAACTCTCATGCTTCTCCATGAGAGCCTGGAGCTCTTGCCGCACCTCCGCCACCCACGCCTCCTGCTTCTCTCGCTCTGCCCGTTCCGCGGCCGCATTGCATTCGGCTGCGGACACAGCCTCCTTCAGGGTTGCCACCTCGTTCGTGGCCCCTGCAGTACCCACGTTATCCTTGTTAATTTTATTGGAACCGAAATCCTTTTCTGTAAGGTAAATATTCAAAGTGGTGCTACTCACCTTCTTTGTCCTCAAGCTGCCTCTTGGCATGGCCGAGCTCTCGCTCGGACTGCTCGAGATCTTGCTTCAATGCACCAACCTCCGCAGTCAGTGCGGCAGAGGTCAGCAGCGCAGCCTGCAAACCCATATTGACATAATTTATTAGCAACCCTGCGTATATCTTTTTAGATCCTCAGTCCGGCTTTTCTTTCTGAACACCGAACCGAGCATCAGGGGCTACTGTCTATGCGGTATTACATTACATAATTTTAACTTCTTACCTCAAAGCCTGTTAGAAGGCTACTGCAGGCTTCGGTCAGCCCGCTCTTGGCGAGCTGAACCTTCTGAATCACCGCACTCATAACAGCGCGGTGTTCTTCCTCAATGGAGGCACCTTGGAGCGCCTCCAGCAAGTTGTCCGGCGCCTCCGGTTGGACAGAGGCCGCCGGCGTCACGGTCTTGCCCTTCTTGCGAAGGGGCCACTTGCCGGACTCCGGAACCACTGCAGGTTCTGGCGTAGAGTCCGGCGCAAAGTCCGGGAGGCTGCCTTGCGGCGCCTCCAGAGCCTCCTCCTGATGGGTCCCTTTCTGGGATCCCACCTCGGCGTCCTCATCGGCGCGAGGGTGGCAGTCGGAATGGAATCCACATCCGATGGAGCCAACGACCCGCTCGATGAAGCGGGGAGATCATCATCGGCCGGACTGCAGGCAGCATGCGGCATTAGAAGGACACTATGTGACACAAAAGAGAAATTACAAATCATTCAGGAATCTGGATACTTACGATCTCTCCGGAGGCCTGGCCCTTGAAGGCCACTCTTCGTCGCCAACAATGGTGTTGGCAGAGCTGTCCGGGGGAATAGTTCTCCCCCTCTTGGACCCTTCGGCCTCCCCTGTTGGGGAAGCCTTCCTCTTCCTCTCTCCCTCCTCTGGGAGAGAGTCTTCTTCCTCCTCCTCATCTTCGGGGGAGGAATCCGCCTCGGAGTCGTCGGACACCTGAAAACGGGAACGCTTTCGAGTACCCGTGGCCACCTTCTTGGCCTTCTTCTTCGGCACCACGTGCGGTGCCGGAACCAGCAGCCCCGCTAGACGGGCATCCACTGGGTCTTCTGGCATGGGAGCCGGGCAGATGAGCTGCTCGGCCTTCTTCATCCACTCCTGTCAAGGGAAGAGGGAGATTAAAACCCGCTTAGGGTCGAAACTATTAACAACAAGTGTCCCGTAAAGGGGTAGAATCACTTACCTCGTCAGCTGGACGCTGCGAGTGAAATCCGCAATCTTCCATCGCGGATGCGGGGGCTTCGGTGCCCTTAAACAGCACCCTCCAGGCGCCTTCGTACGTTGAGTCGAAGAGCCCGCTCAACGCCTGGTGCTGTTCCGGATCGAACTCCCATAGATTGAATGCCCATTCTTGGCATGGGAGAATCCGGCGAACGAGCATGACTTGGACCACGTTAACCAGCCTGAGCTTCTTGTTCACCAGCTTCTGGATACAGGCTTGGAGTCCCGTCAGCTCCTTCGAATTACCCCACTGCAAGCCCTTCTCTTTCCAGGAGGTGAGCTGCGTAGGGATACCAGATCTGAACTCAGGGGCCGCCTCCCACGTAGGGTCGTGCGGCTCGGTGATATAGAACCACCCCGACTGCCACCCCTTGACGGATTCCACGAAGGCCCCTTCGAACCAAAGGACGTTGGGCATCTTGCCCAACATGGCGCCTCCGCACTCCGCTTGAGTGCCCTTCACTACATTCGGCTTGACATTGAAGGTCTTGAGCCACAAGCCAAAGTGGGGCTGGATGCAGAGGAAGGCCTCGCACACGACGATAAACGCCGAGATGTTGAGGATGAAGTTCGGTGCCAGATCATGGAAATCCAGGCCGTAGTAGAACATGAGCCCCCGGACAAAGGGGTGAAGTTGAAAGCCCAGTCCGCGGAGGAAGTGGGGAAGGAAAACGACCCTCTCATGGGGCCTGGGGGTGGGGATGAGCTGCCCTTCGTCGGGCAGCCGGTGCGCAATGTCGCCGGAAAGGTATCCGGCGCTGCGCAGCTTTGTGATGTGCTCCTCCTTAACGGTGGAGGCCAACCACTTGCCTCCCGCTCCAGACATGGTCGGAGAAGGTTTAGACGAGATGCGCGAACTTGGGCGCTGGAGCTCGAGTGCGCGGAGATGGATAAGCAAAGGAGGAAGAAGGCCTAGGTGAAAAGGTGAATCATTATCCCTTATATATAGGTGGACAAAGACTATGCGTCCCCGCTAGCCTGGTAAAACTCGCTTATCTCCCAAGCGCCACCATCAATGGCGTGGTTGGGTTACCCACGTCCGTATTGATGAGAATCCCGGAATAAGGGGAACACGATCTCTGCTTCGACAAGACATGCCAAGGAAACCGCTTCGCTGAACGCGCTGAGGTGGTATAATAAAAAATGATTCAAGTAAAGGCTTGGTAGTGGTGTGACGTCATACCGCAAAATACGTCAGCAGATTGAACTTGTGTACATTTTATTCTCTCTATGGTGGAATGTGGAATTTATTTTGCAGAGCCGGACACTATCCCGGTGTTCACAATCTTCTATGGATTATTTGGAGGGGGAACCCGCCTTGCAATGCCGAACATTATGCGCGCCGGACTTATCGTCATTGAAGCCAGGTTCAGGGGCTACTAAGGGAGTACTGGACTAGGGGGTGTCCAGACATCCGGACTATCATCGTCCGTCGGACTCCAAGACTACGAAGATACAAGATTGAAGACTCTGTCCCGTGTCCGGATGGGACTTTCCTTGGCGTGGAAGGCAAGCTTGGCGATACGGATATGTAGATCTCCTACCATTGTAACCGACTCTGTGTAACCCTAGCCCTCTCCGGTGTCTATATAAACCGGAGGGCTTTAGTCCGTAGGACATATCCTCCATTACAACAATCATACCATAGGCTAGCTTCTAGGGTTTAGCCTCCTTGATCTCGTGGTAGATCCACTCTTGTACTACCCATATCATCAATATTAATCAAGCAGGACGTAGGGTTTTACCTCCATCAAGAGGGCCCGAACCTGGGTAAAACATCATGTCCCTTGTCTCCTGTTACCATCCGCCTAGACGCACAGTTTGGGACCCCCTACCCGAGATCCGCCGGTTTTGACACCGACAGGGGGTACTGGGGGAGTGTTGTTGTTGTTGTTGTGGGTGATCAGCCCACGAAGCATCCTGAGCAATTGGCATTAATGGACGACCAATGCTGATGAGTTCGTTGTTCGTACGAACAGGCGATGATACCACTTGATGTTCGATCTGAGGAAGAACTTCATCATCATTTACATTGTCATCTTGACCAATGTCTTCAGCAGCGGTGGGTTCAGCTGCTGGAATATCTTCAGCCTCATGAGCCTCTGTGGTAGCAGGCTCATGGACAACCATTCTTCGTTCTTGATGAACTGACACAGGGCGAACCACGGAAATGGGTTCAACGACTAAGGGCTCTGTGGAAGCAGCCCTAGTCTTCTTGGTCTTGCGCTTCTTCTTGGAGGGAGTGGCATCAGAAGCTTTAGTGTTCTTTCTCTTTCTGGCGTCAGCCTTGACAGCCCTCGTCTTTTTCTATTCTGAAGCGGTTGTGGTGACCTTTGGCTTCGAGCCAGTCATGCTTCTTGGGAAGATAATGCGAGGGGCATCTTGGCTTGAAGGTTCAGGCTGATCAGCAGGGCGCTTGTTCTTCTTCTTTGCTGCCATCCTGGGATCAATGCCAGGACGGCCAAGGGACTTGCGCTTCTCAGCCTCATTGTAGGCAAGCACACACTTATCAGCCAAAAGCTTCATGCGTTCTCGAGAGCCCTGAGCTTCTTGGCGTTTCTTGAGAAAAGCTTCTTTAAGCTCATTCAGCATGACCTTGAAGTTTCTGACGTCTTAAACACTTAGCTTGGCCACATGCTTCTTGAATTGAGCCTTCTCATAGTCAATCTTGTTTTTGAGCTCAACGATGCGCTGAGCGAGAGCTAGCTCTGAAGCAATAGCTCCATTGAAGGAGACACTAAGGCCAATGGGGAGCTGTAAATCTTCAAAGCTGACGTTGGGGGTGTCGAACCACTCATCAATGAAATTGTGGATGATGGCCACATCAAAGAGAGGCAAGTTGCTAAAGATTTCTGCTTCTTCCTTGCTTTTGATCAGCTGCTCAAGAGCATCATCAGCAAGATCTTCATCACTTGATAGATCAATAGGTTCTTCTCATAGAATGGCAGCAGGAGTCAAGGCTCTTTGATCAGATGGTCTGACTAGTTGCTTCTTCTTCTCCGTTCTCTTGGAGACACGGGATTGATCTTCAGACTGCACACTGGCTTCAGGAGGTGTAGTGGCCAGTGGCTTCGCACGTGAAGTCTTTAGAGGTGCAGCTGAGGTTGAAGCCTTTGACTTCTTTTGCTTCTGCGGCTTTGGAGGAGGAGCAGGGGCTTCATCAGAGTCAGCACCATTGTCAGAATGATCTACTCTGGCGCCTTGGACCATGATGTAGGTGATGAGGCCGTCAAGGTTGGCATAGGGGCCAATGACATTGGGATTAGCATCACGGGAGCCGTCAGCACATGGAGCAAAGGGACCTGGGTTGAAGTCCAAACCCAAGGACTTCTTGTTTTTCTTGGCCGAAGCCACAGCAAACTGGTAGTTACGCTTGAAGAGAGAGTCATCACGACACCATAATAGTGAGGTGGGATCTGCGTTCGCTGGCTGTGGCCCATGGACCATGCAAGGATAGAAGCCTTGGTCAATGGCTTCAGCTCCGGTCTTGGGATGAAGGCCTCGATAGAGAATATCACCCCAAGGTCTCTTGATGGCATTCTTCTCTGCATATTCCTTCGTAACAAACTTGTACTTGAACCACTCCTCAGCCCAATAGCGTCGAATCCATTGGATTCGCGTCTTTCTCTGATGATAGTTCTCTTCAGGATCTGTTTTGTATAGTTCTGCTAAATCATCAGGCAGATCCTTGGATGTTCCTTTTCTGCGCTGTCTGCCACCCTTCCTTGCTGATTTTTCTGCAGCCATGAACTTCAAGCTGAAAGGCTACAATATGTTCAGAGGCTTCAGAGATTTACGCTTGCTGTTCAAGCAGGAACTGGCTTCAGGAGAATTTATATGATGCTGTAAGTATTCTGCAAATGAATGCAGACTATGAGAACCAAGGGATTCTCCCACGGACATGTACCTGTGACAGCATTAGAGATGCGAGGGAAGGGGAAGAGGTCATATGCATTCTCAGAAGATTTTGAAGATAAATCAGTTTGAAGACATTGACCTCATGATGCGAAGACATTCACTTATATAGGTGAGTTGATTCCAGATTTGTACCAATCCGTGAATAAGTACAAGTGAGGAATCAAACTAGACAAGAAATCTAAGTGAATCGACTAAGCAGTATGAGATGCAGACAGAATAGATCTAGCTTGAATAGACAGAAACTACTTTCGGTAAACGGGATGAATCTTGAAGATCAAAAAGGTGGTAAAAATAGAGTTATAATTACCGCACGAAGAACTCCTAGATGGAAGAATAGGAGACCGAGTAGTTCAGCCCACCGTGCCCTAACTTGGCGACGGAGGACACCTATGGCGACGGCGGAGAGGACGATGTCCGCGGCCGGCGTGAGGACGGCGTCGAAGAAGTCGCGCCAGCTAAGCGCTTTGTCGCCGACGTCGCCGCGAGCTAGCGGTGGCGCTAGGGTTTTGACGGAGGTGGATAGGTGGAAGAAGGATTTCTTTACCGCAGGGGACAGGTATTTATAAGTAGGTGAGAGACACAGCGCAATTACACTGGTGCCCCTGGCGGTTCATATCTGAGGGGTACGTGTCAAGCATGCAACACACTCAGGGTTGTCCCACGTTCCCACGCCCGCCAGGCATGTCGGAGAGTTGTTCCGGCTTCTCCGGATTTCAACAATAAAGATAAGCCTTTTAAAATAGATTTAATGTTTGTCTCTTTGCCTTCTGCTGACTAGGACGCAGAGAAGACATTCGACAGTTTCAACAGAATGCATATGATCTGGACAGATAGATTTTGAGATAGGAAGCATAGAGAGGTTAGGGTCCGATCACATTCACTTAGTTCAAAAGATCCAATCTTGAAGACATAGCTATAAGTGAATGTTGTAGAGGACAGAACACTAGTATATATATATCAGAAAGCAATCAAATCATCATAGTGCAGAAAGTCATGAAGACAAATTGAAACTGAAGACAAACCAAATGCGAAGTCATTGCAATATAACGCCTTGAGTGAAACACTTCAAACAAAGAGTTGGTGGTGGCGTTACCCACCGTATAGGAAGTATTAGACCCAGACACGGCGCACAATTATCGTGGCGCTCCGAAGTCAGATTCCATGTTAATGTATTCACACTCAGAGTGTAAATCTTCATTGATTGAAGATATACATTACTTTGCGTGTTGCACATCTAAGTCATCAACATGCATAAGTGTTAGGATGTGTGCCTGATCACAGGACATTAGAGGATTCCAAGATATTTAGCTCACACCGTAACTTGCAAAACCTTTTCTCATCCAAGGGCTTTGTGAAGATATCTGCCAGTTGCTCTTCAGTGTTGACGTGAATGATATCGATATCTTTCTTCATAACATGATCTCTGAGAAAGTGATGACATATTTCAATGTGCTTTGTCTTCGAGTGTTGGACTGGATTGTTAGCTATTTTGATGGCACTCTCGTTGTCGCAGAAGAGAGGTACTTGATTCAGGTTGATGCCATAATCCTTGAGAGTTTGCTTCATCCATAGAAGCTGAGCACAACAGGATCCAGCAGCAATGTATTCAGATTCAGCAGTTGAGAGTGATACACAGTTCTGCTTCTTCGAAGACCAACAGACAAGTGATCGACCAAGAAAATGACATGTGCCAGATGTAGACTTGCGATCCACCTTGTCACCGGCATAATCAGCATCCAAGAATCCAACCAAATCAAATTTTGAGCCCTTGGGATACCATAATCCGAGTGTTGGGGTGTAAGCCAAATATCGAAGAATTCGCTTCACAGCTAAGTGATGCGATTCCTTTGGTGCCGCTTGGAATCGAGCACACATGCAAACACTAAGCATAATATCTGGCCTAGATGCACATAAATAAAGCAAAGAACCAATCATGGAGCGATATACCTTTTGATCAAACTCTTTACCATTGTCGTCGGGACCAAGATGGTGTTTGGCTGGCATTGGCGTCGTGTAGCCTTTGCAGTCTTCCATTCCAAACTTCTTCAGACAGTCTTTGAGGTAGTTCTCTTGAGATATGAAGATGCCATTCCTTTGCTGACGAATTTGAAGACCAAGGAAGAACTTCAGCTCACCCATCATGGACATTTGATATTGCTCTTGCATCATGTACCCAAACTCATCACTATACTTCTGGTTGGTGCATCCGAAGATTATGTCATCCACATATATTTGGCACACAAACAGTTCACCATCATATGTCTTCGTGAAGAGAGTGGGATCGAGGGATCCGGGTTTGAAGCCTTTTCTCTTCAGGAAGTCTTTGATTCTATCATACCAGGCACGAGGGGCTTGTTTGAGTCCATACAGTGCCTTGTTTAGCTTGTACACCATATCAGGATGTTTTGGATCTTCAAAACCAGGTGGTTGTGCGACACATACTTCTCCTTCAATCTTGCCATTGAGAAATGCACTCTTTACATCCATTTGATATAGCAAGATATTGTGATGATTAGCGTAGGCTAGCAGTATACAAATAGCTTCAAGCCTAGCAACAGGAGCAAATGTTTCATCGAAGTCAATTCCTTCAACTTGAGTGTATCCTTGAGCCACAAGACGTGTTTTGTTTCTGACGACTTGACCATGCTCATCTTGCTTGTTTCGATATATCCATTTTGTTCCAATAATGTTATGCTTGCGAGGATTAGGTCGCTTGACAAGTTCCCAGACATTATTCAGTTTGAACTGTTGAAGTTCTTCTTGCATGGCTTGAATCCATTCAGGTTCCATAAAAGCTTCAGCAACTTTCTTCGGTTCTGATATTGACACAAATGAAAAGTGCCCACAGAAGTTTGCTAGTTGTGTTGCTCTTGATCGAGTGAGCGTACCAGGTGCATTGATGCTGTCAATTATCTTCTATATTTGAACTTCATTTGCAACACGAGGATGAACAGGACGAAGATTTTGCTCTGGCTGGTCATTGTCATCATTGGGAGGATTTTCTTCGGACTGAGCATTGTCTTCAGGTTGATTTGGTGCAGAGATGATAAGTTCCTCTTCAGGCTGTGCTTCATAGGGCATGATTTCACCAGTTCCCATCTGCTTGATAGACTCGTTTGAAGGAGCTTCATCAAGTGTACTTGGCAGAATCTCTCTCTGTGAACCATTGGTTTCATCAAATTTCACATCCACAGTTTCAACGATCTTGTAGAGATAAAGGTTGAAGACTCTGTAGGAGTGTGAATCCTTTCCATAGCCAAGCATGAAGCCTTCATGAGCCTTAGGTGCGAATTTTGACTTGTGATGGGGATCCTTTATCCAGCATCTAGCTCCAAACACTCTAAAGTAACTGACGTTCGTCTTCTTGCCAGTAAGTAGCTCATATGATGTTTTGTTTAGAAGCTTATGAATGTACACACGATTGATGACGTGACATGCTATATCAATAGCTTCAGGCCAGAACTTTCTTGGTGTCTTGTACTCATCTAGCATTGTTCGAGCCATCTCAATGAGGGTTCTATTTTTGCGTTCAACAATGTCGTTTTGTTGAGGTGTGTACGGAGTAGAGAACTCATGAGTGATTCCCATTGTATCCAGATACAGATCAAGTCCAGTGTTTTTGAATTCAGTGCCATTGTCACTTCTAATGTGCTTGATCTTCACACCATAATTGTTCATTGCTCGATTTGCAAAGTACCTGAAGACATCTTGCACTTCAGTCTTGTAAAGAATTATATGAACCCATGTGTATCTTGAGTAGTCATCAACAATGACGAAGCCATAGAGACAGGTAGTGGTTGTGAGGGTGGAGTAGTGAGTAGGTCCAAATAAGTCCATGTGTAACAGCTCGAAGGGTTGAGATGTTGTCATGATTGTCTTCGAGGGGTGCTTTGCCCTTGTCATCTTTCCAGCTTCACAGGCACCACACAGATGATCCTTCTTGAACTTGACATCTTCGATGCCAATGACATGCTTCTTCTTGACGAGTGAGTGCAAGTTCCTCATGCCAGCATGTCCTAGCCTTCGATGCCAGAGCCAGCATTCTGAAGCTTTTGTGAGAAGACATACGGCAAGCTGTGGACCTGCTGAGAAATCTACCATGTATAGATCATCTTTTCGATACCCTTCAAAGACTAGAGATTTGTCAGATTCCATTAGTACAAGGCAACGATATTTGCCAAATATCACAATCATGTTCAAGTCACAAAGCATTGAGACAGACATTAAGTTGAAACCAAGGGATTCAACAAGCATCACTTTATCCATGTGTTGATCCTTTGAGATTGCAACTCTACCTAGACCCAATACCTTGCTTTTACCAGTGTCAGCAAATGTAATGTGACTCTTGTCGGATGGACGTAAAGTTGAGTCCATGAGAAGACTTCGATCACCAGTCATATGATTTGTGCATCCACTGTCCATAATCCATTCTGAAGCTTTTGGTGATGTACCCTACAGTGCAGTTAGGAGGATAGGCTTCACAAGAGTGTTGTGAAGCATAAGCATTTGACACATATAGGGACAGTCACAGCTTATAACTAAGTTAGGACATGATATGACTGATAAGAAATTTAGATGTGAAGCATATAGAATGACATTTCATCGTGCGTCCTCAGTGAGTTTTAGGTCCCCAGCAATAGTATCGGACGCCATTTATTGCTGGCTGGAGACCATTTTCTGCAAAAGAGAGTTAGTTCTTCTTCGCCACCCACATCTTTAGTGGGGGCTTAGAAGCAATGAGTCTTAGTGCAGCATCTAAGAATTTTGGCTTTGAACCCTAGCAAATAGCCTTGCAAGAGATGAATGATACTCATATGAATAAGCAGAAAAGTTCTTAGTCCTATGAACATAGCGGTTCGAAGATACACGCTCATATTCATAAGTCTGAGCATGATTTCCCTGCAAAACATTGACGTTAGGGTGACTCATGTGAGTCCTGTATCTGTATGAAGCCTTTGGGCCACATGAAGCTATAGGTCTGGGGTTTGTCTTCTTCCTTGGTGGTGTCATGACGACATTCACAGGAAGATTCTCAATGTACCACTTAGGTACCCAGATCTTCTTCATAGGTGGTCCATTCCTGCAGTTAGTACCAATGTACCTGGCAAACACTTCACCATTCTGATTTTTGAACAGCTTATAGTTTGCATCAAAGGATTCATCAATGATAATAGGATTAGCACAGGTAAAGCCAGATAAGGTAGATGGATCTACTGAAGGTTCCTTTGCAGCAACCCATGTGGTTTTGGGGTACTGCTCAGGCTTCCAGTACGAGCCATCAACATTCATTTTCCTTTCGAACCCAACACCCTCTTTCCTAGGGTTTCGGTTCAGAATCTGCTTTTTGAGGACATCGCAGAGAGTCTGATGTCCCTTCAAACTTTTGTACATCCCTGTTTCAAGCAATGTCTTCAACATAGCATTTTCATTAGCAACAGCAGTGGTATCCTCCGCAGAGGGGTTAGTGACCACATCAGTAGGTGAAGACAATGAAACAGTAGCAGCAGTGGAACATTCAGCAACAGATGTAGCATTATCACACTCAATGCATTTTAGACATGGTGGTTCAAATCCATCCTGAGCAGAACTGATCTGTTGGGCGCGAAGTGACTCATTCACTTTTTGAAGATCTTCATGAGCCGCTCTCAATTTCTCAATCTATTGTTTCCTTTGAAGATAATCATAGGAGAGCCTTTCATAAGTAGTTGAGAGTGATTCATGACGACCTTCAAGTTCTTGGTACTTAGCATGAAGATTTTTTATGTCATCAACTAAGGACTGTGAACATGTCATTTCAGCGTCCAACAGGTCATCGCTTTTGTCTAACAGTTTTTGAGTGTGTTCCATAGCCTTTTGTTGTTCAGTTGCAATTTTAGCAAGTGTTTTGTAGCTGGGTTTGGATTCACAATCAGAGTCATCTTCACTTGAAGTTTGAAAGTAAGCATCGCGTGATTTTACCTTGGCACCTCGTGCCATGAAGCAGTAGGTGGGAGTAGGATCGTCTTCGTCATTAGCTTCAGTGTTAGTGTGGAAGTCATTATCTTCAGTGTTGAAGATGGACTTGGCGACATAGGCTGTGGCCAGAGCCAGACTTGCAACGCCAGGGTCAGACTCCTCTCCAGACTCCACCTCTGCCTCCTCGGAAGCAGACTCCTCCTCTGAATCCATTTCCTTGCCAACAAAAGCACGAGCCTTGCCAGATGAGCTCTTCTTGTATGATGAAGACTTGGAAGAATACTTAGAAGATTTTGAGGATTTCTTCTTCTTCTTGTCATCGGAATCATATTCCTTGCTTTTCTTCTTCTTCTTCTCATTGTCCCACCGTGGACACTCAGATATGTAGTGACCAGGTTTCTTGCACTTGTGGCAGGTTCTCTTCTTGTGATCATGTGTGGAAGCTTCATCATTCCTTGAGCTAGACCGTGAAGACTTTCTGAAGCCTTTCTTCTTTGTGAATTTCTGGAACTTCTTCACAAGCATAGCAAGTTCTCTTCCAATGTCTTCAGGATCTTCAAAACTACAGTCAGATTCTTCTTCAGATGAGGAAACAACTTTCGCCTTCAAAGCACGAGTGCGGCCATAGCTTGGACCATAGATATCTCTTTTCTCAGATAGTTGGAACTCATGTGTGTTGAGCCTCTCAAGTATATCAGACGGATCGAGTGTCTTGAAGTCAGGACGTTCTTGTATCATGAGGGCAAGGGTGTCAAAGGAGCTGTCAAGTGATCTCAGCAGTGTCTTGATGATTTCATGCTTGGTGATCTCAGTTGCGCCAAGAGCTTGAAGTTCATTTGTGATATCAGTGAGGCGCTCAAACGTAAGCTGGACATTCTCATTGTCGTTTCTCTTGAAGCGGTTGAAGAGGTTGCGGAGAACACTGATTCTTTGATCTCTCTGGGTTGAAATGCCTTCGTTGACCTTGGATAGCCAGTCCCAGACTAGCTTCGACGTTTCCAGAGCACTCACACGACCATATTGTCCTTTGGTCAGATGACCACAGATGATGTTCTTTGCAGTAGAGTCTAGTTGAATGAACTTCTTGACATCAGTGGGGGTGACACCTTCACTAGTTTTGGGAACGCCATTCTTGACGACATACCAGAGGTCGACATCAATGGCTTCAAGATGCATGCGCATCTTATTCTTCTAGTAGGGATATTCAGTTCCATTGAACACGGGGCAAGCAGCGGAGACCTTGATTATCCCTGCAGTCGACATAGCTGAAACTCCAGGTGGTTAAACCGAATCACACAGAACAAGGGAGTACCTTGCTCAGATACCAATTGAACGTGCTAGTATCGACTAGAGGGGGGTGAATAGGCGATTTTTATGAAAGTCTTCAAAACTTGGAAGTTTCAAAGACAAACAACAGAAACAACCTAATTGATATGCAGCGGAAGATAAACTACCCTAAGCAAGCCATAGTCAAGTATGTAATGATGTGAAAGTACAGGACTAATAGCAGTTAGGTAGTAAGGATCAAGGTGGAAGATAGTGTGAAGCCAATCAACAATAGTAGTCAAGCAATGAAGTCAAACAGATAAACAGATAGGCAATGACTTCACGAAGACAAACTTAAGTAAGGTTGGAAGGGATAGAACCAGTTGCTTGTTGTAGACACAGGATTTGTTGGACCAGTTCCAGTTGCTGTGACAACTGTACGTCTGGTTAGGGAGGCTGAGATTTAACTCAGAAGACCGTGTCTTCACCTTATTCCCCTTGAGCTAAGGACACCCAGTCCTCGCCCAATCACTCTGGTAAGTCTTCAAGGGAGACTTCCAAACCTTCATAGACTTCGTTCACCGGCAATCCACAATGACTCTTGGATGCTCAGAACGCGATGCCTAACCGGCTGGAGGATTCACAGTCCTCAAGTGTAATAAGTCTTCATGTCACACAGACAGAAAGACTTCAGTGATTCCTAACACTCTTTGGCTCTGGGTGTTTGGGCTTTGTCCTCGCAAGGATTTCTCTCTCTCAAATGCTTCAAGGTGGGTTGCTCTCAAACGACAAAAGCCGTGCACAAACTCTGAGCAGCCACCAATTTATGGTGTAGGGGGTGGGCTATTTATAGCCACTAGGCAACCCGACCTGATTTGTCCAAAATGACCCTGGGTCACTAAGGAACTGACACGTGTTCCAACGGTCAGATTTCAAACACACGCGGCAACTTTACTTGGGCTACAAGCAAAGCTGACTCATCCAGCTCTGGATAAGGTTTGCTCTCATTGTCTTCGCTCGAAGACATAGGATTTGAGTTGAGCATCACTTTAGTCACTCTGACTTAGTTCACTTGGACCCCACTTAACAGTACGGTGGTTCCTATGACTCAACAAAGAAGAAAAGGAAACAACGAAACCACACAGTCTTCGCGCTCCAAAGTCTTCACACAATGTCTTCTCATGTCATAGTCTTCAATATGAATATCTTCTCGTACCACCATTGTCCTCAATGTCTTCATACATTTTTAGGGGTCATCTCTGGTAGTTAAACCGAATCAATGAGGGACACTACCTGCGTTATCCTGCAATTCTCACAAATGCATCAGTCCCTCAACCAACTTTGTCGTCAATACTCCAAAACCAACTAGGGGTGGCACTAGATGCACTTACACCGTGCTTCTTCTTCAATCTCGGATATTCTAGCTTCACCCGCGCAAAAAATGATTCCTCCCCCTGACATCTGGGGCGCACTGTTTCGGAAGCTGACCTGTGGGCCTACTAAGTTGAAGTACCAAGGGCTTTGTCTACTTAGTCAATATAAACGATTCTAGCTGCAGTGACCGTACGATGTCCATCCAATAGCCGTCGTGCTTCTTCAACCTCTGGTCTTCTTGCTCCAGCCGCCCAAAGCAGCACCGGTCGTGCCGCCTGCTCCTGCCTCCCATGGCCGGCTGTGCTACTGCGGAGGCCTCACCGCCCCCTACTACTCCCACCGCTGGCCAGGCTATCCCTCCACTCACCCACACCCCCTGTTATTCTGCAGCGATGGCAGCGTAGCTGAACTAGTGAACCCTTGTACTCCTCTCCGCGTGTGCATCTACTGTCGCGTCTTCCCCGGCTCCGTGTCGTCCCCTTCCTAGGCCTCACCGTCGTCCACCGCCGTGGTGCTCTCGGTGCGGCGTGGTCAACGTGGTCAAGGAACGACTTCCATCGGACGTGGACTGTACATGGAGAGGCTAACAGCTGGGTCCACGACAGCCGCAAGGAAGTGCCTCCTTATTACGTGCAAAATAATTATTCCTCCACCTGACCGCGGGGACCCACCAGACGGGCCACCTTATTTCGTGAAAAAAAAATGATTCGCCCCCTGACTGCTGGGACCCACGAGATACATCTTCGCACGCAAGGAAGTGCGTCTGAAAAAAACGATTCGCCCCCCTGACTGCTGGGACCCACCAGCTACATCTTCGCACGCAAGGAAGTGCGTCCGAAAAAAACGATTCG
>NC_041389.1:121402725-121403758 GCF_002162155.2 Triticum dicoccoides
GAGCAAAAAAAAATTCGCCCCCCTGACTGCTGGGACCCAGCAGCTACACCTTCGCACGCAAATAAGTGCGTCCGGGCAAAAAAAATGATTCGCCCCCTGACTGCTGGGACCCACCAGCTACATCTTCGCAAGTAAGGAAGTGCCTGACAGTCGGGACCCACCTGGTCGAAGCGTATGTAGCGTTGTCATCCTGGTCGCAAACGTGTACGTACATACTGGTCGATGTAGAGGCGCGCACGTGTCGTAGTAGAGGCGCGCACGTAGCATGTACACGTACATACATCGGCCAGGGTGCAAGAAAGAAAATACGGCCACGTATGTGTACATACAGGTGGGGTCTCGAACGCCTACTCGCGCATACATACGGCGAGGGCTCGTGTTCATGGGGAGGCAACGGAATGCGTCGTGTTCATGGGGAGGCAACGGAATGCGTCATGTTCATGGGGAGGCAACAGAATGCATCGTGTTCATTGGGAGGCAACGGAACGCGTGGGAGCCAACCGGCTTGGACGGAACAGGCGATGGAGATGAGGTCTGGCTTACCGCAGAACGGAGGAAACAGCCTTGTGTTCGACCGGCCACGTTCGAAACGGGGTCCTGTTGACCGAGAGGGGTCTGGCATACCGCAAAACGGAGGAAACGGACCTCGTATGGTAGAAACGGGGGTCCTATTGATCGGGAGGGGTGTGGCGTACCGCAAAACGGACGAAACGGACCTCCTACGGTCGAAACGGGGGTCCTGTTCATCAGGAGGGGTGTGGCGTACCGCAAAACGGGACTCCACGGGATACTGTTCATCTCCACCGTCGACCTCCTCCAGCCTCCACGGGCTACCGTCGACCTCCTCCAGCCTCCACGGGCTCCTGTTCATCCAGCCTCCACCGCGCGCTACTCCACCGGCTCCTGTTCAACCACCCCTCCACGGGCACCCCTCCACCGTCTACTGTTCATCCAGCCCTCCACACCACAGGGTCCTGTTCAACTACCCCTCCACCGTCTACTGTTCATCCAGTCCTCCACACCACGGGGTCAT
>NC_041389.1:121404203-121473407 GCF_002162155.2 Triticum dicoccoides
CGGCTTCAGTTAGTAGCAGTAGCGAAGGAATTGCTCGATCGGGTTCAGTTAACAGCCATCAATCGATCGCTCGGGTTCAGTAACGCGTAGCTTGCAGTGCAATCGCTCGGGTTCAGTTAGAGGCCAATGCCTCGCTCGGGTTCAGTTAGAGCCAACGCCTTGCACATATGCGCGTACGTGTACGAGAGAAACGCGCATCGCTCGGCCCCCGACCTCCCACCGTAACCGGCAACTCCTTGAAATTTTCCTCCCCCTCGCTTCTACCACGGTTTTTTCCGTCATGGACGGCCCAAAGAATGTCATGCAACTGCGTCTCCGGCCCGCCCAGGACGAAAAGCCCATTTTCTGTCATGATTTTTTGTCATAGAAGTAGGAGCCCACCACATCTATGATGATACCGGGTTCTGTCACAATTAACGTCATAGAAGTGTCATATGTATGACAGAAAAAAATTCGTTCGGCCCAAAATGTCATGGATGTGTCTTTTTTTTGTAGTGCTAGTGGCGCAGAGAGAGGTCGACGAGAAGGCAGTGGCAGTGGCAGAGTCAGCAGATGGCAAGCCGGAACACTCTCTGATAGGGCTCGATCCCGGCAAGACTGGGTTCCCAGCAGAGGCCGACACCAGTGCGACAGGGCCCACACGACTGGGTGAAGAGGCGCAGAAGAAGAAAATGGTACAACAACCAGTTTACTTCGTCAGCTCCCTCTTGCAGGGGGCTAGGTCGAGGTACTCAGGTGTGCAAAAGCTGCTCTTCGGCCTCCTTATGGCTTCGAGGAAGTTGCGCCATTACTTCCAAGCGCACGAGATCACGGTGGTCACCCGCCTTCCATTGCAACAGATACTGCATAACCCAGATGCAACGGGGAGGATCGTGGAATGGGCCCTGGAGCTGTCAAGTTTCGGTTTGAAGTTCGAAAGTACCTTGACGATTCAGAGCAGAGTCTTGGCGGAGTTTGTTGCAGAATGGACCTCAACGCCCGACGAAGAGGTGCAGGAGACCACTCTCCCCGGCAAGGAAATGAGCCGCAACTGGATCATGTACTTTGATGGTGCCTTCTCACTGCAAGGCGCCGGTGCTGGTGTGCTGCTTGTCGCACCCACCGGAGAGCACCTCAAGTATGTCATCTAGATGCACTTCCCCCAAGAGATGTCAACCAACAACATTGCCGAGTACGAGGGTTTGCTTGCCGGTCTCAGGATCGCGGCAGACCTCGGAGTTAAAAAGTTCATCGTCAGGGGCGACTCACAGCTCATCGTCAGGTAGATCAACAAAGATTATCAAAGCCCGTTGATGGAAGCTTAGGTAGAAGAGGTGAGGAAACTGGAGGAGCGCTTTGACGGTATACAAGCGGAGCATGTCCCTCGGACGGAGAACTACATCGCCGACTACCTGTCAAAGGACGCTGCCCTCAAGCTACCTGTGGAACCAGGTACTTTTTGTGCTTCAGTTAACTCAACCATCCGTTGAGCCGTCAACCGGGCAGAGCAAACGGAGGAAGCTGGGCTCCGGCAAGTACTTCCCCACCGAGCTCCCCGGAGCCGCCGGCAAATATGTTGCCGTGGATGCCGATCCTGCCGCAGAGCAACCGACTCCGGCAAGACCTCAGGTCATGGCCGTAGAGACGGCCGCTCCTGTGACAGAAGAGATGCCTTTGGTCCTTGTCGTCGAGCCACAGGCTCCGGCATGGGCACAGCACACCGTCCGCTTCCTTCAAAAAGGAGAGCTTCCTGAGGAGTAGGAAGAGGCAGAAAGAGTATCCCGCTGGTCTGCTCTGTGCCAATTCATTGATAACGTATTGTACAGAAAAAGATTGAATGGGGTGAAATTAAAGTGCATCTTCCGGGAGGAAGGACTAAAGCTGTTGGCGGAAATACACGGAGGCATATGTGGCTCCCACATAGGGTCGAGGGCCCTTGCCGGCAAGGCTTTTCGGCAAGGCTTCTTCTAGCCCACCGCCTTCCAGGATGCGACGACACTAGGAACCAAGTGTGAAGCGTGCCAGTTCCATTCAAAGAAGCTTCATCAACCAGCCCAAGCCCTTCAAACTATCCCTCTCTCCTGGCCCTTCTCGGTCTGGGGGCTCGACATATTGGGCCCCTTCCCCTGTGCTGTCGGGGACTTTGAGTACTTGTACGTCGCAATCGACAAGTTCACAAAGTGGCCAGAGGTGGAAGCAGTGAGGAAGGTGGCAGCGCGGTCAGCCATCAAGTTCTTCAAGGGACTAGTGTGCCATTTTGGGGTGCCCAACAGAATCATCACCGACAACGGCACACAGTTCACAAGCCGTGCCTTCATGCAATACATTGAGGATCTCGGCAGCAAGGTCTGCTTTGCTTCCATGGCACATCCACAGAGCAACGGCCAAGAGGAGAGAGAAAATGCTGAAGTTCTGCGAGGCTTAAGAACGAAGACTTTTGACAGGCTGCGCAAGAGTGGAAGGCCCTGGATTGATGAGTTGCCGACGGTTCTTTGGTCGATCAGAATGATGCCAAATCGAGCCACCAGCCAGACACCTTTTGCCCTAGTTTACGGGGCAGAAGCAGTTATCCCCACGGAACTCATATACGGGTCACCTCGAGTGCTCGCTTACGATGAGCTTGAGCAAGAGCGACTGCGGCAAGATGACGCAACGCTCCTTGAGGAAGATCGTCTCCAGGCGGCTGTGAGAGCAGCATGCTACCAGCAAGCCTTGCGCCGCTACCATAGCCACAAGGTTCATGCCCGGAGCTTTGAGGAAGGCGACCTTGTTCTTCGGCACGTTCAATCGGCCAAGAATTCCAACAAGTTGACGCCGAAGTGGGAAGGCCCTTATCGGGTAACACGAGTCACCAGGCCCAGCGCAGTCTGGATGGAGACCGAAGATGCCGTTCCAGTGAGAAACTCCTGGAACATCGAGCATCTCCGCAAGTTTTACCCATAAGGCATGGTTGTCGGGCCTCCCGGCAAGGCATGTAACCCTTTGTACAAAGCCAGGCGCAGACCCTGAGCATAAATAAATGAAGCGCTGGCGCCCTAAGTTATAGCATGCATGCTAGGTTGAGTCTCGTCCTTGGTTAGGATTGATAGTGCTTAGCGGCGGCTAACCCCTAGCTTGGAGGTCGAGTGCATGTCTCTCTGTTCTTCTCTATCTTCTTTGGTTCACATGATACATAAGTATTCCCGCCGAGCTATTTTGGAAGGAAGGGGATGGACCGGAGTCTGGGCCCCGACAAGCCAAAGTTGCCGGGGGCTGCAAGAACAAAGATCCATCCGCGGCAAGCCAAGGTTGCCGGGGGTTGCAGATCCAGATAAGTTCTCTATCCTCTATCATGCACTTCGTTATGGACTAGGGTATGTGAAACCTCATTTTATCCCTTGGATACCGTGCTCCCCTCTTTCCGTACCCTAGGATTATACCCTGGGTCTGAATTTGGTCGTAGCCACGACAGCAAAGAAGAGGAATGAGGAGCCTAAGCCCACCTCATCCCTGCCTCCGCCAAGGGTGTGAGAAAGGTCGAGCGAAGTGGGGGGACGGCAAGGCCTATTGCCGGGAAAAAACGTTTGTCTTAAATAACGAGGATTCACTCCTTGTCGTGGGTTCCACCCGCGAACGAAAAACCCAGCAAACATCCCTTTTTCATTAAAAACATCCCATACAGGTACAGTTCATACGAGATGAAAAACATGAGCGAGGGGGTTACAAGTTCTAAAGTTAACAAAGGCCCGAAGGCTTACAAGACTAAAAAGAGATAAGGTGCCCGTAATCCCTTTCTTGTCCCTCTCCTCAGGAAATGGAACAAGAAAGCAGAAGGGCAAAGGGGGCGCCTAGGGAAGCTACGGGTGGCAGAAGACACTAAGGGAACATCTCGGTGGCCGTCCAAAGGCTGGATGGTGATGGCAGCGCCGGAGGAAGAGCTCGAAGACGAGGCGGCAGGACGTCAACACGCGACAAAGGTGTCGGTGCCCGCGTACTCCGGCTTAACGGCCTAGCCGCCCGCCCTCTTCCTCTTCCGCAGCCTCCCAACGCCAGCTGCCCAAGGAGACGACCCCGAGAAGTTCAAGGAGTCGGCGACACGGATGATGGGGTCACCGGTGCCGCCCGGAGTGGCGCCCGACGCCTAGTCAGACCCGTCATCCTGCCACCCGTTGCCCTCGTCATCGTTGCTGTTGTCTTCCTCGCCACTCTCGCTCGAGGACGAATCTTCATCGTCAGAAGAGCTCTCCACCCAGCACCTCGCGTGAGTCCCGAAGTGCCCGAAGATCTTGACACAGAGGAGGCCACCCTCCATTAGTTTGAAATGGAGAGTGAGCCCCTCTGTTAATCTGTGGACACGAGCGAAGGTCTTCCACCCTCGGCGGAGATACATGATGTGAGGGGCGGGGAACTCGACGTCGGCCCATGTGCCGCTATTCCCGCAACCCCTCATATGAAGCCGCAACGCCTGCGGCGGATCCAGCTCCATCTCCCGCGCAAATGGAGTCGGGAGGCGAAGACGATGGCACGGCGGCTGGCGCAGCCAAATGAAGAATTCGCAAGGATTGTCCCCGACATGGCCCTCCATCGGAGGAGGGGCCGCTGGCGGAGGCGAGGCCGATTTGCCGCCCCATCCTCCTCTCCCTCAAGCGCCACGCCGGCCTCGACCTCGCCCCCTCCCCCTCCCTCTAGCGGCCGGCTCCGCCACTATGAGCTCTTGGGGAGGGGCGATGCGTTGTTGAGCCGAGACCCTCGCCGCCACCGATGAAGCATCGCCATGCCCCCTTGCCATGATAGAAGAAAGGAGGAAGCGGGAATGGGGAGAGGCAGATGACAAAGGATTGAGGGGCACCGTACCTCCCACTCCCCTCTTTATAAAGGGGCGGGGGCGAGGCTCGGCCGCCCCCTCTCGGCCAATCCGGCCCGATGAAGTGACAGCAAGCGGGGCAGTCGACCGCCCTCCCCGCTCCATTGAAGGCGCGTGGGAATCAACCCGCGCACACGCATGACTTCCCACATCTCACGTGTCTGTCATTCGCTCTGCATCGTGCATGCAGCAAACGTAGTGCAAGGAATGGGTGGGGAGGGACGCGTGGAGCGACGGTTCCCAAGTGAGGGCAGTGAATGAGAAGCGGCCCTGCGGTCTTGAAGAGACACGCAAGCCGCCTCTTTACTGTCCACCACGGGATGACGCCAGCACGCTTCCGTCATGCGCGCACACGACCCCCACGTTGTGCGTCCAACGCAGGTCATGGGGAAGCGCAGCAGACGGAGCAGTTACCATAGTAAAATCCGCCCCGCCTGCCCGCGCACCGTTCTGGGCCTGGCCCAACAACGTGTCGCGCTTATGTATGGCCCAGGCCTGGGGGCTCCTGTCAGTGTACAAAAGTAGGGGCTCTCCTTTTGACCCCTTTACTTGTGCACGGGCAGTCAGAGCCATGCGCCATCGCAACACATAGCAGGGCAAGAGAGGGAAGCCGGAGAGAAGCCGAAGGATCGAGACGAACAAGATAACATCAAGGACCGAGGCCGCAAAGTGCAGATGGGCGAAGTAGGTTTCCCCGGCAAGGCCTGATGTCTACTACACAACCTTCTTCTTTTAGACGTTGTTGGGCCTGCAAGTGCACAGATTTGTAGGACAGTAGCAAATTTCCCTCAAGTGGATGACCTAAGGTTTATCAATCCGTGGGAGGCGTAGGACGAAGATGGTCTCTCTCAAAAAACCCTGCAACCAAATAACAAAAAGTCTCTTGTGTCCCCAACACACCCAATACAATGGTAAATTGTATAGGTGCACTAGTTCGGCGAAGAGATGGTGATACAAGTGCAATATGGATGGTAGATATAGGTTTTTGTGATCTGAAATAATAAAAACAGCAAGGTAACTAACGGTAAAAGTGAGCGTAAACGGTATTGCAATAATAGGCAACAAGGCCTAGGGTTCATACTTTCACTAGTGCAAGTTCTCTCAACAATAATAACATATATAGATCATATAACAAGCCCTCAACATGCAACAAAGAGTCACTCCGAAGCCACTAATAGCGGAGAACAAACATAGAGATTATGGTAGGGTACGAAACCACCTCAAAGTTATTTTTTCGGATCAATCTATAAAAGAGTTCGTACTAGAATAACACCTTAAGACACAAATCAACCAAAACCCTAATGTCACCTAGATACTCCATTGTCACCTCAAGTATCCGTGGGCACGATTATACGATATGCATCACACAATCTCAGATTCATCCAACCAACACAAAGTACTTCAAAGAGTGCCCCAAAGTTTCTATCGAAGAGTCAAGAACATGTGCCAACCCCTATGCATAGGTTCCCAATGTCACGAAACCCACAAGTTGATCACCAAAACATACATCAAGTGGCACATGATATCTCATTGTCACCACAGATAATCACGGTAAGATATACATCAAGTGTTCTCATAAAAGACTCAATCCGATAAGATAACTTCAAAGGGGAAACTCAATTCATCACAAGAGAATAGAGGGGGAGAAACATCATAAGATCCAACTACAATAGCAAAGCTCGGGATACATCAAGATCGTGCCATAGAGGGAACACGAGAGAGAACACGAGAGAGAGAGATCAAACACATAGCTACTGGTACATACACTCAGCCCCGAGGGTGAACTACTCCCTCCTCGTCATGGAGAGCGTCGGGATGATGAAGATGGCCACCGGTGATGGGATCCTTCTCCGGCAGGGTGCCGGAACGGGCTCCCGAAAGGTTTTTGGTGGCTACAGAGGCTTGCGGCGGCGGAACTCCCTATCTATCTTCTGTTCTGGAAGTTTTAGGGTACGTAGGTATATATGGGTGAAAGAAGTACATCCGTGGATCGAAGGGGGGGCACGAGGTAGGGGGGCGCGCCCCCCACCCTCGTGGGCACCTCCCTTCTTCTCTGACGTGCACTCCAAGTCCATCGGGTGGCTTTCCTTCCAAAAATAACTTCTCCAGTTGATTTCGTTCCGTTTTGACTCCATCTGATATTCCTTTTCCTCGAAACACTAAAATAGGCATAAAACAGCAAATCTGGGCTGGGCCTCTGATTAATAGGTTAGTCCCAAAAATAATATAAAAGTGGATAATAAAGCCCAATATTGCCCAAAGCAGTAGATAAAGTAGCATGGAGCAATCAAAAATCATAGATACGTTGGAGACGTATCAAGCATCCCCAAGCTTAATTCCTGCTCGTCCTCGAGTAGGTAAATGATAAAAAAGAATTTTTGATGCGGAGTGATACTTTGGAATGATTTCAATGTAAATCTTCTTACTTGTGATATGAATATTCAGATCCGAAAGATTCAGGACAAAAGTTCATATTGACATAAAAATAATAATACTTGAAGCATACTAATCAAAGCAATCATGTCTTCTCAAATAGCATGGCAAAAGAAAGTTCATCCCTACAAAATCATAAGTTAGGCTATGCTTCATTTTCATCACACAAAGATGTTCCCAACTTCTATACCCCTGATGACAAGCCAAGCAATTGTTTCATACTTAAATAATCTCAAACTTCTTCAACCTTCACGCAATACATGAGCGTGAGCCATGGATATAGCACTATGGGTGGAATAGAATATGATGATGGGGATTGTGTGGAGAAGACAAAAAAGGAGAAAGTCTCACATTGACGAGGATAATCAACGGGCTATGGAAATGCCCATCAATTGATGTCAACATGAGGAGTAGGGATTGCCATGCAACGGATGCACTAGAGCTATAAATGCTCAACAAAAGAAAACTAGTGGGTGTGCATCCAACTCGCTTGCTCATGAAGACCTAGGGCATTTGAGGAAGCCCATCGTAGGAATATACAAGCCAAGTTCTATAATGAAAAATTCCCACTAGTATAAAAAGACAACTTATGAGACTCACTACATGAAGAACAAGGTGCTACTTTGAAGCACAATATATGAGACTCACTATATGAAGAACAAGGTGCTACTTTGAAGCACAAGTGTGGAAAAAGAGATAGCAGCATTGCCCTTTTTATTTATTTTCTTTTTTTTTGGGACTTTCTTTTTTTTGGCATTTCTTCTCTTTTTTTAGGGCAATGCTCTAATAATGATGATCATCACACTTCTATTGATTACAACATAAGGATTACAACTCGAAACTTAGAACAAGATATGACTATATGAATGCCTCCGGCGGTGTACCGGGATGGTGCAATGAATCAAGAGTGACATGTATGAATTATGCATGGTGGCTTTGCCACAAATATGATGTCAACTACATGATCATGCAATGGCAATATGACAAAAGTAATGTATGTCATGAATATGATGATGGAAGTTGCATGGCAATATATCTCAGAATGGCTATGGAAATGCCATGGTAGGTAGGTATGGTGGCTGTTTTGAGGAAGATATGAGGAGGTTTATGTGTGATAGAGCGTATCATATCACGGGGTTTGGATGCACCAGCAAAGTTTGCACCAACTCTCAAGGTGAGAAAGGGCAACGCACGGTACCGAAGAGGCTAGCAAAGGTGGAAAGGTAAAAGTGTGTATAATCCATGGACTCAACATTAGTCAAAAGAACTCATATACTTATTGCAAAAACTTAGAAGTCATCAAAAATCAAGCACTACGCGCATGCTCCTAGGGGAATAGATTGGTAGGAAAAGACCATCGCTCGTCCCCGACCGCCACTCATAAGGATGCACAAGCCAGGTACACTTCATGTTTCAAATTTGTTACACAACTTTAACCATACGTGCATGCTACAGGACTTGCAAACTTCAACACAAGCATTTCTCAAATTCATAATCACCCAACTAGCATGACTCTAATATCACCATCTTCATATCTCAAAACAATTATCAAGCATCAAACTTTTCTTAGTATTCAACACACTCATAAGAAAGTTTCACATATCTTGAATACCAAGTATATTAATATTAAGCAAATTACCATGCTATTAACGACTCTCAAAATAATCTAAGTGAAGTATGAGAGTTCATCTATTTCTTAAAAATAAAACTACCACCATGCTCTAAAAGATATAAGTGAAGTACTAGAGCAATAACAAAAACTACTCCAAAAGATATAAGTGAAGATCAATGAGTAGTCGATTAATTATGCAACTGTGTGAAGACTCTCCCATTTAATAATTTCAGATCTTGATACTTTATTCAAACAGCAAGCAAAGCTAAAGAAAACTACATTGCAAGGATAGCACAACTCATCTGAACAAGCAAAAACTTAGGCTCAACCGATACTAACCGATAGTTGTTGAAGAAGAAAGGTGGGATGCCTACCGGGGCATCCCCAAGCTTAGAAGCTTGAGACTTCTTGAAATATTATCTTGGGTTGCCTTGGGCATCCCCAAGCTTGAGCTTTTGTGTCTCCTTAATTCCTCTCATATCATGGTTTCTCTTTTTATCAAAAGCTTCATTCACAACAAACTGAACAAGAACTCGTGAGATAGGTTAGTATAAACCAATGCAAAACCTTATCATTTTCTACTGTAACAAATCACTAACATTATTATTCAACATTTCATACTAAATGCCTCTGCATATTTAATACTCCTAACCTCAAGTAGAATCATTAAACAAGCAGACATATGCAAACAATGCAACCATAACAGCAATCTGTCAAAACAGTACAGTCTGTAAAGAATGCAAGATTCATCATATTTCCCTAACTCCAAAAATTATGAACTAAAATTCCCATTGCAATAAATTTATCAGAGCTCATTATGCAAAATTTTCAACCTTATATCATGCTCTGACTTTTCTAGGGAATTTTTGCAACAGCGGTAAACTTTCTGTTTACAAATAGCAACATGTATATTAGCAAAATAAGCATGCAAAGGCTATCCTTGACTTTTTATTGAAAATAAATATGCAAAAAATTATTATAACTAACAGCAAGCAAATACTAACAAAAGAAAATGATGCTCCAAGCAAAACACATATCATGTGGTGAATAAAAATATAGCTCCAAGTAAAGTTACCGATGGTACGAAGACGAAAGAGGGGATGCCTTCCGGGGCATCCCCAAGCTTAGGCTCTTGGTTGTCCTTGAATATTACCTTGGGGTGCCTTGGGCATCCACAAGCTTAGGCGCTTGCCACTCCTTGTTCCATAGTCCATCGAATCTTTACCCAAAACTTGAAAACTCCACAACACAAAACTTAACAGAAAACTCATAAGCTCCGTTAGCAAAAGAAAACAAAAGACCACTTCAAGGTACTGTAATGAACTCATTCTAAATTCATATTGGTATAATATATACTTTATTCCAACTTATCTATGGTTCATACACTCCGATAGTACTCATAGATTCATCAAAATAAGCAAACAACACAATGAAAACAGAATCTGTCAAAAACAGAACAGTCTGTAGTAATCCGTATCAAACGTATACTTCTGGAACTCCAAAAATTCTACCAAATTATGAAGTCCGAAGAAATTCGTGTACCAATCCAAAGCAAAAAGAATCAGATCAAGATCACGTCTCTGTGAATTAATCAAACTAATTTACTGGGTGCAAAAGTTTCTGATTTTCAGCAGGATCAACACAACTATCACCATAAGCTATCCTAAAGGTCTTACTTGGCACTTTATTGAAACAAAATCTATAAAACATGATTAATACAGTAGCATAATCATGTGGACACACAAAAACAGTAAGGATAAATATTGGGTTGTCTCCCAACAAGCGCTTTTCTTCAACGCCTTTCTAGCTAGGCATGATGATGACAATGATGCTCACATAAAAGATAAGAATTGAAACATAGCGGGAGCATCATGAAGCATATGACTAGCACATTTAAGTCTAACCCACTTCCTATGAATAGGGATTTTGTGAGCAAACAACTTATGGGAACAATAATCAACAAGCATAGGAAGGTAACACAAGCATACCTTCAAGAATTTAAGCACATAGAGAGGAAACTTGATATTATTGCAATTCCTACAAGCATATGTTCCTCCCTCATAATAATTTTAAGTAGCATCATGAATAAATTCAACAATATAACTAGCACCTAAATCATTCTTTTCATGATCTACTAGCATAGAAAATTTACTACTCTCCTTATAAACAAAATTCTTCTCATGAATAGTAGTGGGAGCAAACTCAACAAAATAATTATCATGTGAGGCATAATCCAATTGAAAACTAAAATCATGATAACAAGTTTCATTGTTATCATTATTCTTAATAGCATACAAGTCATCACAATAATCATCATAGATAGCAACTTTGTTCTCATAATCAATTGGGACCTCTTCCGAAATAGTGGAATCATCACTAAATAAAGTTGACACTCTTCCAAATCCACTTTCATGTTCATCACAATAAGATTAAACATCCTCCAAAATAGTGGGATCACTACTTCCTAAAGTTGACACTCGTACGAACCCACTTTCATCAATATAATCATCATAGGTAGGAGGCATGCTATCATCATAACAATTTTGCATATCAAAACTTGGGGTGCTAAAAATATCATCTTCATTAAACATAGCATCCCCATGCTTGGGACAAACATTAATTCCAGCAAATATATTCTCAAATATTTCATCCTCATCAAACATAGCTTCCCCAAGCTTGGGCCCTTTCATATCATAAGCATAATCACTCTCATCATTAAAAATATGGATAGCACCAATAGTATAGCAATTATCATCATCACAAGTAGTAGTAGGAGCAACATAATTTGGGAGGGATACCTTTTTACATTTGTTGCTCCTTCTTTTCTTTTTCTTCTTCACATTATGTGTAGGTTCAACCTTCCTCTTTGAGCTCCTTATTGATGAGATTGGTTGAATAGAAAGCTCCTCCTCGTTACCTGATTCATCATAAGAAATAATAGGAGGAGATTGGGAAGCCTCTTCCCTTTCATTAGTATTCTCATCATCTTCTATTTGCTTTCTTTTCATTATGTAATTGGAAATATAAGGATTTTCAATGCAATTCTCCACACAATACATATAAATCTTCTCTAGATCAAAATCAAGAAATCTATCAAGATTAAATTTTGGAATACCCTCAGTTATACGTTTCATTTCTTCATAACCCAAAAGAAGGCTAAGCTCTTTATGATGCTCAAGGGTAATCAAATTATCACAATATTTGTACACAACTTGATCATGAAACAAATAGCATTGGAGCTTTAAATGACCATGTTCATTGCAAAGTTCACAAGGAGCGCAAAAAATATTGAATCTTTCAACACACTCATCTAGCTCTTCTTGCAACAATTTGGTTTCTAAGTACTTATGCCTCTTGCAATAAATATCTTCTCTATTTGGTGTGTTCATGCAAACATGCACACCACAAAAGTTGACATGCTCATAAGAGATATTTTCATCATAACTAGTGCAATCATCATTAGCATCATGGATATTCAAAGAATTCGTACCAACAACATTGCAATCATGCCCATCATTCAAAGATTTAGTGCCAAACAATTTAATGCATTCTTCTTCTAACACTTTTGCACAATTTTCCTTTCCATCATACTCACGAAAGATATTAAAAAGATGAAGCATATGAGGCAAACTCAATTCCATTTTTTTTGTAATTTTCTTTTATAGACTAACTAGTGCTAAAACAAGAAACAAAAAGACTCGATTGCAAGATCTAAAGATATACCTTCAAGCACTCACCTTCCCGGCAACAGCGCCAGAAAAGATCTTGATGTCTACTACACAACCTTCTTCTTGTAGACGTTGTTGGGCCTGCAAGTGCACAGGTTTGTAGGACAGTAGCAAATTTCCCTCAAGTGGATGACCTAAGGTTTATCAATCCGTGGGAGGCGTAGGATGAAGATGGTCTCTCTCAAACAACCCTGCAACCAAATAACAAAAAGTCTCTTGTGTCCCCAACACACCCAATACAATGGTAAATTGTATAGGTGCACTAGTTCGGCGAAGAGATGGTGATAGAAGTGCAATATGGATGGTAGATATAGGTTTTTGTAATCTGAAATAATAAAAACAGCAAGGTAACTAACGGTAAAAGTGAGTGTAAACAGTATTGCAATGATAGGAAATAAGGCCTAGGGTTCATACTTTCACTAGTGCAAGTTCTCGCAACAATAATAACATAGATAGATCATATAACAAGCCCTCAACATGCAACAAAGAGTCACTCCGAAGCCACTAATAGCGGAGAACAAACATAGAGATTATGGTAGGGTACAAAACCACCTCAAAGTTATTCTTTTGGATCAATCTATAAAAGAGTTCGTACTAGAATAACACCTTAAGACACAAATCAACCAAAACCCTAATGTCACCTAGATACTCCATTGTCACCTCAAGTATCCGTGGGCACGATTATACGATATGCATCACACAATCTCAGATTCATCCAACCAACACAAAGTACTTCAAAGAGTGCCCCAAAGTTTCTATCGAAGAGTCAAGAACGTGTGCCAACCCCTATGCATAGGTTCCCAATGTCACGAAACCCGCAAGTTGATCACCAAAACATACATCAAGTGGCACATGATATCTCATTGTCACCACAGATAATCACGGCAAGACATACATCAAGTGTTCTCATAAAAGACTCAATCCGATAAGATAACTTCAAAGGGGAAACTCAATTCATCACAAGAGAGTAGAGGGGGAGAAACATCATAAGACCCAACTACAATAGCAAAGCTCGGGATACATCAAGATCGTGCCATAGAGGGAACACGAGAGAGAACACGAGAGAGAGAGAGATCAAACACATAGCTACTGGTACATACCCTCAGCCCCGAGGGTGAACTACTCCCTCCTCGTCATGGAGAGTGTCGGGATGATGAAGATGGCCACCAGTGATGGGATCCTCCTCCGGCAGGGTGCCGGAACGGGCTCCCGAAAGGTTTTTGGTGGCTACAGAGGCTTGCGGCGGCGGAACTCCCGATCTATCTTCTGTTCTGGAAGTTTTAGGGTACGTAGGTATATATGGGTGAAAGAAGTACATCGGTGGACCGAAGGGGGGGGGGCACGAGGCAGGGGGCGCGCCCCCCACCCTCGTGGGCACCTCCCTTCTTCCCTGACGTGCACTCCAAGTCCATCGGGTGGCTTTCCTTCCATAAATAACTTCTCCAGTTGATTTCGTTCCGTTTTGACTCCATCTGATATTCCTTTTCCTCGAAACATGAAATAATCATAAAACAGCAAATCTGGGCTGGGCCTCCGATTAATAGGTTAGTCCCAAAAATAATATAACAGTGGATAATAAAGCCCAATATTGCTCAAAGCAGTAGATAAAGTAGCATGGAGCAATCGAAAATCATAGATACGTTGGAGACGTATCAAGCATCCCCAAGCTTAATTCCTGCTCGTCCTCGAGTAGGTAAATGATAAAAAAGATTTTTTGATGCGGAGTGATACTTTGGCATAATTTCAATGTAAATCTTCTTACTTGTGATATGAATATTCAGATCCGAAAGATTCAAGACAAAAGTTCATATTGACATAAAAATAATAATACTTGAAGCATACTAATCAAAGCAATCATGTCTTCTCAAAATAGCATGGCAAAAGAAAGTTCATCCCTACAAAATCATATAGTTAGGCTATGCTTCATTTTCGTCACACAAAGATGTTCCCAACTTCTATACCCCCGATGACAAGCCAAGCAATTGTTTCATACTTAAATAATCTCAACTTCTTCAACCTTCACGCAATACATGAGCGTGAGCCATGGATATAGCACTATGGGTGGAATAGAATATGATGATGGGGATTGTGTGGAGAAGACAAAAAAGGATAAAGTCTCACATTGACGAGGATAATCAACGGGCTATGGAAATGCCCATCAATTGATGTCAACATGAGGAGTAGGGATTGCCATGCAACGGATGCACTAGAGCTATAAATGCTCAACAAAAGAAAACTAGTGGGTGTGCATCCACTCGCTTGCTCATGAAGACCTAGGGCATTTGAGGAAGCCCATCGTAGGAATATACAAGCCAAGTTCTATAATGAAAAATTCCCACTAGTATAAAAAGACAACTTATGCGACTCACTACATGAAGAACAAGGTGCTACTTTGAAGCACAATATATGAGACTCACTATATGAAGAACAAGGTGCTACTTTGAAGCACAAGTGTGGAAAAAGAGATAGTAGCATTGCCCTTTTTATTTATTTTCTTTTTTTTGGGCCTTTCTTTTTTTTTGGCCTTTCTTCTCTTTTTTTAGGGCAATGCTCTAATAATGATGATCATCACACTTCTATTGATTACAACATAAGGATTACAACTCGAAACTTAGAACAAGATATGACTCTATATGAATGCCTCCGGCGGTGTACCGGGATGGTGCAATGAATTAAGAGTGACATGTATAAATTATGCATGGTGGCTTTGCCACAAATACGATGTCAAGTACATGATCATGCAATGGCAATATGACAAAAGTAATGTATGTCATGAATATGATGATGGAAGTTGCATGGCAATATATTTCAGAATGGCTATGGAAATGCCATGGTAGGTAGGTAAGGTGGCTGTTTTGAGGAAGATATGAGAAGGTTTATGTGTGATAGAGCGTATCGTATCACGGGGTTTGGATGCACCGGCGAAGTTTGCACCAACTCTCAAGGTGAGAAAGGGCAATGCACGGTACCAAAGAGGCTAGCAAAGGCGGAAAGGTAAAAGTGTGTATAATCCATGGACTCAACATTAGTCAAAAGAACTCATATACTTATTGCAAAAACTTAGAAGTCATCAAAAATCAGGAACTACGCGCATGCTCCTAGGGGAATAGATTGGTAGGAAAAGACCATCGCTCGTCCCCGACCGCCACTCATAAGGATGCACAAGCCAGGTACACTTCATGTTTCAAATTTGTTACACAACTTTAACCATACGTGCATGCTACGGGACTTGTAAACTTCAACACAAGCATTTCTCAAATTCATAATCACCCAACTAGCATGACTCTAATATCACCATCTTCATATCTCAAAACAATTATCAAGCATCAAACTTTTCTTAGTATTCAACACACTCATAAGAAAGTTTCACATATCTTGAGTACCAAGTATATTAATATTAAGCAAATTACCATGCTATTAACGACTCTCAAAATAATCTAAGTGAAGTATGAGAGTTCATCTATTTCTTAAAAATAAAACTACCACCATGCTCTAAAAGATATAAGTGAAGTACTAGAGCAATAACAAAAACTACTCCGAAAGATATAAGTGAAGATCAATGAGTAGTCGAATAATTATGCAACAATGTGAAGACTCTCCCATATAATAGTTTCAGATCTTGATAATTTATTCAAACAGCAAGCAAAGCTAAAGAAAACTACATTGCAAGGATAGCACAACTCATGTGAAGAAGCAAAAACTTAGGCTCAATCGATACTAAGCGATAGTTGTTGAAGAAGAAAGGTGGGATGCCTACCGGGGCATCCCCAATCTTAGATGCTTGAGACTTCTTGAAATATTATCTTGGGTTGACTTGGGCATCGCCAAGCTTGAGCTTTTGTGTCTCCTTGATTTCTCTCATATCATGGTTTCTCTTTTTATCAAAAGCTTCATTCACAACAAACTCAACAAGAACTCGTGAGATAGGTTAGTATAAACCAATGCAAAACCTTATCATTTTCTACTGCAACAAATCACTAACATTATTATTCAACATTGCATACTAAATGCCTCCGCATATTCAATACTCCTAACCTCAAGTAGAATCATTAAACAAGCAGACATATGCAAACAATGCAACCATAACAGCAATCTGTCAAAACAGTACAGTCTGTAAAGAATGCAAGATTCATCATATTTCCCTAACTCCAAAAATTATGAAATAAAATTCCCACTGTAATAAATTTATCAGAGCTCATTATGCAAAAAGTTTCAACCTTATATCATGCTCTGACTTTTCTAGGGAATTTTTGCAACAGCGGTAAACTTTCTGTTTTCAAACAGCAACATGTATATTAGCAAAATAAGCATGGCAAAGACTATCCTTGACTTTTTATTGAAAATAAATATGCAAAACATTATTATAACTAAAAGCAAGCAAATACTAACAAAAGAAAATGACGCTCCAAGCAAAACACATATCATGTGGTGAATAAAAATATAGCTCCAAGTAAAGTTACCGATGGTACGAAGACGAAAGAGGGGATGCCTTCCGGGACATCCCCAAGCTTAGGCTCTTGGTTGTCCTTGAATATTACCTTGGGGTGCCTTGGGCATCCACAAGCTTAGGCTCTTGCCACTCCTTGTTCCATAGTTCATCGAATCTTTACCCAAAACTTGAAAACTTCACAACACAAAACTTAACAGAAAACTCGTAAGCTCCGTTAGCAAAAGAAAACAAAAGACCACTTCAAGGCACTGTAATGAACTCATTCTAAATTCATATTGGTATAATATATACTGTATTCCAACTTATCTATGGTTCATACACTCTGATACTACTCATAGATTCATCAAAATAAGTAAACAACACAATGAAAACAGAATCTGTGAAAAACAGAACAGTCTGTAATAATCCGTATCAAACGTATACTTCTGGAACTCCAAAAATTCTACCAAATTAGGAAGTCCTAAGAAATTCGTGTACCAATCCAAAGCAAAAAGAATCAGATCAAGATCACGTTTCTGTGAATTAACAAAACTAATTTACTGGGTGCAAAAGTTTCTGATTTTCAGCAGGATCAACACAACTATCACCATAAGCTATCCTAAAGGTCTTACTTGGCACTTTATTGAAACAAAAGCTATAAAACATGATTAATACAGTAGAATAATCATGTGGACACACAAAAACAGTAAGGATAAATATTGGGTTGTCTCCCAACAAGTGCTTTTCTTTAACGCCTTTCTAGCTAGGCATGATGATGACAATGATGCTCACATAAAAGATAAGAATTAAAACATAGCAGGAGCATCATGAAGCATATGACTAGCACATTTAAGTCTAACCCACTTACTATGAATAGGGATTTTGTGAGCAAACAACTTATGGGAACAATAATCAACAAGCATAGGAAGGTAACACAAGCATACCTTCAAGAATTTAAGCACATAGAGAGGAAACTTGATATTATTGCAATTCCTACAAGCATATGTTCCTCCCTCATAATAATTTTCAGTAGCATCATGAATAAATTCAATAATATAACCAGCACCTAAAGCATTCTTTTCATGATCTACTAGCATAGAAAATTTACTACTCTCCTTATAAGCAAAAATTTTCTCATGAATAGTAGTGGGAGCAAACTCAACAAAATAATTATCATGTGAGGCATAATCCAATTGAAAACTAAAATCATGATGACAAGTTTCATTGTTATCATTATTCTTAATAGCATACAAGTCATCACAATAATCATCATAGATAGCAACTTTGTTCTCATAATCAATTGGGACCTCTTCCGAAATAGTGGAATCATCACTAAATAAAGTTGACACTCTTCCAAATCCACTTTCATGTTCATCACAATAAGATTCAACATCCTCAAAAATAGTGGGATCACTACTTCCTAAAGTTGACACTCATACAAACCCACTTTCATCAATATAATCATCATAGGTAGGAGGCATGCTATCATCATAACAACTTTGCATATCAAAAATTGGGGTGCTAAAAATATCATCTTCATTAAACATAGCATCCCCATGCTTGGGACAAACATTAATTCCAGAAAATATATTCTCAAATATTTCATCCTCATCAAACATAGCTTCCCCAAGCTTGGGCCCTTTCATATCATAAGCATAATCACTCTCATCATTAAAAATATGGATAGCACCAATAGTATAGCAATTATCATCATCACAAGTAGTAGTAGGAGCAACATAATTTGGGAGGGATACCTTTTTACATTTGTTGCTCCTTCTTTTCTTTTTCTTCTTCACATTATGTGTAGGTTCAACCTTCCTCTTTGAGCTCCTTATTGATGAGATTGGTTGAATAGAAAGCTCCTCCTCGTTACCTGATTCATCATAAGAAATAATAGGAGGAGATAAAGCCTCTTCCCTTTCATTAGTATTCTCATCATCTTCTATTTGCTTTCTTTTCTTTATGTAATTGGCAATATAAGGATTTTCAATGCAATTCTCCACACAATACATATAAATCTTCTCTAGATCAAAATCAAGAAATCTATCAAGATTAATTTTTGGAATACCCTCAGTTATACGTTTCATTTCTTCATAACCCAAAAGAAGGCTAAGCTCTTTATGATGCTCAAGGGTAATCAAATTATCACAATATTTGTACACGACTTGATCATGAAACAAATAGCATTGGAACTTTAAATGACCATGTTCATTGCAAAGTTCACAAGGAGCGCGAAAAATATTGAATCTTTCAGCACACTCATCTAGCTCTTCTTGCAACAATTTGGTTTCTAAGTACTTATGCCTCTTGCAATAAATATCTTCTCTATTTGGTGTGTTCATGCAAACATGCACACCACAAAAGTTGACATGCTCATAAGAGATATTTTCATCATAACTAGTGCAATCATCATTAGCATCATGGATATTCAAAGAATTAGTACTAACAACATTGCAATCATGCTCATCATTCAAAGATTTAGTGCCAAACAATTTAATGCATTCTTCTTCTAACACTTTGGCACAATTTTCCTTTCCATCATACTCACGAAAGATATTAAAAAGATGAAGCATATGAGGCAAACTCAATTCCATTTTTTTTGTAATTTTCTTTTATAGACTAACTAGTGCTAAAACAAGAAACAAAAAGATTCGATTGCAAGATCTAAAGATATACCTTCAAGCACTCACCTCCCCGGCAACAGCGCCAGAAAAGAGCTTGATGTCTACTACACAACCTTCTTCTTGTAGACGTTGTTGGGCCTGCAAGTGCACATGTTTGTAGGACAGTAGCAAATTTCCCTCAAGTGGATGACCTAAGGTTTATCAATCCGTGGGAGGCGTAGGATGAAGATGGTCTCTCTCAAACAACCCTGCAACCAAATAACAAAAAGTCTCTTGTGTCCCCAACACACCCAATACAATGGTAAATTGTATAGGTGCACTAGTTCGGCGAAGAGATGGTGATACAAGTGCAATATGGATGGTAGATATAGGTTTTTGTAATCTGAAATAATAAAAACAGCAAGGTAACTAACGGTAAAAGTGAGTGTAAACGGTATTGCAATGATAGGAAACAAGGACTAGGGTTCATACTTTCACTAGTGCAAGTTCTCTCAACAATAATAACATAGATAGATCATATAACAAGCCCTCAACATGCAACAAAGAGTCACTCCGAAGCCACTAATAGCGGAGAACAAACGTAGAGATTATGGTAGGGTACGAAACCACCTCAAAGTTATTCTTTCGGATCAATCTATAAAAGAGTTCGTACTAGAATAACACCTTAAGACACAAATCAACCAAAACCCTAATGTCACCTAGATACTCCATTGTCACCTCAAGTATCCGTGGGCACGATTATACGATATGCATCACACAATCTCAGATTCATCCAACCAACACAAAGTACTTCAAAGAGTGCCCCAAAGTTTCTATCGAAGAGTCAAGAACGTGTGCCAACCCCTATGCATAGGTTCCCAATGTCACGAAACCCGCAAGTTGATCACCAAAACATACATCAAGTGGCACATGATATCTCATTGTCACCACAGATAATCACGGCAAGACATACATCAAGTGTTCTCATAAAAGACTCAATCCGATAAGATAACTTCAAAGGGGAAACTCAATTCATCACAAGAGAGTAGAGGGGGAGAAACATCATAAGATCCAACTACAATAGCAAAGCTCGGGATACATCAAGATCGTGCCATAGAGCGAACACGAGAGAGAACACGAGAGAGAGAGAGATCAAACACATAGCTACTGGTACATACCTTCAGCCCCAAGGGTGAACTACTCCCTCCTCGTCATGGAGAGCGCCGGGATGATGAAGATGGCCACCGGTGATGGGATCCCCCTCCGGCAGGGTGCCGGAACGGGCTCCCGAGAGGTTTTTGGTGGCTACAGAGGCTTGCGGCGGCGGAACTCCCGATCTATCTTCTGTTCTGGAAATTTTAGGGTACGTAGGTATATATGGGTGAAAGAAGTACGTCGGTGGACCGAAGGGGGGCCCACGAGGCAGGGGGCATGCCCCCCACCCTCGTGGGCACCTCCCTTCTTCGCTGACGTGCACTCAAGTCCATCGGGTGGCTTTCCTTCCAAAAATAACTTCTCCAGTTGATTTCGTTCTGTTTTGACTCCATCTGATATTCCTTTTCCTCGAAACACTGAAATAGGCATAAAACATCAAATCTGCGTTGGGCCTCCGGTTAATAGGTTAGTCCCAAAAATAATATAAAAGTGGATAATAAAGCCCAATATTGCCCAAAACAGTAGATAAAGTAGTATGGAGCAATCAAAAATTATAGATAGGTTGGAGACGTATCAAGGCCCTTGCCGGGGGCAGCCTCCACAGCCCCGGCAAGCCCCTTGCTGGGGCAGCTCGCCCACACCAGCGGAGCGGGCCACCCTCGAGCCACGGTCTCCAACGCCAGCAACCACGTTGGACCAGGGCTCGGGAGGCACCTCCATGGTGGCATGCAAATCTTTGTGAAGACATAGAATGCTCAGGATCAGATGGGTATTGGAAAGCAACAATCCTCACCAAGATCCTTACCAAAGGAATCCGCAAGACCCCCAGCAAGACCCTTGCCGGGGACGCCAGCGCGCCACAGCAAGACCCTTGCCGGGCCACCCAGCAAGACCCTTGCCGGGCCACCCGACAAGACCCTTGCCGGAGGCGACAGCGGGGCCACTACCAGGCCCGCACCAACCAACTCCCCGCCGCCGTTCGCAT
Source organism: Triticum dicoccoides (assembly GCF_002162155.2). NCBI lineage: Eukaryota > Viridiplantae > Streptophyta > Magnoliopsida > Poales > Poaceae > Triticum > Triticum dicoccoides. The sequence goes on from NC_041389.1 coordinate 121,425,971, forward strand.
GCAACTGCCAGCCCAACTAGCTGGGAAGGCACCTGCGTGGCAACACGCAGCTTCCAGGCCAACTCAGCATGCACCTGCGTGGCGGCATGCAAATCTTCGTGGAGGCTCCACCACTGCGTCACCTCAGCTGCTTGCCTGCCTACATGGCACCGCATGCATCGCTAGCCAGGGCGCGTGGCGAAGCGAGGAGGAGCAGTGACGGACGGGACGGGCCTCGCTCCCGTCCCCGATAAAGTGAGCGACACCTAAGCCATGCATTAAATGCATCTTGTCCTGTGATACGAGCGATAAGCTCGTACCACTGTAGGCCTTTCCACCTCCTGTGTGCCGCTGTGGCAGCCCCTTCGCATATAAAAGGAGGCCCGTGGCATACAGGGAAGGGATTCGGCTCTTTCGAACCAGGCAACACCCGTAGCTAGTTTGGAAGCTCAAGAACACTCAATACATCCACCACAGCAGGACTAGGGTTTTACGCATCCTCGCGGCCCGAACCTGGGTAAACGATTCTTGTGCCAATTGCTAATCCTACTCTTCTCACAACCCCGCGCCCCGCAACCGTAGTAGGGATTCTTGTGATCCCATAGGTGTCGTTTCCCACCGACATAAATAATAACTTTATTATTGCCTCTAGGGCATATTTCCTTCAATAATATCAACTACATTTGGATGCCCAAATTGTCCCTGTCAATTATTTTAGTGGAACGGCGGCCTTTAACCACCCCATTTAAATGCAAATATAATTTAAATGAATTCAAGATGATCCCAAACTTTGTGAACAACCCTATAATATTGCAAAGTATTTTTGAGACAAGTCTCACATTTAACAAAACTCATTTAGTATTAAAATAAAATAGAAAATAGAGAGCAAAACATTAAACAAAAAAGATAAAGGAAAAGACTAAAACCTACTGTGCATGTAGGCTTCAATGCGCACAAGAATAGCCCAGCCCACCGCCACACCGCCTTCCTCCTACTGCTCATCTAAGGCGTGTTGGGCGCACGCACTACATCCATTGCTAGGATCTCCACGCGTCGGCCATCTGGTGTCTCCTCGTGGTGGATAAGGACGACACCGGTGCCCTGGACGAAACCCTAGCCCCCAGATCCCCTCCCTCCTCTCGTTTTCTTCTTCCCCGCGTAAGGCCGTGTTGGAAATATGCCCTAGAGGCAATACTATTTGTATTATTGTATTTCTGTATTCATAGTTAAGAGTTTAGATTTCATGCTATCGCTGCTATGATCCTGGAATATGCGATTCCATGGAAAACTCATATGCACGTGTGAAATGATACAAAGTAAACAATAGGTTCCTGTTCTTGCCTCTAAGACTGGCTCAAATGTTGTTGGTGATCACGTTTTCCGGATCTTAGGATACTGTTATGTGTAACGATAGTCCTAAAATAACATTGAGGGTATGACGTTAGAAGAACGATCATATTGAATTGACCCTATTCTTGTCTATTATACTTTGTGATTATATCGTCTGAAATCATCTGTTATGACATGGAGCGTTAGCATGTGTTTTAGTTCTGTAGGATTGAAAGTATGTCTAGAGGGGGGTGATTAGACTACTTCACCAAATAAAAACTTAACCTTTTCCCAATTTTAATTCTTGGCAGATTTTAGCAACTTAGCACAAGTCAAGCAATCACAATACAATTCAAGCAAGCATGCAAAGAGTATATGAGCAACGGAAAGTAAAGCATGCAACTTGCAAGAAGGTAAATGGGAGGAGTTTGAAGGGAGCAAACGCAATGTTGACATGGAGATTTTTGGCGTCGTTCCAATAGGTGGCGCTATCGTACATCCACGTTGATGGAGACTTCAACACACGATGGGTAACAGCTGTGAGAGTCCACAGAGGGCTCCACCCACGAAGGGTCCGTGAAGAAGCAACCTTGTCTATCCCACCATGGCCATCACCCACGAAGAACTTGCCTCACTTGGGCAGATCTTCACGAAGTAGGCGATCTCCTTGCCCTTACAAACTCCTTGGTCCAACTCCACAATCTTGACAGAGGCTTCCAAGTGACACCTAGCCAATCTAGGAGACACCACTCTCCAAAAGGTAATAGATGGTGTGTTGATGATGAACTCCTTGCTCTTGTGCTTCAAATGATAGTCTCCCCAACACTCAACTCTCTCTCACAGATTTGGCTAAGGTGGAAAGATGATTTGAGTCGAACGCAACTTGGGGAAGGCTAGAGATCAATATTATTGTGGTTGGAATGGAATGTCTTGGTCTAAACACATGAGTAGGTGGTTCTCTCTTAGAAAATGAATGCTGGAAGTGTAGGCATGTTCTGATGGCTCTCTCCATGAATGAAGAATGGGTGGAGGGGTATATATAGCCTCCACACAAAATCTAACTATTACACACAGATTCCGAAACTCGGTGAGACGAATGGTAAAACTCGGTCAGACCGATTCAGGTCAAAATATGAACATTAGGCTTTTCGGTGGGACCGATACAATCAACTCGGTGGGACCGATGCGCTAGGGTTAGGGCATAATGTAATCTTGGTGTGACGATCACATGAACTCGATGGGACCGATTTCAGTAATAGGCACATAGAGAGTTGATCAGGCAAACTCGGTGGGACCGATTCGCTCATCTCGGTGAGATCGAGACGTTATGAAAAGGAAATAGTGAATATGCATTGCAAACTCGGTGGGACCGATTCGCTCATTTCGGTGGGACCGAAACATTACGAAAAGGAAACAGGGAGTTTGCAAGCCCATCTCGGTGAGACCGAGATCCCTATCGGTGAAACTGAAGTGACTAGGGTTTGTGGAAGTGGCTATGTCAAATGAACTCGGTGGCGCCGGATAGATCAAATCAGTGGGGCCGAGTTTGACTCTTTAGGTTTAGGACATATGTGGAAATGAGAAAGTGGTTGAGGGTTTTGAAGCATATCACTAAGCATTTTGAGAAAGTAAGCCATTAAGCAACACCTTATCCCCTTTTAATAGTATTGGCTTTCCTATGGACTCAATGTGATCTTGGATCACTTAAATAAAAATGTAGAGTCTTGAGCTTGTTTGTCAGGACCCCGACTCGATGTCACATCGATCTAGCCGGTAACACCTCATATCACTTTGCGGCCTCACGCACGGTATCCCCACGGGTGTCGCCTTACCTTTGCCCGGGACCGTTTGCGCCTTTTGGCTCGCGTATATGATAGTGTCGCTAGCATCCATATGATAAGGAGCCCGGGCTGACATGACTAGTCGTAAACCCAAAGTGGCACAGACTTACAGGGACAGGCATTCATGACCCAGCTTCGAACGTGTCGGTCATCAGCAAGTGGGTCCGGGCTGTAGCACTGGGCTAGCAGGACTCCGGTAAACCGGGCTGTAGCGGGCTAACAGGACTCCGGTACTCAAAGCGTGACATTTCCCCGAAGGGACAGACACAGGAACGAAGAAGGACACATGCCGGCCAGCCTAAGTGTTCCAGAGCAGTAGCAAGCTACCATGGCTCAGCGGTAACACTAGGAGACATTTCCCGGTAAGAGAGGCTACTAAAGATAAACAACTAGATAGTTAGATCCCACACATACCAAGCATTTCAATAACATACACACAATATGCTCGATATGTGCAATACAACATGGCATCACAAAATGACTCTATGACTCAAGTAGTTTATTCAATAGGCTCCGAGGAGCGAGACATTACAAACATGGGTCTCATGACCCAACAATCAGAGCATACAAGTCAAGGCACAAGCGGAAGCTATCATGTCTGAGTACAGACATCTATAAATGAAAAAGGCTGAGAAGCCTGACTATCTACCAGATCCTGCCAAGGGCACAAGATCATAGCTGAGGTATCAAGCTAAACGTCGAAGTCCAAGCGGAACTACTAGTGAGACTGAAGTCTCTCTGCAAAACATAAAATAGGCAAACGTGAGTACAAATGTACCCAGCAAGACTTACATCAGATCTATCTACACATGCATCATTATCAACAAGGGGGGGGGGTGGAGTTTAACTGCAGCAAGCCAGCTTTGACTCGGTGGCTAACCTGAACTACGACTGCAAGTAACTCTTTTGAGGTGGCGCACACGAGTCCACATATCCACCATATCAATACACCACTATGGATCCGCTCCCGTCTCCCTACGAGAACGCCATCCATAGCACTCACGCTTATCTTGCGTATTTTAGAGTATCCACTTTCACTTGTCTATGAACTATGCAATGGGGTCCAAGTTTCCATATCCGAGGAATCCGGCTATTCGAATAGATGATGTTAACCCTGCAGGGGTGTACTTCTTCACACACGCTTTCGCCACTTATCGCCCTGTACACGTCATGTACCTCGGCAACCTTCAAGCGGAAGCCGGGCGAGGGAGTCGGCCACGACCTGACTAACCGAACAAGTCTCTAGTCCAGGTTTATCGCCTATTCGGGTTCCATCCGCAAGGAGATCCGGCCGGGGTGTCGCTTACGGCCCCAAACGATGTGAGCAGGGTTCCCAAGCCCACCAACCGGGTGCCACTTGGTACACCGGGCCACTGTGCCTAGTCTGTCCCAAGCCCACCTGTACCGGGTGCCACTTGGTAGACTACTAACACTACCTACAAACACCAGAAACTAGTTGCAACTCCTGGACAGAGATCAAGTAGATTAATAAGTCGAGAGGGCTTGGAGCGCCCGGAGCCCAATGTGTGGTAGTAACTGATCATGGATCACAAACACAGAACTCAGTTCCTGAGGACGGCTGCAATGAGACAACCCACCATGTACTCCTACATGGCCTCTCACCGCTATCTTTACCAAATCGTGTTCACACACTTAGCTCACACACAGTAGGACATGTTCACACGCCTCTGATTCATCCCCGATGAATCAGACCTGACTCAACTCTAAGCAGTAGCAGGCATGACAAACAAGCATGAATGAGTAGGCACAACAGGGCTCAAACAACTCCTACTCATGCTAGTGGGTTTCATCTATTTACTGTGGCAATGACAGGTCATGCAAAGGATAAAGGGTTCAGCTACCGCAGCAAGTATCAAATATGTCGTTGTTGTCCTAATGCAGTAAAAGAGAGCAGGAGCGAGAGAGTGGGATTTTATCGGAATGAACAAGGGGGTTTTGCTTGCCTGGCACTTCTGAAGATAGCATTGAGTCTTCATCAGTGTCAACGATCACATCATCGGTATCACGTCTATCGAGGGGGGAACAAATACCGGCAACACAAAAGGGAACACAATCAATGCAATGCACAATATGATGCATGATCATGACATGGCAAAATGAATGTGTTTGAGCTAATGCAACTAGCAACAGATTAAATGAAGTTGGTTTGAATACAAGATTCAAATTCAAACTCCATATGTGATTATTCAAATGCCATTTACTTCATTTGCCCTAAACAGTAGTGATAAGTTGTTCTAACATGCATGAAAATGGTACAGATGGATTCCTTGAATTTTTCTGATAATTTTTCATATATAAATTATTTAATTTGGAGTTACGGTTGAATTTCTATGAATTTTAGAAGTTTTAGGCATTTTCTGGAATTAATAAATCATTTAAGAATTATTTAAATTCCAGAAACATTTACTGCGTCAGCAGTGCGTCACCGTGACGTCAGCAAGTCAACAGGGGTCGGCCAGGGTCAAACCTGACGTGTGGGGTCCACACGTCAGTGTCTCAGTCAACTAACCAGGTTAGTTAGCCCTAACTAACTTAGTTAGCCGGGCGGGGCCCGCATGTCAGTGGCCTATCTAATTAGCTAGGTTAATTAACGCTAACTAATCTAACCCTAATCAACCAGGCGCCTGGGCCCACACGTCAGGGGGTCAAACCCCGGGTCAAACCCGCCGGAGTTGACCCGCGGCTTGTCGCCGGCGACGCCAGCAACGGCGGAGGGCGTCGGAAACGCTCCTTCGGCGACCAAATCGGCGACTGAGGGGCTCTACGCGTAGCTGGGAGTCGCCCGCATCCATCTGTGCAAACGGCAGGGGCTGGGGTGGCTCGAGCTCACCGGAACGGGGCCCGCGGCGGCGACCGGAGTTCGGGCCAGCACGGGCACGGGGCTACCCTTGGCGAGCGAGCGAGCTGAGAGGCTGGACGGGCTCCTGGGAGATCCACGAGCTCGAGGTCGTGCTCGGACGCGAGTTCGGTGACCTGCAACGACGGCGGCGACATCGCCGGCGGAGCCGAGCTCGCGGCTCCGGTGGAATCGAGGCTACAGGGCGCAATCGAAGGGGGAAAGAGGGAGGGGAGGCGTGGGAGCTCACAGCGGTGCCGTAGGGGTGGTTAGCCGGCTCGGGGACGCGATGATGGTGGTGAATGGACGATGAAGATCCTCGGCGGCCGGCGATGGAAATGGCGATGCCGGCGACGTTGTGGCGCGTCCGTAGTTCCATGGCTTGGTGGGGAGGTCGAAGATGTCGTGACGGAGCTCTCAAGCACGCTGGATGGGCGAGGGAGGGCTGGTGGCCATGGTTACGGCGACGAAGACGGCGAGCTCCGCTCGGTGGTGTGCGCGGGAGGGAAGCAGAGGAGGGAACGGGGTCCAGGGGAAGAGAGGGAGGGCTGGACGGCTCCGGGCGGCTGCGTGGCGTCTCCACGCATGGATAGGCTCGAAGGGGGAGGCCTCCAGCGCGAAGCAGGAGGTGGCCGGAGCTCTTCGGGCGCGCGCCACGCCTCGCCTCTGCCTACTGGCAGAGGAAGAAGAGGACAAGGGGGGAGGAGGTGGGCTGGGCCGGCCAGGTGGGGGAGCCGGGCCGGTCCTGTTGGGCCACCAGGTAAGCGCCAGGTAAGATGCTTTGCTCTTTTTTTTATTTTTGTTCTGTTTTCTTTATTTAATTCTTTTGCCACTGTTTGAATTAAAAATAATAATTCAAACAATGCCAAAGCTCCTCTGAATATTTTTATATTGCTAGATGGACTTTTCCAAAAGCTTATAAAATATTTCAGGGGTATTTAAATTATATTCTAATTATATGAATATAATTCAAATTCAAATAGCTAGTGATTTAAATTCAAAGTCCCAAAAATAAATCCTTAAAAATGTTCAATATTTTGGTTGGGACCAGAACCCTTACCAAAAATTATCAAACATTTAAGAGGAGCACTTTGGAGCAATGAATGAGATTTCTAGGGTTTTTTGCCCCTCTTTTATTTAGGGTTTTGAGGCTTCCAATATTCCTCAATTCAAGTTTCAAAAATATAGACATGATGCACACCTGAAGCTAGCCTAGAGCAATGCCAGAAGCTAGGGATGTGACAACTCACCCCCACTAAACAGGAATCTCGTCTCGAGATTCAAGCATAGGGTAGGATGAAGGGGAAACGCAAACTAGTACAATCTTCACGATCCAGGGTGCACTTCAGTTGAACGTTGATTCATTAACCATTATTGTCTTGAAGTCTTGCTCTGAGAAATCCTGCCAACATGACCTGGAGAGAGGAAGGAGACTCTAGAAGGGTCGATCTTCTCGAAGATCGAACAACTCACGGAATAAGACATAGGATCATCTCTCGGGCTGAGAGACGAAGCATACCTCTAGAGGGATGGAGTGGAGCAAGTGACGAGGTTCACTAGGTAGACAATAATTCCACACCTAAGAAGGTGGTAAACGGTTGTCAACATAGCGAGGAGTTGAATTGCTATGAAACCACGACGAAACATCCTGGAGGAGGGTGATTCGTAGATTATTAGCTTAAGTGGCAAAAAGAATTACCTTTGATATAGAGATCATTGAGACTCTCTATATCAGCCTAAGGCAAATCACAGCAATCGATTGGCGGGGTCGGTAGAATGGCATACTCGGACTTGGATGATGTGGATTACCTTGTTGAAGACAACGTAATGGATGAGTTTCCTTATCACCGGAGATGGAAGAGACCCATGGTAGAAAGGCACATTGGCGGTGCAAGCTGGGAACAAAATGCAAATGCTGGGAATGATTCTAGTAACTGGGGAAGAACCCAACAATAAAGAGTGAATTCACTGTTTGAAAAGGTCATAGCATGTCGAGGAAACTGAGAGTAGACCTAGCTAGTGCCGATGATAACACGTAGCGCTTGTGCGTGCTCTCAAGAACTTGAGCATTTCCACAATCATCAAGATTCCACCAATATCCGTGTCAAGGATTCTGGCAACACAACTTGCTACCATGATGAATGGTGATGGAGGATGCAGATGCAAAGGAAGATAACACCTTCTCAGATTTCACCCTTGACGGGGCCAAGGAAATAAAATCTGGATGATCGACCGAGAGACATTTAGCACTCCGCTTCTAATGTTCTCCTTGATGTGCTAGCGTATCCCATTCATTGAAATGGTTTGGTATCTAGAACATCAAGTAAAGGTCGGACTTCGGGAACACAAAAATCCATAGGGGCAACTAGGGAGTAAATCCTACGAAATCCCTATGGGGAGGTGGCCAACTTCCTCAATCAAGATACTACAATAACAGGTCTTTCGGCTGGGTGGTGCTGGCCACGACATCCGCTTCACCAGTTATCGAGGGACCAATATCATAGTTCTTGGGAAATGCTCCAACCATCATATCTGCCTGAGATTCAGAACTGGTTGGTGTCAGAATATTCCAGACTCATTGAGTCTAGGAAGAAAACGAAAGTTTGCAACACAATTCGACGAGATGACGTTGCGAGATTCTCGGGAAATGAACTACGATAGCAAGCTCCAAAACATGAGCTGGTTCTGCTACACACGTGTGAACACGCTGTCCCAGACAAAACATGATCACACGGTAGTCTTACAATAAAACACTACCGAGTTCTGCTTGGGAGCCATCATCGAGGATATCGAAGTCCTTACGCAAGTCCATGGATTAGATCCCAAGCATAGACTTCTTTTCCTTGAACAAGTCAATCAGTGGCTTGGTGTGCTAGGATATGCATATGGAATGAAGATGATCAGTCTAACAGACCACAGAATTCTTCGCACGTGCATGACCGACTTGGGATGATTCCAAAGGAGCAAAAACAAACTTTCTCGAATTCACGACGGCAACTTACATCAAAATGCACGTGAATCAAAGGAAGTCACTCCTTTTATCAAACAAGTACTTCATGAGCTAGCATGAAGGAAATGCTTTCAAAAGTTTCCAACACTAACTTGATGTTCAACAACATCATGGAGGAGATAAGAATGTTGTAAATGGGCTCAACAACAACTCATCGGAATTTCCATATCACTGGACTTCCACCATCATGTGAACACGGTGATAGCATTGATCAGACCCAAAAGATATAATGGTGTATGCTCGAGGGATCAACCACGAGTAAGACAACATTACGAACATCGTTGGTTCTGACTTGATTTGACGATAGCCCACACTCAAATCAAAGGATTGATAAGACAATAGGTCCAGCAACTGATCACAGGGACCAATCGATGAAGATATCATCTTTCTTCAATACACACTACACAAGAATATCCCTTTGGAACGAACTAAGTTAGGCAAGCTTTTATCTTCCAACTCTCCAAGTTGCTGTTCAGCTTAACCATCTAGCTCAGGGGTATCCAACACAGACTCTCGGAGAAGGGGTGGTTTACAAGGATAAACCAACTTGATTACGAGCTCAACATAGCGGTCGGGTGACGACCCGGTGATACTTCCGAGAAGATAATCGGAAAATCACAACCACCGATATGTTACTAAGCTCGAGAACAATCTTGCTTTTTGAGGCAAGACGATATGATCAATAGAGCAAAGATTTGAAATAACCCTAACTCATCGATCGAGGAGTGCACCGAGAACAAGGACTAGGTAGCACGATCAATCTTAGAATGATGATTCACTAACCAACATGCTAAGAATGAAATTATTGTCCTTTAACTACCAAACAACGGAGTTGCTAGCAGTATTGATTTCACACACCATGATTCACTTGTCGACATTCCGGTTACGATAACACAGGAACCGAGGAATAAACAATGTTGGCGAGAAGTATCACTGTGTCAAAATTCATGAGAGTTGGTGCAGTTCTCATGACAATTCTGACATAAAGGGGGTAATACTCCAAGGTAGAACAGAACAAAAGCTGGATTAGCAATTTGATCTGCGGAGCACAGCTTCTTTGACCCAATCCTGGATATGGATGAGGTACTGGAGTTTGTTTCTCCAAGTCATTCAGGACAGAATGGCTTGACGGACCACAAGAGTAATAGGCATCGATAACGAATGCATGCATACTCTTGACTATCAATTGATAGACGAGGGCCAGAAAACAACTAAAGAGGGACAACTCAAAAGAACATATGATTTTCCAAGTTGTGGATGCATGGACTAGCATGTCGAACGAATTCAATATATTTCTTCCGGATAACCCATGCAGAAAGGTAGAACTGGCAGAGTCACAATATAGAATCGAGAACCCATCGAGAGCACTCTGATTGTGATCTTTCGATCAGCGAGGAACATCTGCCATAAACGGTTCATAGTATTTGGAAGAAGGATATACCACGGACCTCGAGGACTATCGCAAGGTTACTGATATACTAAAGGAACTAGCAACACTATCAACATGATGTAAGTAGGGTGAATATCGGGTTTAAGAACCCAGGAATAGAATACCTACTACTAAGTAGCATCACGGGATGCTTTCGAGAATGATGGCCAGAATCATATCATCACACTGGGGATACAAAAGCATTGCTAAATTACTAGATGATCCCCTAAGACACCTAGGGTCATAATAATATCTCCAACATATATGTCAAGGTAACGGAGTACCTCAACTCACTGATTAGTGTGGTTAATCTGGCCCATGGGTACATTGAAACGGGAAGAAAGAATTTGCAATTGCATCAGACTACTTAGAAACCTGGGATGACTCGGACAGCATAACGGCTGTAAATGCTCAGAAAAGATTTGAGACATTCACAAAAATGGTGGCATAACCACTCAGAAGCACAATATCAAGGTTTCGAGATCAACAGTTAACGTACAGAAGATAGTAGAAACTGAACTGAGGCTTGAATCAACAATCTTATAAGTCTGCGGATTAGTAACACGTGATCCTGATAGAAAGAAGAGAAAGCCTAGTTCTTAATCCCCGTAGAGGAGAAGATGATGACTCAGATCAGAAGGCCATAAGGTATAAGGAGTAAAAAGAGCCTTACGTTCCATCCCACAATCAATTCCCTTATATAACTAAAGAATTTCTAGACTCAACTTCGACCAGTTTGGCTTGGTAATCCTACAGGCAGTCAAGCTCTGATACCAACGCTGTCAGGACCCCGACTCGATGTCACATCGATCTAGCCGATAACACCTCATATCACTTTGCGGCCTCACGCACGGTATCCCCACGGGTGTCGCCTTACCTTTGCCCGGGACCGTTTGCGCCTTTTGGCTCACGTATATGATAGTGTCGCTAGCATCCATATGATAAGGAGCCCGGGCTGACATGACTAGTCGTAAACCCAAAGTGGCACAGACTTACAGGGACAGGCATTCATGACCCAGCTTCGAACGTGTCGGTCATCAGCAAGTGGGTCCGGGCTGTAGCACTGGGCTAGCAGGACTCCGGTAAACCGGGCTGTAGCGGGCTAACAGGACTCCGGTACTCAAAGCGTGACATTTCCCCGAAGGGACAGACACAGGAACGAAGAAGGACACATGCCGGCCAGCCTAAGTGTTCCAGAGCAGTAGCAAGCTACCATGGCTCAGCGATAACACTAGGAGACATTTCCCGGTAAGAGAGGCTACTAAAGATAAACAACTAGATAGTCAGATCCCACACATACCAAGCATTTCAATAACATACACACAATATGCTCGATATGTGCAATACAACATGGCATCACAAAATGACTCTACGACTCAAGTAGTTTATTCAATAGGCTCCGAGGAGCGAGACATTACAAACATGGGTCTCATGACCCAACAATCAGAGCATACAAGTCAAGGCACAAGCGGAAGCTATCATGTCTGAGTACAGACATCTATAAATGAAAAAGGCTGAGAAGCCTGACTATCTACCAGATCCTGCCGAGGGCACAAGATCGTAGCTGAGGTATCAAGCTAAACGTCGAAGTCCAAGCGGAACTACTAGTGAGACTGAAGTCTCTCTGCAAAACATAAAATAGGCAAACGTGAGTACAAATGTACCCAGCAAGACTTACATCAGATCTATCTACACATGCATCATTATCAACAAGGGGGGTGGTGGAGTTTAACTGTAGCAAGCCAGCTTTGACTCGGTGGCTAACCTGAACTACGACTGCAAGTAACTCTTTTGAGGTGGCGCACACGAGTCCACATATCCACCATATCAATACACCACTATGGATCCGCTCCCGTCTCCCTACGAGAACGCCATCCATAGCACTCACGCTTATCTTGCGTATTTTAGAGTATCCACTTTCACTTGTCTATGAACTATGCAATGGGGTCCAAGTTTCCATATCCGAGGAATCCGGCTATTCGAATAGATGATGTTAACCCTGCAGGGGTGTACTTCTTCACACACGCTTTCGCCACTTATCGCCCTGTACACGTCATGTACCTCGGCAACCTTCAAGCGGAAGCCGGGCGAGGGAGTCGGCCACGACCTGACTAACCGAACAAGTCTCTAGTCCAGGTTTATCGCCTATTCGGGTTCCATCCGCAAGGAGATCCGGCCGGGGTGTCGCTTACGGCCCCAAACGATGTGAGCAGGGTTCCCAAGCCCACCAACCGGGTGCCACTTGGTACACCGGGCCACTGTGCCTAGTCTGTCCCAAGCCCACCTGTACCGGGTGCCACTTGGTAGACTACTAACACTACCTACAAACACCAGAAACTAGTTGCAACTCCTGGACAGAGATCAAGTAGATTAATAAGTCGAGAGGGCTTGGAGCGCCCGGAGCCCAATGTGTGGTAGTAACTGATCATGGATCACAAACACAGAACTCAGTTCCTGAGGACGGCTGCAATGAGACAACCCACCATGTACTCCTACATGGCCTCTCACCGCTATCTTTACCAAATCGTGTTCACACACTTAGCTCACACACAGTAGGACATGTTCACACGCCTCTGATTCATCCCCGATGAATCAGACCTGACTCAACTCTAAGCAGTAGCAGGCATGACAAACAAGCATGAATGAGTAGGCACAACAGGGCTCAAACAACTCCTACTCATGCTAGTGGGTTTCATCTATTTACTGTGGCAATGACAGGTCATGCAAAGGATAAAGGGTTCAGCTACCGCAGCAAGTATCAAATATGTCGTTGTTGTCCTAATGCAGTAAAAGAGAGCAGGAGCGAGAGAGTGGGATTTTATCGGAATGAACAAGGGGGTTTTGCTTGCCTGGCACTTCTGAAGATAGCATTGAGTCTTCATCAGTGTCAACGATCACATCATCGGTATCACGTCTATCGAGGGGGGAACAAATACCGGCAACACAAAAGGGAACACAATCAATGCAATGCACAATATGATGCATGATCATGACATGGCAAAATGAATGTGTTTGAGCTAATGCAACTAGCAACAGATTAAATGAAGTTGGTTTGAATACAAGATTCAAATTCAAACTCCATATGTGATTATTCAAATGCCATTTACTTCATTTGCCCTAAACAGTAGTGATAAGTTGTTCTAACATGCATGAAAATGGTACAGATGGATTCCTTGAATTTTTCTGATAATTTTTCATATATAAATTATTTAATTTGGAGTTACGGTTGAATTTCTATGAATTTTAGAAGTTTTAGGCATTTTCTGGAATTAATAAATCATTTAAGAATTATTTAAATTCCAGAAACATTTACTGCGTCAGCAGTGCGTCACCGTGACGTCAGCAAGTCAACAGGGGTCGGCCAGGGTCAAACCTGACGTGTGGGGTCCACACGTCAGTGTCTCAGTCAACTAACCAGGTTAGTTAGCCCTAACTAACTTAGTTAGCCGGGCGGGGCCCGCATGTCAGTGGCCTATCTAATTAGCTAGGTTAATTAACGCTAACTAATCTAACCCTAATCAACCAGGCGCCTGGGCCCACACGTCAGGGGGTCAAACCCGCCGGAGTTGACCCGCGGCTTGTCGCCGGCGACGCCAGCAACGGCGGAGGGCGTCGGAAACGCTCCTTCGGCGACCAAATCAGCGACTGAGGGGCTCTACGCGTAGCTGGGAGTCGCCCGCATCCATCTGTGCAAACGGCAGGGGCTGGGGTGGCTCGAGCTCACCGGAACGGGGCCCGCGGCGGCGACCGGAGTTCGGGCCAGCACGGGCACGGGGCTACCCTTGGCGAGCGAGCGAGCTGAGAGGCTGGGCGGGCTCCTGGGAGATCCACGAGCTCGAGGTCGTGCTCGGACGCGAGTTCGGTGACCTGCAACGACGGCGGCGACATCGCCGGCGGAGCCGAGCTCGCGGCTCCGGTGGAATCGAGGCTACAGGGCGCAATCGAAGGGGGAAAGAGGGAGGGGAGGCGTGGGAGCTCACAGCGGTGCCGTAGGGGTGGTTAGCCGGCTCGGGGACGCGACGATGGTGGTGAATTGACGATGAAGATCCTCGGCGGCCGGCGATGGAAATGGCGATGCCGACGACGTTGTGGCGCGTCCATAGTTCCATGGCTTGGTGGGGAGGTCGAAGATGTCGTGACGGAGCTCTCAAGCACGCTGGATGGGCGAGGGAGGGCTGGTGGCCATGGTTATGGCGACGAAGACGGCGAGCTCCGCTCGGTGGTGTGCGCGGGAGGGAAGCAGAGGAGGGAACGGGGTCCAGGGGAAGAGAGGGAGGGCTGGACGGCTCCGGGCGGCTGCGTGGCGTCTCCACGCATGGATAGGCTCGAAGGGGGAGGCCTCCAGCGCGAAGCAGGAGGTGGCCGGAGCTCTTCGGGCGCGCGCCACGCCTCGCCTCTGCCTACTGGCAGAGGAAGAAGAGGACAAGGGGGGAGGAGGTGGGCTGGGCCGGCCAGGTGGGGGAGCTGGGCCGGTCCTGTTGGGCCACCAGGTAAGCGCCAGGTAAGATGCTTTGCTCTTTTTTTTTTGTTCTGTTTTCTTTATTTAATTCTTTTGCCACTGTTTGAATTAAAAATAATAATTCAAACAATGCCAAAGCTCCTCTGAATATTTTTATATTGCTAGATGGACTTTTCCAAAAGCTTATAAAATATTTCAGGGGTATTTAAATTATATTCTAATTATATGAATATAATTCAAATTCAAATAGCTAGTGATTTAAATTCAAAGTCCCAAAAATAAATCCTTAAAAATGTTCAATATTTTGGTTGGGACCAGAACCCTTACCAAAAATTATCAAACATTTAAGAGGAGCACTTTGGAGCAATGAATGAGATTTCTAGGGTTTTTTGCCCCTCTTTTATTTAGGGTTTTGAGGCTTCCAATATTCCTCAATTCAAGTTTCAAAAATATAGACATGATGCACACCTGAAGCTAGCCTAGAGCAATGCCAGAAGCTAGGGATGTGACATTGTTGCCAATATGTGTCCTTAGCATTTTGAGGGGTCCACATCTCTAGTCCATGCCATGCCAATCATTGAAATTTCTGAAATGATCATCTTGAAAGAGTGTTAGTTCAATGAGCTATATGTTGTTAATAATTACCAAAACCACCCAGGGTTTAGTTGCACTTTCAATCTCCCCCTTTTTGGTAATTGATGACAACATATAGATCAAAGCTTCGACAAATGATAATAAGAATGAAAAAACATCATCGTTTTGAGAAGTATGTGATAAGCAAGAGCTCCCCCTAAATTTGTGCATTATTTAAGATTTGCTTTTGAATGCAAATGCACAACCAATTAGGATCATGGGTTACTCTTCCATGTCACATACATCTTGGTGGAGCACTCAAAAAGATAAAAAAGGAACAAGCACTCATCACCAAGGCAAAGTGAATGATCATACATAAAAGATAGATAATGTCATCATCCAAGCACAAGCATTAAGCATGATATGATCACAGACATGACCATACAAAGTATCTCACACACATAAGCATAAAGTATCTCAACCAAGCAAGAAAATAAGTAGCAAAGGAAGCAAAGCTCTCTCTCTCCGAAGCCTATGATCTATACACTTTCTCCCCCTTTGGCAACAAGTTACCAAAAAGCTTGAAAATGCATAGTGCTATGCGACTCTCTAGGCTTGATCTTCAGGAGGAGGTGTTGAGAGGACTCCAAGGATGAAAGCATCAGTAGAAGTTCATGGAGCTGGTGGAGTTGCCACTAGAGGGGCAACTGGAGCTATGGTTGTAGGTGCTGATGTTGTAGCTCTAGTGTCTGGCACTAGCACTGCTGCAGACCTCTGTGCCCTAGACACTCTCTGGAACACTTCAGTAGTTGCTTTCCCCTTCCTCTCTTCTGCTTCTTCCTGGAGTTGCTCAACTGCTGTCTAAATTTCAGTCACCTTCAAGTCAAGATCATAGAATTTGGTTTCAATGATCCTCTCCAAGCTCTCTTGGTTCTGAGTTAGGGTGGCCAGTCCTTTCTCAATTCTCAAGGTTGTTTGAATAAGATATCCAAGCTGGTCTTTCTTTGACTTGAGGAACACTTGTGAAGATTCTTCGGCACTTAGCATCTTTGTTGCCTTCTCATCTTTTGCCTTCTGTCTCTTCTCTTGAGCCTCTAGAGATGTTGGATCTTCAACAGTCATGACAACAATGTTGTCCTCAAAATCAGGCTTCAAGGGAAGGTGCTCTTTGTCCAACAAGTATACTCCTTTGGGCATCTCCAAGTTTATCAACATTTGTATGTGTGGAGCATACCCACATGCCCTCTTCTTGTCAGCAGCTGTTCTCTTGATTGTCTCAACAATCAAGCTCATGACTTTGAATCTCCTGGGTAAATCAAAGAGTTAGAGCAGATTAATGGAATGGCCTCTGATCATCCTATGATCTCCTAATTTAAGCAACAAAGTGTGCCTCAAAATAGTGTTCATTGTGGCCAATCCAGACATCAAGAAATACACTAAGCCTAGCTTGTGAGTCTCCAAAGCTTTGTCAGGTATCTCCTTGTACATATTTGCCATGGAGTTGTGATCCTTCTTCTTTTCAGCATAGACATCAATGTCTTTCTCAGCTTCTTTGGGGGCTTTTATGAGCTTGGCCCACTCATCAACAGTAGATTGGTACCTTGTACCTTCAATCATCCACACAATCTTTCCATCAGGATAGAAATGAGTTGTCGAGTAAAATTGCATAATGAGCTCATCATTCCATTTGGTCAATTTCTGACCCACAAACTTGTCAACACCATTGAGCTTGAAGCTCTCATGCACTCCTGGAAAATGATCTTCACTCTCATCAATATACTCCCAATCAACCCACTTCATATCACAGACTATGGGCTTCTTGTCAAGCAACATTGTCTCATAGAAATCTTGTTGTTCTTTGGTGTGAAATCTATAGTCCACAGTAATCCTTCTCCTCACAACATATGGATCAGCTTGTCTCCACAGTCTGAGACCTGCATCCTTTCTCTCTTTCATATTCTCAACAACTGGATGATTGTCATCATGGTCTGGAATCTTTGGCTTGAGTTTTCTTGAGCACTTGGGCTCCAACATATTCTTCTTCAACCTCAGGCACTGGGCCCTTGTTCTTCTCTGCAGCAGGAATGTTCCTGGTGCTTCTCTTGGGTGCAGTCTTGGAGGCTTGAGTTGGAGCTTTGGGTGCTGTCTTGAGATTTGAAGGAGCAGCCCCAGACTTGATGGCACCCCCCATCAGCTTTTGTGACTTGGGAGGAGGTGCAACATCCTATTCTTCCTCCTCACTTGCAGAATCTCTCCTCTTAGATGGATTTCCAAGCACTCTTGAAACTGTTTTCCTGACTCTTTCTTTTCTCTTCTTGCCATCTCCATCTTCTCTGGCTTCTAGAGTGAATTCCATTGTCTCTTGAGTTGATGCCCTGGCCTTTGACATAGGCACTCTCCTGGCAGGTGCTTTCTTGTGCTGACCTGGCTTGGTAGAAGCAGCAACATACTCTTTCTTAAGCACCTTCTTCTTTGAGCTGACTTCTTCAATCTCAAAGTCCTCATCCTCAGAGTATGAAGTTTTCTTCTCTCTCTGCCTAGTTTGTGCCTTAGGCAAATTGCTTGGTGTGCTCCTGCTACTCTCATCATAGCTGCCAGAGGGACTAGTGCCCTCACTCAAGTCCATCTGCTCCTCTGACTTGTTCTGGCTGTCACTCTGATCAGACATACTGCACTGCAAATTGAGAGCTGACCCTGTGAATAGTTGTAGATGAGATAGAGTAGATGAGCATCACAAAGTGCGGAGTTTTTTTTAAAAGAATGAGTCAAAAACTTAGTTTTAGTTGTCGGCATTCTGGATATGGGGGTATCCAGACTTGCCTGCCTGCGGCCCACCACATGGATCCATCAATGGCCTAGTATGGTCCAGCTTCAACAACAATGACTCAAGACCCTCGCGAGGGGCCAAGCCTCGTGAGGAGGACGAAACCAAGACACCCGAGGGAATCGGCCTCTTCAGGGTGGCTCCCGAGGGGTGGAGAGTTCTATGCAAGGTAAACCTCACGAGGCTCAGCTGACGTGAGCCATGACGACCAAGGCCAGGCGGGCGCCAGCGGGCGCAGAGCGCCAGTTTCCTCTTCAGTGCAAGGGAGGCAAGCCACAGGCACGGAGTTCCAAGGAATCAGCCAAAGTTTCCATTCTAGTGCAAGAAGACCAAGACCACTAGGGATGGCAGGACGGAGGTCATCACCGAGCCCACCGCAGCTTCACGACCAGGGGCTTTTCGCAGGCGAAGACCACTTTAGTCAGGATAAGTTGTACTACTTGTCCCCTTTCAAACCCGGCCGTTGTGGGATCCCTTCCCGCCAACATTTGGGAAGAGGACCAAGGCCACTATTGTAAGTGCATCTAGTGCCACCCCTAGTTGGTTTTGGAGTATTAACGACAAAGTTGGTTGAGGGACTAATGCGTTTGTGAGAATTGCAGGATAACGCAGGTAGTGTCCCTCATTGATTCGGTTTACCTACCGGAGATGACCCCTAAAAATGTATGAAGACATTGAAGACAATGGTGGTAAGAGAAGATATTCATATTGAAGACTATGACATGAGAAGACATTGTGTGAAGACTATGGAGCGCGAAGACTGTGTGGTTTCGTTGTTTCTTTTTCTTCTTTGTTGAGTCGTAGGAACCACCGTACTGTTAAGTGGGGTCCAAGTGAACTAAGTCAGAGTGACTGAAGTGATGCTCAACTCAAATCCTATGTCTTCGAGCGAAGACAATGAGAGCAAATATTATCCAGAGCTGGATGAGTCAGCTTTGCTTGTAGCCCAAGTAAAGTTGCCAAGTGTGTTTGAAATCTGACCATTGGAACACGTGTCAGTTCCTTAGTGACCCAGGGTCATTTTGGACAAATCAGGTCGGATTGCCTAGTGGCTATAAATAGCCCACCCCCTACACCATAAATTGGTGGCTGCTCAGAGTTTGTGCACGGCTTTTGTCGTTTGAGAGCAACCCACCTCGAAGCATTTGAGAGAGAGAAATCCTTGCGAGGACAAAGCCCAAACACCCAGAGCCAAAGAGTGTTAGGCATCACTGAAGTCTTTCTGTCTGTATGACCTGAAGACTTATTACACTTGAGGACTGTGAATCCTCCAGCCGGTTAGGCGTCGCGTTCTGAGCATCCAAGAGTCATTGTGGATTGCCGGTGAACGAAGTCTGTGAAGGTTTGGAAGTCTCCCTTGAAGACTTACCAGAGTGATTGGGCGAGGACTGGGTGTCCTTAGCTCAAGGGGAATAAGGTGAAGACACGGTCTTCTGAGTTAAATCTCAGCCTCCCTAACCAGACGTACAGTTGTCACAGCAACTGGAACTGGTCCAACAAATCATGTGTCTTCAAGAAGCAACTGGTTCTATCCCTTCCCAACTTTACTTTAGTTTGTCTTCGTGAAGTCATTGCCTATCTGTTTATCTGTTTGACTTCACTGTTTGACTACTATTGTTGATTGGCTTCATACTATCTTCCATCTTGATCCTTACTACCAAACTGCTATTAGTCATGTACTTTCACATCATTACATACTTGACTATGGCTTGTTTAGGGTAGTTTATCTTCCGCTGCATATCAATTAGGTTGTTTCTGTTGTTTGTCTTCGAAACTTCCAAGTTTTGAAGACGTTCACAAAAATTGCCTATTCACCCCCCCTCTAGTCGATACTAGCACTTTCAATTGGTATCAGAGCAAGGTACTCCCTTGTTCTGTGTGATTCGGTTTAACCACCTGGAGTTTCAGCTATGTCGTTGCAGGATTGAGGAACATATCGTGTCCCACCTTTGACGGTCATGAGTATCCCCGATGGAAGGCCATGATGAAGAAGCTACTCATGTCCATGGATAGCGAACTGTGGACCATCACTGAGATTGGACTCACTGATCTATGCAAGATGGCAGAGGCTGATGACATTCGCAAGTATACTCTATTGAACCTTACAGCAAAGGACGTCATCTGCTGTCATTTGTCCCGAAATCAGTTCAGGAATGTTATGCACCTCAATCACGCGAAGCTAATCTAGGACCGGCTTTCTGAGGTATATGAAGGTCATCGCACTCGTCATGATCCGTGGTTTGAGGACTACAAGGAGTCTCCCAAGGAGATGACCTTTGCACCTGAATCATCATCATCCTCATCGTGCCACATGGCAAGGGGTGATAAGGTAACTGAATGCTATCTCTCTGAATCTAGCGATGATGAATCAGGTGATGAATTTGGCCCTAGCTATGACAAGCTTGCTTCCCTTGCCACTAAACAACAAAGAATCTTGGAAAAGGTTCAAGACATGCTTAGTAAGAGCGATGATATGTTGGGTGAAGAAATGGATCAGTCAAAAGCTTTGGCTGATAGTCTTCAGAGACTTCATGCTAAGTTTGACGCCCTTCAAGATCAACATAATGCTCTCTTGTCTGATCATGAGAAGCTTTCTTCCGAATGTCTTCAAAGAAAGCTAGACCTTGAAAAGATAAGAGTGGATTATGAAGATCTTCAGAAGGAGCGAGATTCACTTCGCGCCCAACAGATCAGTTCCGCTCAGGATGGATTTGAACCACCATGTCTAAAATGCATTGAGCGTGATAACGCTACATCTGTTGCTGAATGTTCCACTACTGCTGCTGTTTCATTGTCTTCATCTACTGATGTGGTTGCTAACCCCTCTGCGGAGGATACCACTGCTGTTGCTGATGAAAATGCTATGTTGAAGACATTGCTTGAAACAGGGATGTACAAAAGTTTGAAGGGACATCAGACTCTCTGCGATGTTCTCAAAAAGCAGATTCTGAACCGAAACCCTAGGAAAGAGGGTGTTGGGTTCGAAAGGAAAATGAATGTTGATGGCTCATACTGGAAGCCTGAGCAGTACCCCAAAACCACATGGGTTGCTGCAAAGGAACCTTTAGTAGATCCATCTACCTTATCTGGCTTTACCTGTGCTAATCCTATTATTATTGATGAATCCTTTGATGCAAACTATAAGCTGTTCAAAAATCAGAATGGTGAAGTGTTTGCCAGGTACATTGGTACTAACTGCAGGAATGGACCACCTATGAAGAAGATTTGGGTACCTAGGTGGTACATTGAGAATCTTCCTGTGAATGTCGTCATGACACCACCAAGGAAGAAGACAAACCCCAGACCTATAGCTTCATGTGGCCCAAAGGCTTCATACAGATACAGGACTCACATGAGTCACCCTAACGCCAATGTTTTGCAGGGAAATCATGCTCAGACTTATGAATATGAGCGTGTATCTTCGAACCGCTATGTTCATAGGACTAAGAACTTTTCTGCTTATTCATATGAGTATCATTCATCTCCTGCATGGCTATTTGCTAGGGCTTCAAACCCAAAATTCTCAGATGCTGCACTTAGACTCATTGCTTCTAAGCCCCCACTAAGGATGTGGGTGGCAAAGAAGAACTAACTCTCTTCTGCAGAAACGGTCTCCAGCCAGCAATCAATGGCGTCCGATACTATTGCTAGGGACCTAAAACTGATTTAGGACACACGATAAAATGTCATTCTATATACTTCATCTGAATTTCTTATCAGTCATACTATGTCCTAACCTTGATATAAGATGTGACTGTCCCTATATGTGTCAAATGCTTATGCTTCACAACACTCTTGTGAAGCCTATCCTCCTAACTGCACTGTAGGGTACATCACCAAAAGCTTCAGAGTGGATTATGGACAGTGGATGCACAAATCATATGACTGGTGATCGAAGTCTTCTCATGGACTCAACCTTACGTCCATCCGACAAGAGTCACATCACATTTGCTGACACTGGTAAAAGCAAAGTATTGGGTCTAGGTAGAGTTGCAATCTCAAAGGATCAACACATGGACAAAGTGATGCTTGTTGAATCCCTTGGTTTAAACTTAATGTCTGTCTCAATGCTTTGTGACTTGAACATGATTGTGATATTTGGCAAATATCGTTGCCTTGTACTAATGGAATCTGACAAATCTCTAGTCTTTGAAGGATATCGAAAAGATGATCTATACATGGTAGATTTCTCAGCAGGTCCACAGCTTGCCGTATGTCTTCTTACAAAAGCTTCAGAATGTTGGCTCTAGCATCGAAGGCTAGGACATGCTGGCATGAGGAACTTACACTCGCTCGTCAAGAAGAAGCATGTCATTGGCATTGAGGATGTCAAGTTCAAGAAGGATCATCTGTGTGGTGCCTTTGAAGCTGGAAAGATGACAAGAGCAAAGCACCCCTCGAAGACAATCATGACAACATCTCAACCCTTCGAGCTGTTACACATGGACTTGTTCGGACCTACTCATTACTCCACCCTCACAACAACTGCCTGTCTCTATGGCTTCGTCATTGTTGATGACTACTCAAGATACACATGGGTTCATACAATTCTTTACAAGACTGAAGTGCAAGATGTCTTCAGGCGCTTTGCAAATCGAGCAATGAACAATTATGGTGTGAAGATCAAGCACATCAGAAGTGACAATGGCATTGAATTCAAGAACACTGGACTTGATCTGTATCTGGATACAATGGGAATCACTCATGAGTTCTCTGCTCTGTACACACCTCAGCAAAACGACATTGTTGAGCGCAAAAACAGAACCCTCATTGAGATGGCTCGAACAATGCTAGATGGGTACAAGACACCAAGAAAGTTCTGGCCTGAAGCTATTGATACAGCATGTCACATCATCAATCGTGTGTACATTCATAAGCTTCTGAACAAAACCTCATATGAGCTACTTACTGGGAAGAAGCCGAACGTCAGTTACTTCAGAGTATTTGGAGCAAGATGCTGGATAAAGGATCCCCATCACAAGTCAAAATTTGCACCTAAGGCTCACGAAGGCTTCATGCTTGGCTATGGAAAGGATTCACACTCCTATAGAGTCTTCAACCTTTATCTCTACAAGATCGATGAAACTGTGGATGTGAAATTTGATGAAACCAATGGTTCACAAAGAGAGATTCTGCCAAGCACACTTGATGAAGCTCCTTCAAACGAGTCTATCAAGCTGATGGGAACTGGTGAAATCATGCCCTCTGAAGCACAGCCTGAAGAGGAACTTATCATCTCTACACCAAATCAACTTGAAGACAATGCTCAGTCCAAAGACAATTCTCCCAGTGATGACAATGATCAGCCAGAGCAAAATCTTCGTCCTGTTCATCCTCGTGTTGCAAATGAAGTTCAAATAGAGAAGATAATTGACAGCATCAATGCACCTGGTCCACTCACTCGATCAAGAGCAACACAGCTAGCAAACTTCTGTGGGCACTTTTCATTTGTGTCAATATCAGAACCCAAGAAAGTTACTGAAGCTTTTATGGAACCTGAGTGGATTCAAGCCATGCAAGAAGAACTTCAACAGTTCAAACTGAATAATGTCTGGGAACTTGTCAAGCGACCTGATCCTCGCAAGCATAACATTATTTGAACAAAATGGATATATCGAAACAAACAAGGTGAGCATGGTCAAGTCGTCAGAAACAAGGCACGTCTTGTGGCTCAAGGATACACTCAAGTTGAAGGAATTGACTTCGATGAAACATTTGCTCCTGTTGCTAGGCTTGAAGCTATTCGCATACTGCTAGCCTACGCTAATCATCACAATATCTTGCTATATCAAATGGATGTAAAGAGTGCATTTCTCAATGGCAAGATTGAAGAAGAAGTATATGTCGCACAACCACCTGGCTTTGAAGATCCAAAACATCCTGATATGGTGTACAAGCTAAACAAGGCACTGTATGGCCTCAAACAAGCCCCTCGTGCCTGGTATGATACAATCAAAGACTTCCTGAAGAGCAAAGGCTTCAAACCTGGATCCCTCGATCCCACTCTCTTCACGAAGACATATGATGGTGAACTGTTTGTGTGCCAAATATATGTGGATGACATAATCTTCGGATGCACCAACCAGAAGTACAGTGATGAGTTTGGGTACATGATGCAAGAGCAATATCAAATGTCCATGATGGGTGAGCTGAAGTTCTTCCTTGGTCTTCAAATTCATCAGCAGAGGAATGGCATCTTCATATCTCAAGAGAAATACCTCAAAGACTGTCTAAAGAAGTTTGGAATGGAAGACTGCAAAGCCTACACGACGCCAATGCCAGCCAAACACCATCTTGGTCCCGACGACAATGGTAAAGAGTTCGATCAAAAGGTATACCACTCCATGATTGGTTCTTTGCTTTATTTATGTGCATCTAGGCTAGATATTATGCTTAGTGTTTGCATGTGTGCTCAATTCCAAGCGGCACCAAAGGAATCGCATCACTTAGCTGTGAAGCGAATTCTTCGATATTTGGCTTACACCCCAACACTCGGATTATGGTATCCCAAGGGCTCAAAATTTGATTTGGTTGGATTCTCGGATGCTGATTATGCTGGTGACAAGGTGGATCGCAAGTCTACATCTGGCACATGTCATTTTCTTGGTCGATCACTTGTCTGTTGGTCTTCGAAGAAGCAGAACTGTGTATCACTCTCAACTGTTGAATCTGAATACATTGCTGCTGGATCCTGTCGTGCTCAGCTTCTATGGATGAAGCAAACTCTCAAGGATTATGGCATCAACCTGAAACAAGTACCTCTCTTCTGCGACAATGAAAGTGCCATCAAAATAGCCAACAATCCAGTCCAACACTCGAAGACAAAGCACATTGAAATTCGTCATCACTTTCTCAGAGATCATGTAATGAAGAAAGATATCGATATCATTCACGTCAACACTGAAGAGCAACTGGCAGATATCTTCACAAAGCCCTTGGATGAGAAAAGGTTTTGCAAGTTACGATGTGAGCTAAATATCTTGGAATCCTCTAATGTCCTGTGATCAGGCACACATCCTAACACTTATGCATGTTGATGACTTAGATGTGCAACACACAAAGTAATGTATATCTTCAATCAATGAAGATTTACACTCTGAGTGTGAATATATTAACATGGAATTTGACTTCAGAGCGCCAAGATAATTGTGTGCCGTGTCTGGGTCTAATACTTCCTATACGGTGGGTAACGCCACCACCAACTCTTTGTTTGAAGTGTTTCACTCAAGGCGTTATATTGCAATGACTTCGCATTTGGTTTGTCTTCAGTTTCAATTTGTCTTCATGACTTTCTGCACTATGATGAATTGATCGCTTTCTGATATATATATATATATATATATATACTAGTGTTCTGTCCTCTACAGCATTCACTTATAGCTATGTCTTCAAGATTGGATCTTTTGAACTAAGTGAATGTGATCGGACCCTAACCTCTCTATGCTTCCTATCTCGAGCTCTGTCTGTCCAAATCATATGCATTCTATTGAAACTGTCGAATGTCTTCTCTGCGTCCTAATCAGCAGAAGGCAAAGAGACAAACATTAAATCTGTTTTAAATGGCTTATCTTTACTGTTGAAATCCGGAGAAGCCGGAACAACTCTCCGACATGCCTGGCGGGCGTGGGAACGTGGGACAACCCTGAGTGTGTTGCATGCTTGACACGTACCCCTCAGATATGAACCGCCAGGGGCACCAGCGTAATTACGCTGTGTCTCCCACCTACTTATAAATACTTGTCCCCTGCGGTAAAGAAATCCTTCTTCCACCTCTCCACCACCGTCAAAACCCTAGCGCCACCGCTAGCTCGTGACGACGCCGGTAACGAAGCGCTTAGCTGCCGCGACTTCTTCGACGCCATCCTCACGCCGGCCGCGGACATCGTCCTCTCCCCGTCGCTGTAGGTGTCCTCCGTCACCAAGTTAGGGCACGGTGGGCTGAACTTCTCGGTCTCCTATTCTTCCATCTAGCAGTTCGTGCGGTCATTATAACTCTATTTTTACCACCTTTTGGATCTTCAAGATTCATCATGTTTACCGAAAGTAGTTTCTGTCTATTCAAGCTAGATCTATTCCGTCTGCATCTCATACTGCTTAGTCGATTCACTTAGATTTCTTGTCTAGTTTGATTCCTCACTTGTACTTATTCATGGATTGGTACAAATCTGGAACCAACTCACCTATATAAGTGAATGTCTTCGCATCATGAGGTCAATGTCTTCAAACTGATTTATCTTCAAAATCTTCTGAGAATGCATATGACCTCTTCCCCTTCCCTCGCATCTCTAATGCTGTCACAGGTACATGTCCGTGGGAGAATCCCTTGGTTCTCATAGTCTGCATTCGTTTGCAGAATACTTACAGCATCATATAAATTCTCCTGAAGCCAGTTCCTGTTTGACCAGCAAGCGAAAATCTCTGAAGCCTTTGAACGTATTGAAGCCTTTCAGCTTGAAGTTCATGGCTGCAGAAAAATCAGCAAGGAAGGGTGGCAGACAGCGCAGAGAAGGAACATCTAAAGATCTGCCTGATGATTTAGCAGAACTATACAAGACAGATCCTGAAGAGAATTATCATCAGAGGAAGACGCGAATCCAATGGATTCGACGCTATTGGGCAGAGGAGTGGTTCAAGTACAAGTTTGTTATGAAGGAATATGCAGAGAAGAATGCCATCAAGAGACCTTGGGGTGATATCCTCTATCGAGGCCTTCAACCCAAGAGCCTAGCTGAAGCCATTGACCAAGGCTTCTATCCTTGCATGGTCCGTGGGCCACAGCCTACGAACGCAGATCCCACCTCACTACTATGGTGTCGTGACGACTCTCTCTTCAAGCGCAACTACCAGTTTGCTGTGGCTTCGGCCAAGAAGAACAAGAAGTCCTTGGGTTTGGACTTCAACCCAGGTCCCTCTGCTCCCCGTGCTGACGGCTTCCGTGAAGCTAATCCCAATGTCATTGGCCCCTACGCCAACCTTGATGGCCTCATCGCCTACATCATGGTCCAAGGCGCCAGAGTAGATCATTCTGACAATGGTGCTGACTCCGATGAAGCCCCTGCTCCTCCTCCAAAGCCACAGAAGCAAAAGAAGTCAAAGGCTTCAACCTCAGCTGCACCTCCAAAGACTTCTCGTGCGAAGCCAGTGGCCACTGCACCTCCTGAAGCCAGTGTGCAGTCTGAAGATCAATCTCGTGTCTCCAAGAGAACGGAGAAGAAGAAGCAACTTGTCAGACCATCTGATCAAAGAGCCTTGACTCCTACTGCCATTATGCGTGAAGAACCCATTGATCTATCAAGTGATGAAGATCTTGCTGATGATGCTCTTGAGCAGCTGATAAAGAGCAAGGAAGAAGCAGAAATCTTCAGCAACTTGCCTCTCTTTGATGTAGCCATCATTCACAATTTCATTGATGAGTGGTTCGACACCCCCAACGTCAGCTTTGAAGATTTACAGCTCCCCATTGGCCTCAGTGTCTCCTTCAATGGAGCCATTGCTTCTGAGCTAGCTCTCGCTCAGCGCATCGTTGAGCTCAAAAACAAGATTGACTATGAGAAGGCTCAATTCAAGAAGCATGTGGCCAAGCTAAGTGTTCAAGACATCCGCAACTTCAAAGTCATGCTCCATGAGCTTAAAGAAGCTTTTCTCAAGAAATGCCAAGAAGCTTAGGGCTCTCGAGAGCGCATGAAGATTTTTGCTGATAAGTGTGTGCTTGCCTACAATGAGGCTAAGAAGCGCAAGTCACTTGGTCGTCCTGGCATTGACCCCAGGATGGTTGCAAAGAAGAAGAACAAGTGCCCTGCTGATCAGCCTGAACCTTCAAGCCAAGAAGCCCCTCGCATTATCTTCCCAAGCAGCATGACTGGCTCGAAGCCAAAGGTCACCACAACAGCTTCAGAACAAAAGAAGACAAGGGCTGCCGAGGTTGAAGCGAGAAAGAGAAAGAATACTGACGCTTCTGATGTTGCTCCCTCCAAGAAGAAGCGCAAGACCAAGAAGACTAGGGTTGCTTCCACAAAGCCCTTAGTCGTTGAACCCATTTCCGTGGTTCGCCCTGTGTTAGTACATCAAGAACGACGAATGGTAGTCCATGAGCCTGCTCCCACAGAGGCTCATGAAGCTGAAGATATTCCAGCAGCTGAACCCACCGCTGCTGAAGACATTGGTCATGATGACAATGTAGTTGATGATGAAGTTCTTCCTCAGATCGAACATGAAGTGGTATCATCGCCTGTTCGTACGAACAGCGAACTCATCAGCATTGGTCGTCCTTTGACGCCAATTGCTCAGGATGCATCGTGGGCTAATCACCCACAACAACAACAAGACTCCCCCAGTACTCCCCAACAACAACAACAAGCTACAACCCCAGTGCAAGAAGAGGATGAAGACTTTCAGGCCCAGCCAACTCCATCTCCTAAGGCGAAGCCAGCACTTTGCAGGCTTCGCAGAGGACAAAGGCCTCAAGTCCCTCTGACGAGCGTTCCAGAAGGAGAAGTGCAACGTTCACCCGTTTCATGGCAAGTATTTTCTGAACCTGCTCCAACTATGAATGTCTACGAGTCTGAAGCACATGCTGCTGAAGATATTCCGGCTGCATCAGCCGAAGAAAATGAAGAAGAAGTACGTGTACCTACTTCCCCAGCGATTGAAGAAGAAGTTGTTCCAGATGTGAACGTGCCTGTGCCCGACCCTCCTATTCGTCAAGAGGAGGTTGACAATGTTGAGGCTGCCACCGCCAACACCAATGAAGCCAATGACGTAGTCATGGCTTACGCTGATGTGGAGCCTGCGCCAACTAGTGTGCCTGAAGCAAATGTGGCCACTGAACCTGAAACCAATGAGGATACTGCCCCTGAAGTCAATGAGGATGTTGCACCTTATGAGGGTGCTGCACCTGCAGTCAATGAGGATGCTGCACCTGAAGCCCATGAGGATGCTGCACCTGAAGCAAATACGACAACTGCTCCCGAAGCACCTGTTGTGCAGCCTGACGCCTCAGCTATTGCCCCTGCTCCTGTTCCGCCACCAAGGCCTCATACCATTGAGCAAGCATACAATCACGGTCTGCTTACCACTGTCCGATGGCCCATTCTGATGCCTCCGCCTTCTGCCTCAGGACCCCAATTCGACTATCATGTTGAGCATAGGCCTCAGGTCCAGAAGCCAAAGCCATGGTTGCCAAGGTTTCCAGGTACTGCCAACTCACCAGGGTCCTTCAATGCTAATGGCTTCAAAAGCCACAATACATTCTTTGACATCGCCAAGAACCCCTACTCCAAGCCAAGGATATCATTAGATCGGTTCTGGAGCTATCAGCAGAGAAGCTATTACTCCTGCGTACTATATGATCAAGGGCGCATTTTCCCTCACATGCGCCTCGACACTGAAGCTATTGCTGGATTGCCGTGCTTAGAAGAAGCACTTGATTGCTTTCGTGATGCTGGTCTGCTTCACTTTGTGACAGACAAGGAACATTGGAATGAAGAGCTATTGCTTCAATTCTATGCCACTCTGCACATTCGCGGCTACTACAGGGACATCAAGACATGGGTTCTCGAGTGGATGACTGGAAATGTTCATCATGAAGCCAAAGCTATGGATATCATCGAGCTTACAGGGCTAGCCACTCCCGGAGAACTGTATGAGACTGACTGTCAGCTACACCGGAATGCTGTAGAGAGCATCTTTCATAAGCCAGAACCCAATATGAGCCAGATGCTGAGCATGATGAAGCCTTTGCCATCTG
This sequence comes from Triticum dicoccoides, assembly GCF_002162155.2. Classification (NCBI taxonomy): domain Eukaryota; kingdom Viridiplantae; phylum Streptophyta; class Magnoliopsida; order Poales; family Poaceae; genus Triticum; species Triticum dicoccoides. The sequence goes on from NC_041389.1 coordinate 121,456,018, forward strand.
ACGCTGAGTATCCCACGCATTTCTTTGTTGAAGACCTTGAGTATCTGCCTCACACCATATATCATATCATCAGGCGAACTCTATGGCCAGTCAAGGGACATTCATCAGCAGCCAAGCTTGAAGGAGCAATGAAGACTTTGGTCTTCTATATTCTCAATGGCATCAGCTTCAACACGCAAGAATTCTTCATCAGGCAACTTGCTGCTTCCGGCTCTGACCTATTTGGTCTGAAGTTTTATGCTCCATGGGTCATGCGCCTCATCAAGCGACACTCAACTGTCAATTATCAGCCCTCTGCTCACAATCATATAATCTTTCTGCCAGAGGTTGATATGTCAGTTGATGCTATATACTCTGACCCTGCCAAGATGCCGCTTTGTCTTCAGAACATTGAGCACCAAAGCTTCACTCAGCCTATTGAAGGTGTTCAAGCAGCGACTCGAATCTATCCACTGGCTGGTAACACTCGTCTGCCTCACAGAGCTCCCACTGAAGCCACTGAAAGCACCATTGCGCAAAGGCCTCGGAAGCGTTCTCACGTTCTCAATGACCGAGAACTTCTTGTGGCCCTTCATCAGAAACAGGATAAGCATCATTTCTGGCTCAAGAGACAGATGCAAAGCCTCTTGGTGGATGTCAATCGCATCCGCAACCTTGCCACCAAGAATGCCTTTGTTGCTCATGAAACTTGCCGACGATCATGGAAGAGTTTGACCCTGCTCAGTGCTGAAGCTGATCTTCAAGACGATGGCTTCAATGAAAGATTCCAGTTTGACTCCACTCCTCCACGGACTGTTGTCTTACGTCGCACTCCATCTCTTGAAGACTCTGAATATTCTTCTTCCGCGGCAACAGTTAATGCCAGAGTGATCGATGATGAAGATGACGCTACTTCACCACCTCCTACTACTACGTGCATCGACACTGCACCAAGTTCATCTGCACCGCCAACCAACGCTGACAACCCTGCTGCTTCACCTACTCATGATGACGAGTAGATGCTCTATGTCTTCAAACCTTTTTGGTCCTTACTGACAAAAGGGGGAGAAGCGTATGAGTTGATAGTCTTCAAGCGGGTTCATATGGGCGGTTGCATTATATTTTGTTGCGTGCTTACAACTCTTGCATTTTGAAACATTTGGTTCTTTGAGTTGTAACACCTAAACTTGATGGTCGTCTGCTACTTCTGCTACTTATTTGCTTTACTATGATGCGATGATAAATTCCGCATGTGCGATGATAACTTCCGCACTTAGACCATTCTGTAGACGTCCATTTTTCATTATGCATGTCATTCTACTTACTATATCATTTCATGCATGATGAATTATCTTCATAAGTTGATGTGGATCTCCACAAGTACAACCTGCCATGTGCATTTGCATTCCAAAAGCAAATTACTTATATGCACATCTTCAGGGGGAGCCCTTGCAAATTATGAAGACAATTCCCTATCCTTACAATTTCACATACTTTATCCCCGTTGAAAACTTCAAACAGTTTGTCATCAATCACCAAAAAGGGGGAGATTGTAAGTGCATCTAGTGCCACCCCTAGTTGGTTTTGGAGTATTGACGACAAAGTTGGTTGAGGGACTAATGCGTTTGTGAGAATTGCAGGATAACGCAGGTAGTGTCCCTCATTGATTCGGTTTACCTACCGGAGATGACCCCTAAAAATGTATGAAGACATTGAAGACAATGGTGGTAAGAGAAGATATTCATATTGAAGACTATGACATGAGAAGACATTGTGTGAAGACTATGGAGCGCGAAGACTGTGTGGTTTCGTTGTTTCTTTTTCTTCTTTGTTGAGTCATAGGAACCACCGTACTGTTAAGTGGGGTCCAAGTGAACTAAGTCAGAGTGACTGAAGTGATGCTCAACTCAAATCCTATGTCTTCGAGTGAAGACAATGAGAGCAAATCTTATCCAGAGCTGGATGAGTCAGCTTTGCTTGTAGCCCAAGTAAAGTTGCCGCGTGTGTTTGAAATCTGACCGTTGGAACACGTGTCAGTTCCTTAGTGACCCAGGGTCATTTTGGACAAATCAGGTCGGGTTGCCTAGTGGCTATAAATAGCCCACCCCCTACACCATAAATTGGTGGCTGCTCAGAGTTTGTGCACGGCTTTTGTCGTTTGAGAGCAACCCACCTCGAAGCATTTGAGAGAGAGAAATCCTTGCGAGGACAAAGCCCAAACACCCAGAGCCAAAGAGTGTTAGGCATCACTGAAATCTTTCTGTCTGTGTGACCTGAAGACTTATTACACTTGAGGACTGTGAATCCTCCAGCCGGTTAGGCGTCGCGTTCTGAGCATCCAAGAGTCATTGTGGATTGCCGGTGAAAGAAGTCTGTGAAGGTTTGGAAGTCTCCCTTGAAGACTTACCAGAGTGATTGGGTGAGGACTGGGTGTCCTTAGCTCAAGGGGAATAAGGTGAAGACACGGTCTTCTGAGTTAAATCTCAGCCTCCCTAACCAGACGTACAGTTGTCACATCAACTGGAACTGGTCCAACAAATCATGTGTCTTCAACAAGCAACTGGTTCTATCCCTTCCCAACTTTACTTTAGTTTGTCTTCGTGAAGTCATTGCCTATCTGTTTATCTGTTTGACTTCACTATTTGACTACTATTGTTGATTGGCTTCATACTATCTTCCATCTTGATCCTTACTACCAAATTGCTATTAGTCCTGTACTTTCACATCATTACATACTTGACTATGGCTTGTTTAGGGTAGTTTATCTTCCGCTGCATATCAATTAGGTTGTTTCTGTTGTTTGTCTTCAAAACTTCCAAGTTTTGAAGACGTTCACAAAAATCGCCTATTCACCCCCCCTCTAGTCGATACTAGCACTTTCAACTATAAATAGGACTTAGCCACCACCATAGGGGGAATGGAGTGGTGAGCAAGGGATCGGATCCATTCTCACCCGACCACCTCACCAGCTCTCCTGAGCTCAAGAACACCTCACCTGCTGAGGCTAGTTCGTCCACTGTACTAGTTCATCCTTAGCCCTTCGAGGCAATCCACCAAAACACTGGAGTAGGGTATTACAACGCAAGGTGGCCCGAACCAGGATAAACTGTTGTGTCCCTTTGTCTCTTCAAGCCCGTCGCGCTAGGCTTAGGAGGATCGCGAGTAGGCAGGCTGGGTAGGTTGAGATCTCCGCATGCACCCCAGAGTTTGAACCTTTCAAGGGTTTGCGGAACCCGTAATCCAACATTTGGCGCGCCAGGTAGGGGTGCGTCGGATCTTCTCTTCCATCGATTAATCCACCGTCACTCCGACACCTCCATGGCAGACGCACGCCGGGCTCGCGCCGAGAGTCGGGCCGCACTCGCCGCCCGCGTTGCTCAGACGGCTCTCACGGGCGATGGTTGTGCTCGTTGTGCCCTGTCTCCGGTGGCCAAAGCCGCCACGGGCCCTGCTGGCCACGAGCAGCAAGCTTCTTCACTGCACCCTTTGGTGCGCCGCGACGGGCGCACTGCCACTCCGTCACTGACCCCGGCAGCTTCATCCTCCCACGTGCGTCATGGCCCGGCGAACGCGCAAGCCGCTCTGCTCATGGCGCGAGATCTCCTGCGTTACCGCCCGGTCGACAACTTCTACGAGGAATGGCTCGACCGGATTGCTGAGCTCGTCAGCGCGGTTGGGGGCTCCGTTGCACCAGCCCGCTCACTACCTCAGCAGCCGCCTGCCGCGGGCGACGTGGCTCACGGGGCTCCTCCACCACCTCCGCCCCAGGGCGTGATCGTCAAGCCAAGGCGTGTGGCACCACGGTGCGACCCGCCGCACCAGGCGCCTGCACGGGAAGAGATGAGCTTCCAGGTGGTGCAGCGGCCTCAAGGGGAAGCACACGTGCTTCCTGCATCCCCACGTCAAGCCCGCGTGCTGCCACAGGAGGTGGCGGCGCGCGTGCACTAGGACCAAGTTCCACCTCCTCGATGGGCCCCCGTGGCCGCAGCAGCATGTCACGTGTTCACCTCGGAGCTTCGCAATGTCATCTGGCCGAGCAAGTTCAAACCTGACCTGCCCCCACGCTACGACGGCACCACCGACCCCGTCGAGTTCCTGCAGCTCTACGAGCTGAGCATCGAGGTGGCCAGCAGCGACGAGAAGATCATGGCGAACTGGTTCCCCATGGCCCTCAAGGATGGCACACGTTCTTGGCTCCTGAATCTCCCCGTGGGATCAGTCTCTTCCTGGGAGGAGATGCACGGCCGCTTCATCGCCAACTTCCAGGGCACTCGCGACCGTCTGCCGGCCGCGGGTGACCTACGTCGCATCAAGCAGCAGCCAGGAGAGACCCTACAGAAGTATATCCAGTGCTTCAACAACATTCGCCTCAAGATCCCCAAGGTGTCGGATGAGGCCATCATTTTCAGTGTTCACTGATGGCGTCTGCAATGTCAAGATGAAGGAGGAGCTCGCCATCCACGAGGACGTATGCACAGCCTTGGAGATGTTCAATATGGCGAACAAGTGTGCAAGGGCTAAGGAGGGGTGCCTCTCCCTCCTCGAGCTCCCCGATGTTGACCCTGAAGACAAGAAGGCCAAGGCCAAGGATGTAAAGCGCAAAGGGCTGGCCGTGCTCGCGGCCGAGCCAGAGATGAAGCGTGGCTGCGACCACCCCGAGTCATCCGAAAGCAACCAACCGTTATGCGTCTTCCAGAACATCCACAGCCACAACACCAATGACTGCCAGGAGCTCGGGGCCCTTTGTGACGGGAGCCTCGGTCGACGCCCCGAGCGCAATGATCCAGGCTATGGCCGTGGAGGTGGCCGAGGTGGAGGACGCTGGGATGAACGCGACCATCACCAGGAGTGGCGCGACCATCCTCGGGAGGACCATTGGCAGGGCCAACCTCACGAGGGCACCTGGAGGGAGCAGCCTCGTGAGGATCGCGCTCAAGGCAATGCCGGTCTTCCTCCACTGCCTCCACCACCGAGAAGGAATGAAGATCATCACCAAGACAAGGGGGCTGGGGGCTTCCAGGAGCCTTGAGCCATCGCCTGCATCCTGGGCGTCTCACAGGCCCCGCTTCTCACCGCATCTTCAAGCAGTTCACGCGCGAGGTGAACGCAGCGCTTCCCAAGCCCGAAGCAACTCGCCCGCTTAGGTGGTCCAAATGCACCATCACCTTTAGCTCCTCAGACCAACTCAAGTGCACGGCCACTGCTGGCGCGCTCCCCATGCTCTGCTCACCCGTCATCAGCAACATGGTCGTCACCAAGACTCTCATCAATGTCCTATCTGTTCAAAAGTTCGACAGACTCCAAGTGTCGTACTACCAGCTTCACACACCTGATAGGGCAGGTCCGCCTCCCTGTCACCTTTGGCGAATGCAACAACTACCACACCGAGTTCATCGACTTCGACGTCGCCGACATTCGCCTACCGTACAACACCATCCTAGGGTACCCAGCACTGGCTAAGTTCATGTCGGCGATGCACCACGGCTACAACGTCCTCAAGATGCCAGGAAGCGGCGGCGTCATCACGGTTGCATGCCAGGAAAAGGACATGGGGTGCTCCCTAGAGCGCGCCTACTAGGCTGCAGCAGTCGAGAACCCTGAAGATGAGAGCGGTGCCCTCCCTCCTAAGGTCGCCCCCAAGACACAGAAGTTGCAGCTGGGTTAGGGATCTCGCGAGGAAGCATCGCCCGAGGACGCCGCGCTGAGCCTCATGTCCTTGGACGGGGCGCCTTCACCCATCGCATAGGAAGGTGCGCCCGACACCCCTCTCAGGCTCAGCTTGGGGGCTCCCCTTGGGAGGGCCTCAGACCTAGCTAGAGTCCTTGGGAGGGAGGCACTCGGGCACTCGGGCACCATGTGGTTGTATCGGTCCAAGTACCGGTTAGGGGTGACTCCCTACTATTATGGAGTTGTAGTGGGCGGTGGTAGCTCGGTAGTTCCCATATGGTTTTGGCCGACCGGTACTACCGGTGCGGCCCCCGGTTGTACCGGCTAGTACTCTGCTTTAGGGGAACTCGCAAAAAAGCGGATGTAGCGATCCTTTGGCTGGTTGTACCGCTCCTGTGTTATTCTGCAACATAACGGACAAATTCATGGGCTCCTATAAAAGGGGGTCTTCTTCCCCATTGGATCTAATCCTTAGAGCTCGTGTTTGCCCTCTATTATTGACCTTCTTCGAGCTTGCTATCTCTCAATCCTTCCAATTATTCTTGCTAGTTCTTGAGGGAAAAGAGAGTAGATCTAGATCTACACTTCCACCAATCACTTTTCTCCTCTATGTGAGAACCACTTGGATCTAGATCTTGGAGTTCTTTGTGTTCTCTTCTTTGTTCTTCCCCTGATTTTCTTCCATAGCATTAGTTGTTGTGGTGGGATTTGGGAGTGAAGGACTTGGGCACTCCTTCTGCCCTTGCCATTGCATTTGGTGTATAGGTTTGAGTTCTCCACGCCTGATACGTGGAAGTGAAGTTGAGTAGCTTATTACTCTTGGGTACTTAGTACCCTAAAGGTTGTTCCGCTTGGGTGCTTTGGTGCCCTAGACAGTTGGTGGTGTCGCGGAGCTCAATGATTGTGGCAGAAATCTTCGGGAGAAGCGTCGGGGTCTCTAATTGAGTTGTGGAGATTGCCCCGAGCAATTTGTACGGGTTCCGGTGGCCCCCCCAAAGGGTTGCCAAAGTGTATGGATTCGGTGACCGCCTCCAAAGGGTTGTCATTTGTACGGGTTCAGTGATCGCCCACAAAGGTCCCTTAGTGGAATCACTGCATCTTGCGTTGAGCGATGGTGTGAGGAGATTACGATGGCCCTAGTGGCATTTTGAGGAGCATTGTGCCTCCACACCGCTCCAAACGGAGATTAGTATCCTCAAGGGTGCGAACTTCGGGATACATCATCGTCTCCCCGTGCCTCGATTATCTCTTACCCAAGCCCTTTACTTATGTACTTTACTTTGTGATAGCTATAGTGTTTCATGTTATATATCTTACTATCACTTAGTTGTTTATCTTGCTTAGCATAAGTTTTTTTTTTGAGGTTCAAAGCCTTGTCCTATTTATTCATAGTAGGCAGGAATCCCTGCCGCTAAAGTGTGCAGAATACAATCAGGAGGTTGGTGTAACCAAACCTTACACATCTCACTAGTTACCCCTTCCCTAGCTAGGGCGTGAGCAACACCATTTGCCGAGCGACAAACCCAGCTGATCTTCCATTGTTCCCGTTCCCACAGCATCATTTTGACTTCTTCGATCACAGGTCCCAACGCCGACATGTCTCTCTCCTTGCTCTGCAACTTGCTTACTATTTCTTGGCTGTCCATCTCAATATGCAGGCGATGTGCATTGACCTCTTCTGCTAGCTGGACTGCCCTGCGACAAGCCTGAAGTTCAGCAGCGGCAGGGTTCGAGCATCCCTGAAACAAATGGCATGCACCACCGAGGAAGGCTCCTTCATGGTTTCTGAATACCACACCCGCTCCTCCCTTTGTCGCTATTTTGGACGTGGCACCGTCGACATTTGCCTTAACCCAGCCCACTTCTGGTGGTTCCCATTTTTGCACTGGAGTGGGTTTAGCAATCCTGCTGGTACGCCCATTAGTATTCTGCCATTGCTCCATCACACTGTGGACAGTTCTTGCGATATCTCCAGCCTCCTCTATCTTCCTTCCATCTCTCGCATTGTTCCTAGCCAGCCAGAGCCCATAAACACCTTGCAACATAACTGCTTTCTCATCGTCCGACGCATCAGCGAACCAACCTAACAGCCAGTTGGTTAGATCACCCTAGGAGCTTACAGTAACCGGTTGGATCGCCACCAGAACTCCCATTTCCGAGTGAAGGATTTTCCAGAACTTTGCTGAATGATGGCAGGCCCAAAATCGGTGGTAGTTGGTTTCTTCCCTTCCGCACGCAACACAGACCACTCCTGTCTTAATACTTCTCCTGTGGAGCTCAGAACCGACCGCTAGTCCGTTCCTGATAAGTCTCCACATGCGTGTTTTAACCTTTCCAGGAGCGATCGAGTCCCACAGCCCTAACCATGCTTGATGCTTTGCTACGAACGACGATGACTCCGGATGTCCTGACTTTAAACGCTTTTGCATCATTCTCAAATGGTAAGGCGATCTCACTGTAAATATACCGTTCTTTGTAAAGTTCCAAGCTTGATAATCCACAACTCCCGGGCCCCCAATCTGAATTTGCAAGATTTCTTGTGCCTCATCAGGGGAAAACATCTCCTGAACCTTGGCTCGGTCCCAGGCTGTACCATGTGCATTCAGCAAATCAGAAACCTTGTTCCTACCGTGGATGTAGGTCTGGCCCAGTGGCTTCAGACTACATTTCCTCGGTATCCAATTATCATGGTGGATCCTGATCTTGCTCCCATCTCCTATTATCCATATGAGTCCGTCAAGCAGCAGATTTATTCCATGGATTATGCTCCTGAAAGTGAAAGACCCCCCTTGAGGGCAGGTTGCACTTAGAATTGAACTATCAGGGAAATACCGGGCTTTAAGAACATGTGCACAAAGAGAATTATGACTCTGTAGAATCCGCCAAGCCTGCTTTGCGAGCAACGCTTGGTTAAAAACCTTGGGGTCTCTGAACTCCAGCCCTCCTTCATGCTTCCTCGTGCACATTTTGTCCCATGCTATCCAATGCACCTTCTTCTCACCATTCACTGCACCCCACCAGAAGTTCGATGAAATAGATGACAATTTCCCGCACATTTTCTTTGTGAGTTGAAAACAGCTCATGGTGAAAGTTGGTGTTGACTGAAGCCCCGACTTGACGAGTACTTCTCTAGCAGTTTTTGACAGACCTTGCCCTTTGTATCTCGCAACCTTTTTTCCCGCACTCTCACGAACATACTTGAAGGTCCCATCTTTAGACCTCCCCACCACGGTGGGTAGGCCCAAATATCTCTCACTCAAGGCCTCCGAAGTGATGCCTATCATTTGCTTCAACAATGTTTTATCCTCCTCCCTTGTTCCTTTACTGAAGAAGATGGCCGACTTTTGCAAATTAACCTTCTGGCCAGAAGCCCTCTCGTAGTCCTGCAAAATAGTTTGAAGCACCTCCAGGTTTTCTTTGGAGCCCTCGAGGAATACCACACTATCGTCTGCGAATAGTAGGTGAGTTATCGTGGGGTCAGTGCTCCCAAACGACACCCCCTTAATCTCCTTCCTCTCTTGAGCATGTTGTAGTAGAGCTGAGAACCCCTCTACACAAAAAAGAAACATATAGGGTGATAGTGGATCTCCTTGCCGAAGCCCTCTAGATGACACAAAGCTTCGCGAGAGACCCCCATTCAACTTAACTTTGTACTTGGAAGAAGTTACACATCGCATGATCATGTCTATCCATTGGCCAGCAAAACCTAGTCTCTCCATCATCTGTCGTAAAAACATCCATTCCACTCGATCATAGGCCTTCATCATATCCAGTTTCACCGTGCAAAGGGGTTTCCTACATTTCCTCTTCCGAATAGCATGGACACATTCATAGGCAACCAGAACGTTGTCCGTGATTAGTCTCCCCGGGACAAAGGCACTCTGCTCCTCAGATATCATCATAGGCAACACCACTTTGAGCCTATTCGCCAGCACCTTCGCCGCTATTTTATATAGGACGTTACATAGGCTTATGGGTCGAAATTGTGAAAGTAACTCCGGTGAGTTTACCTTCGGGATCATAACAATAATGGTGTCGTTGAATCCACTACGTGCTGCCTTGCTTGCCAGAAATTCTTTCACAGCCTTGCACACATCTTGGTCGTTGGTAAAACATGGCCGGAAACCATCCAGACCCGGTGACTTCATTGGTCCCATTTGGAACAGCGCCCTCTCAATTTCGTCATCAGAAACAACTTCCAATAACTTAGTATTCATGTCATGAGTAACTATCGGTGCAAAGAGCGCCAAAATACGCTCACTCTGAGCTGATCCTTCTGATGAGAATAACTTTTCGTAGAAAGCAGCCGCCATTTCTCTCATTCCCGCATCATCCGTGCACTTAGAGCATAAGTTGTTGGTGCATATAGATGAACCTATTTATTTTAGGTTTTGTGCTTGACAAATTAAACGCTAGTTTTATTCCACATTTGTTCAAGCCTAAACCGTAATTATTTTAAAGTGCCTATTCACCCCCTATAGGTGACATCCACGATCTTTTAGAAGCATGGAGGGAGTTGTGCGGAAAGGAGAAATGGATCGGAGGCGGATGACTGCGGCTATGGCTGGGGCTACAACTTATATAGAAATGGTGGGCAGCAGAGGGATGGATGAGTGGTGTCGGAGTAGCCGCCTCAGCAACCACGCGTCATTAACGTGGGCGACAGAAAAACGGACGGGCGGCCGGCCGTCGGTCATTTGAATGCGAAGCAGTCGCGTGCACGGGGAAGCGACGCGTGCGGCGCTCTCTCGGCCGGCGCGCCGCTTTAATGCCGGCTCCAGTGAGAGGTCGCGTTTGCTCTGGCCAGACATGAATACGACACTGATGCTTTGTAGCGGCGCTGCCCGTTTTGGGCGGAAAGCGCACGGGACGACGGAGCGGGTTTGGATGGGTCAGGGCGGTCAGACGTGGGCGTAGCAACGGCCCGGATGCCCTCAAAGCCCCCGTATGGCTTCGGTTTGCCAGAAAAAACATATCCAGACCATCCTGGCAGTTTCTTCTTTTTTTTGAAGGTAAACGCTCCGCTTTATTTAATTAAGGTTCGGAATTTCGTCCGCTATTACATCTAAAATAGAGTCTGGAGGCATCAAACGCCAAAAATTGCTTATTTCATCTCCTACTCCTACCCTCGCGAGCTTATGTGCCGCCTTATTCGCCGAGCGTCGCGCCCACGTAACCTTCGCTTCCTCAAAAGAACTGATTATCTCTTTCACTTCCCAGATCCACGGTCCAACTCCACTCAGGTTTCTGTCAGGGTCGTTAAGCATCTTCACAACCATCTGACAGTCCAGCTCTAAGTGCATCTTCCTGACGTTGTATTCCACAGCCATATGCAGTGCCTTCTTGGTCGCCAAGATCTCAGCTGCCTCCGCATCCGCGACCTGAGGGAAAAAAACACAGGCTCCCGCTATATATGCTCCGTTCTGATCCCTGAGCACTACTCCTCCTCCTTTTCCGCCATTTTTGGACATGGCTCCATCCGCATTAATCTTCACCCATCCTTCCTCAGGCGGTTCCCATCTTTGCTGCTCAACCACTTTGGGGATTTTCGGGACTGTAGGGTGTACCTCTTGCCATTCATGTACATGCATAAGTACAGCCGTCATGATCGCATGTGGCTCAACAATCCTTTTGCCGTCTCTGGCGTCATTCCTAGCCAACCAGAGACCGTACAGAGCTTGAACAAACAGCTGTTTCTCCTCGTCTGCAGCTCCCACAAACCATCCAAGTAGCCAGTTCGACAGCTCACTCGGGGATCTAGTCATCTCTGGTGGATTAGCCACCCTAGCTCCCGTTTCCGAGCGCAACAGCTGCCAAAAAAGTGATGAGTGTGGGCATGTCCAAAAACGATGCAGTAATGTTTCCTCCCTTCCGCACGCCACGCAGAAGACCCCTGGTTTAATTCATCATCTGTGCAATTCCGAGCCCACCGCCAGTCCGTTTCTGAGCAGCCTCCATGCGTGCACTTTGGCCTTCCCCGGTGCCGAAGTATCCCAAAGGGACAGATAGCCCTTGTGTTTGCTCGTAGACGTTGAAGGTTCAGGCCGTCCTGACCTCAACTTGTTCATTGACATTCTAAGATGGTAGGCTGACCTTACTGTAAACTTCCCGTTCTTAGTGAAGTTCCAAGCAAGCCGATCTTGGCAGTTTGGTCCGCCTACCGCTATTCTCTCTATATCCTGCGCATCATCTGGTGTGAATAACACATCCACCCGAGCCTCGTTCCAGTCCATGCCATCAGGACGTAGAAGATCGCTGACCTTCATGATGCCCCAAGCAAAAGTTTGACCCAACGACTTCATGCTGCCAGCTCTAGGGATCCAATTTTCGTGATGGATGTTGATCATTGTCCCGTTGCCAATCCGCCACACCAGTCCTTCCCTCAAAAGGTCTCTGCCATGAAGAATACTCCGAAAAGTGAAAGATCCTGCCGATGGACATGTGGCCGACAAGATCGAATCATCAGGAAAATAACGAGCCTTTAGAACACGGGCACACAAGGATCCAGGCACTTGGAGGATCCTCCACGCTTGTTTGGCAAGCAGAGCTTGGTTGAAAGCCTCCGGATCACGGAAACCCAGACCCCCCTCCTTTTTTGCATCGCACATCTTCTCCCAAGCAATCCAATGCACTTTCCGTTCATCCTCCATTGCATCCCACCAGAATTTAGAAGAGATCGAGGTCAAATTCCGGCACATCTTCTTTGTGAGGTGAAAACAACTCATGGTGAACGTAGGTGTCGCTTGCAGGCCTTTCTACACGGCAGTTTCTTCAATCAAAAGAAGTCCACGAAACTAATCGCCACACGAATACGCAACAAACATCCAGTACAATTTTCGCAAAGTTTGTTTTCCACGATAAATAGTCCATAACCATCGCCGGTCCGGTTGGCTGGTATTGGCCGCCGGTGCAGCTGCACCAAGTATACCCGAAATGACGTTGGAAAAATCTGCCGTGTAGAAAGGGAGGAGGAAGACGACCTGGCCAGCCCAACGCGCTGACCGCCCCGACGACCCATAAGATGAAGCAGCAGCCAGCGCCACCAAGCGACCGCTCTTCCCCGTAATTTACCGCCCCGTGCCACTAGCGCCAGCCGATCCTCACGCTGCCGGCTGCTGCTTCTCCCGTCTCATGGCCGGCGACCAAGAGGAGTCGGAGCGGGAGTCCCCGGCGCCGGCTGCGGAGCGGGTCGCCGCCGCGGTGGAGACCGTGGCGGCGCCCGGGGAGTTCCGGAACGCTTACCGGCGGCAGCTGCTGGCGCTGTCCCGCCGGATTCGCCTCCTCGGACCCTTCGCCGAGGAGCTCCGCGAGCGCCGCCGCCCCCCGGGGGAGGAGGAGGAGCGGGCGCTGGCGACGCTCGCCGACGCGCTGGAGAAGGCGCTCGAGCTGCTCAAGCTCGGCCGCGAGGGGAGCAGGATCTCTTTGGTACGTCCCTTTACCTACCCACGCGGGAGCGGTTCCTGATTTAGTCAGATTCCTGGTCCTCGGATGCCCCCGTGGGCGAATTAGATTCACGATTCGCTTGTATTCTTGATATTTTACATGGAAAAGTTAATCTTGGCTATGCCATCTAAAATAACAAGGTAACTTTAGTATTATTCTATGATAAAAGAAACATGGCTTCTGATCCTTGGATCGAAGTTGTGATTCTGATTTTGCATATTGTTTGTGGCCTTGCTTGGCTAACGAGTAGGATCTAATTCTATTGTGGTGTTCCACTTCCTGAGCTCATTGTATTTTCCTTTTTATCTGAAGTGCGGTCTTAGGATGATCATGGTGTTTTAATTCAGTTGATTGTTCTTTTTTGTTCACTAAAATTTGTACTGTTATATTTTTTACGAGAAATTTGTACTGTTTGTCAAAATCGATACATTTTGGTGTGAAATCTCCCCCTAGGGTAGCCGTTTAAGTCCTTGGTTGGGTTTATGTAATTAATGGCTTGAGTGCCCTTAAGTGCAAAGAGCAACGTTTACGAGTCGAAGAGTCGACGAGTCGTTCCAAGGTTGAGACTCATAGACTAGTCTAGACTAGTGCGAGACTAGTCGACATGGTACTGTAGCACTGAACTTACAGTACATAACTAATAATACCTAGTAGTAGTATGTAGTATTACACTATATAAGTATACAAGTACAGTATACAATACAAATGAATGCATGGGAAGTGGATGAAGAACCTGAGGCTGTGCCAATTGCAATATCCAATGGCCAGGGCCTCTGCTTCTCCCAAAACCAGCAACAACAGTCTGCAAAAGATAAAACCAATCAAATATGCACTATCAAACAACAGTCCAGCACAGCAGCACTAGCATAAAAAACAAGTTCAGAACTCCATAATCCATAGGAGAACACCTTAGTGTGACAACTTGACAAGACCAACATAAGGTTCAACAAGTAGTCCAACATCAAAGTCTGAATTACAAAAGAAAGGTTCAACAACACCACAAGCAACAAGTCCAGTCCAGCAAAAGAAATCTTGTAGCCTTAGCCCTCAAATCAATCTAGATCTATATCCAGCTGAAAATCAGGGTCTATATCATTCGCTCGTGTAGGGCCATCATTGTCTTCACCATTGGTCTCCATGTCACTATCAATATCTTCAGCTTCCAATTCAGCCCGCAAGTCTTCATCATGGACAACCACACTTGTCCTTCGAGTGTAAAAGATATTAGAGCCAGCGGGAGGACCAGACTCACTGAAATCACCACGAGCCCTCCTTGGAAGATGGCGTCCACTTAGACCATCGGTCGCGCCAACGGCCTCATCAACATGGGACCAAAGTAGTGGATTGTCATCGTCCATAGCGTCATTTTGATGAACCAATTCAGCAGTAACATCAACCCATTCATTATCCCATTGAAATTCTTCTAGGATAAGTGCATTAGCCCTCTTTCCTTTGGAACCTTGCTCGCGTAACTTTTCAAACCTAGTTGTCATTTGCCGGTTGTATGAGACATATGCTAGCTTGTTCAATCCCTTATACTCCAAACGGTTTCTTCCTTTGGTATGGATCTGCAAGCAAATCCTTTTGTGAGAAGCTGCTATAGACTGCAATTATCTATCAAACCATCCAATTGCTAGATACTTACATGAGAAAATGCACTCCAATTGCGCTCACAGCCAGACGATGAACAACATAGACTAATGATCCGATTTGCAAAAGATTGGAGGTCATAAGCAAGGCCACCATATGCATTCCACCAAAGTACTACAAAAATCAGCAAGTAGGAGTTGAAACAAGCAAGTAGAAGTTGAAACATAGAGTCAAGAAGATAAGCTACAAGCTGCATTCTCATAGATACTTACGAGGACTCTTTTTCTCGCGGTCTTTAATTGCCATTTGCTTGGTGAAACATTCACCCTCCGTGAGCTCATAATCATCAGCCAATTTACTTATCTTGGATTGTAGTTCATCATCCGGCACCATCTTCCATAACACATCATTGAACATTGAACGCAGCCGTGCAGCTAGTCTTCTGTTAGTCTCCTTCATTTTAAAGAACTTGCTGGGGTTCAAAAACATTGCAGCCCCATGTAGCTTTTGCTCCATCTGGTGATCCTACCTCTTGTCAACAATTGCTAGCACTTGACTTCGTAGGCCTGGCCTTTGTGACAATGCATCCTTTATGTGTGTCTTCGCAACATCCATGGCTGCCCAAATTTCGGGCATTGCTGGACTGTCATCACCATCAACAATCCTCAAAGCAACAAGAATGGGTTGTGAAGCTCTCATGCAGTTCTCCACCGATTGCCAAAACGTCACAGAGAGCACGGTATTTTCAGCCATCTTCCCTGGTGGGGTGAGCTTCAACTTGTTTGCATGCCATTCTGTGCTAACAAATAGTGCTTTCAAATGTTGGCGTTGTTTCCACATGCTGGCCAATGTGAGGAAGGAGGTTGCAAAACGAGTTGCTCCAGGCCTTACAAGATCTCTCTTGCCATTCAAGGTTCTCATTTGATCAAGAATCCTACCATGGTCATAAATAAATCTGGTTGTTTTCTTTGCTTTAACAATGCAATCACTGAACTCTCTTATCTTCCCGATGTCCTCTAGCATAAGATCCAAACAGTGAGCAGCACAAGGTGTCCAATACAAAGATGGATACTTATCCATTAGAAGTCTCCCGGCTGCCTTGTAGTTGGAGCCATTGTCGCTAACGACCTGGATTACCAATTCAGGCCCAATTGCCTCAATCTGTTCACTCAATAATTTTGCTACCAATTCAGCAGTAACAGACTCAGAAGAAACATTGGCTGTCCCTAAGAAGAATGTACCTTCAGGACTATTGGCGAGAAAATTGATCAAGTGTCGCCCACTCATGTCCGTCCAACCGTCGGACATGAGAGTGCAACCATACTCCTTCCATGCCTTTTGATGCTTGGCCTTCAAAGTGTCAGTCTTGAGCTTTGCCTTCTCAAGTAATGGTACCCTCACATCATGGTAAGAAGGTGTGATATAATCTGATCCATACTGTCCTACAGACTCCAATAGGATCTCCCAACTTCTCGAATTGATAATATTGAGTGGAAGGCAATTCTCATAGAGAAAGTCAGCTACATGACCATCTACTTCATCTTTTTGTTCTTTTGTCTTTGTTCCATAGTCATTGATTTTTAACTGCTTGCTTCCTGCTCTATGCCTCACAGCAACCACCTCCTCTGGTGTCTTCCTAACCTCATCTGCAATTGACTTGCTTGTCCTCTTTGCCGCCACCGGCACCGTCACAATAAAAGAAGCCTTCCTTTTCGTGGAGGCTGCGGTGCTATTCGACGCCCTTGAACTTGCTTCTACCTCCTCCTCTCCTCCATCTCCATCAGTTGCTTCAACTTCATCCCCATCAAGTTGCATGGCTTTGAACTTGGTTGAGTTGGTCTTCATGTACAAATGCATCTCTTTCCTGATCTCATCGGTTGCTTTTAGACACATTTTCACCTCTGTGTAACCCCCACCAAGGTGCTTCTTCATCCTTAGCACTCCAGAAGTGATGTTTTTGCCACACAGAACACACTGGAGTGTCAATTTGTCCTGCAGATCAGGCCAAAAGGAATATTTCCATGCTGGGTCCTTGCTCCTACGTGGCTTCCTTGCAGGATCCTTCGAGGGATCGTAATGCCCATCGGCTTGAGCTGCAGCTGCTGCTGAACACACTACTTGACATATCTCCGGTGTTGTAGACATTGTAGCTCAGAGCTCAGGACCTGGAA
Source organism: Triticum dicoccoides (assembly GCF_002162155.2). Lineage (NCBI taxonomy): Eukaryota > Viridiplantae > Streptophyta > Magnoliopsida > Poales > Poaceae > Triticum > Triticum dicoccoides. Next base: position 121,472,868 of record NC_041389.1, read on the forward strand.
ATTGAAACACACTCGGTCTAGCAGCAGCAGCAAGCAGCAGCAAGCAGGGCAGCAGCAGCAAGCAACAGCAAGCAGAGCAGCACCAACAGCAAGCAGAGCAGCACCAGCAAGCACCAGCAAGCAGAGCAGCACCAACAGCAAGCAGATCAGCACGAGCAGTCCTTCAGCAGCGAGGCAGAGCAACACCCAGCAAGCCAAGAAGAAAGAGGAGGAGAAGGGAGGCACTGAGGCTCACCTGCCTGAAGAGGAGAAGAGCACGAGAGGCCGGCAACGCGAGGAGGGGCGCGAGACGAAGGAGCAGGAGAAGAGCACGAGGGGCCGGCGACGGTGGAGCTCCAGATCCGCGACGTGGGGCCGGCGACGGTGAAGCTTCGGATCCGCGACGTGGAGCCGGCGACGGTGGAGCTTCAGATCGGTGGGGCGCGTCCAGCGGCCGGCGGTGCGAGGAGGGCTCGACGGGCGCGTCCAGCAGCCGGCGGCGTGAGGAGGGTGAGGAGAGGAAAGAAAGGATTAGGTCTCGTCTCACGCGGGATGAGCCAT
>NC_041389.1:121473758-121481374 GCF_002162155.2 Triticum dicoccoides
GACTCGAACATGTCGACTAGTCGATGATTGGCTCAACTCGTATTTGTAGTCTACACGAGAAACCGAGTCGACAGCCACTTTGCGACTCATAGACTAGTCGAGCGACTAGTCTAGACTAGTCGTTCGACTCATAATCGTTGGCAAAGAGGGATTTGATAATATGCCCTTAAGTGCCTTCATTGTATTTTGATCTGTTTTCATCTGTTCTCCTTCTCGTGCGACATGGTACTATCTCGAATCCTTAATCTAGAGCCATCCTAGAAACTAGTGTTTCATGCAGAAAAGGAGGATAAAACATGCCATAGCACAAGTAGGGGAGGCATATTATCGAACGCATGCGCTTGTGCACCCATGATCCAATGCCGTGAATTGTTATTTTGCTGTCCATTTCCTACATGTTTTCTTCTGCTCATGTATTTACATGTGATTTTCCTCATTCAGTTTACTTTTTGTGGTCCTGAAATGTTCCCATTCAGTTTGGATATGAAGTTTATTGAGTGCCTTATTATGTGCCACATGTTTCCTTTCGAATTGTGATTCTAAGGATATCAGACACACAAAATACATCAGGCAAACTGTATTTCTTTCTTGTATATTATGCTTGTGAACAACAATGACAATAACAACAAAGCCTTTAGTTAGCTATCCACATGCCAGAGCATGAGTTGGTTTTGAGATCTTCTGGGTTTCAGCTCTAGCCTACCCCAACTTGTTTGGGACTAACGGCTTTGTTATTGTTGTTGTTGCACACACAAGATATATAGTTTGCCTGGTGTATTTTGTGTCTGATATCCTTGGAATCATTCCGGACCTGATCATTTCTTGTGTGGCCACACATCCATCTGAACATGCACATTTCTGCTACACCCAACTGTTGAACATGTCGCCCTCTAGTCAGCCAACACTCAGTGCCATACAACATTGTGGATCGAATCACTGTCCTGTAGAACCTGCCTTTTAGCTTTTGTGGCACTCTCTTGTCACAGAGAACGCCAGAAGCTTAGCGCCACTTCATCCATCCGGCTTTGATTCGATGGCTCACATCTTCATCGATATTACCATCCTTCTGCAGCATTGACCCCAAACATTGAAAGTTGTCCTTCCGAGTTACCACCTTCAGATCAAGGCTAACCTTCTCCTCGTGCCTAGTAGTACTGAAACCGCACCTCATGTACTCAGTTTTAGTTCTACTAAGCCTAAAACCTTTCAATTCCAAAGTTTGTCTTCATAGCTCTAACTTTCTATTAACCCCCATCCAACTATCATCGATTAGCACCACATCATCCGCAAAGAGCATACACCATGGGATATCTCCTTGTATATCCCTTGTGACCTCATCCATCATCAAGACAACCGGATAAGGGCTCAAAGCTGACCCTTGGTGCAGTCCTATGTGAACCATAGTCTTTGAAGATATTAAAACTTAAATGTTCTTAAAATGGTTATTGATGTTGTCATTTTGCCACTTATTTTTGTTGTCCTTTTGACCATTGAATATATCATGTCAACCTTATAGATCTTATTTATAGGAGCATCCTCTTCAAAACACTACTTAATTTTTGTGCCATTATGTCCCAGTAAGTTAGCTAAACTGATTTTTTTTTGTGTTCTTGCAGGTTTTTGATAGGGATAGAGTAATGAATATATTTCAGGAAGTAGTTGCTCAGTTGGAACAAGCTTTGCACGACTTTCCATACAATGAACTGGATATATCGGATGAAGTTAGAGAACAGGTAATTTTATCAGCATAACTGAATAGAGTCCCTTTTGGATTGTTGTTGAGCACTGAACTACATTTTTGGTGACACTTAACAATCCTCTCCAGGTTGAGTTAGTGCATGCACAGCTGAAAAGAGCAAAAGAACGGGTTGATATGCCTGATGATGAGTTCTACAACGACCTAATATCTCTGTATAACAAGACCTATGACCCAAGTGCGGAACTGGCTATCCTTGAAAGGTTGTCAGAAAAGCTACACCTCATGACTATCACTGATCTCACGCAAGAGTCACTTGCTCTGCATGAGATGGTGGCATCTGGTGGTGGCCAGGATCCAGGAGAGCACATTGAGAAATTGTCAATGCTACTGAAGAAAATCAAGGACTTTGTGCAAACTAACAACCCTGAGATGGGCCCTCCTATGGCTTCCAAAATAATGGATACCAGTGGGGACCAGAAATCTGTCATCGTTCCTGATGAATTCCGTTGTCCAATTTCTCTCGAGCTGATGAAAGATCCTGTGATAGTTGCTACTGGCCAGGTGAACTAAAATTTGTCAACTAAACTCTAATGCAATTTCAGTACATAATTTGAGATATTTTTTCCTTTTCATTTGCAGACATATGAAAGGTCGTGCATCGAGAAATGGCTAGCATCTGGGCATCACACTTGCCCAACTACGCAACAAAGGATGGCGAACACAACATTGACGGCAAACTATGTCCTTAGAAGTCTCATCTCCCAGTGGTGTGAAACCAACGGAATTGAAGTGCCTAAGCGCTCATCCCAGCCTAACAAGCCAATGCCAGCATGCTCTTCTAGTGAACGTGCTAACATTGATGCTCTATTATCCAAGTTATGCTCTCCAGACCCTGAGGAGCAGAGGTCAGCTGCTGCAGAGCTTCGCCTCCTCGCAAAGCGGAACGCACACAACCGACTATGCATTGCTGAGGCTGGTGCAATTCCCTTACTATTGAGTCTGTTATCGTCATCTGACTTGCGGACTCAGGAACATGCTGTTACTGCACTTCTGAACCTCTCCATACACGAGGACAACAAGGCAAGCATCATGTCCTCTGGTGCTGTGCCTAGTGTTGTTCATGTGCTGAAGAATGGCAGTATGGAGGCCCGGGAAAATGCTGCAGCCACACTTTTTAGCCTCTCTGTGGTCGATGAATACAAAGTAATGATTGGGGGAACAGGGGCTATCCCTGCCCTTGTAGTGTTGCTAAGTGAGGGCAGCCAGCGGGGTAAGAAAGACGCAGCAGCAGCTCTCTTCAACTTGTGCATTTACCAAGGTAACAAAGGCCGTGCGATACGAGCTGGCCTTGTGCCACTCATCATGGGTCTAGTAACCAACCCCACAGGAGCTCTCATGGACGAGGCTATGGCGATACTCTCAATACTATCCAGCCACCAAGAGGGGAAGGCAGCTATCGGGGCAGCAGAGCCTGTTCCTGCGCTTGTCGAGTTGCTCGGAAGTGGGTCACCGAGAAACAGAGAGAATGCTGCAGCTGTGATGCTGCATCTGTGCAGCGGCGAGCAACAGCTTGTGCATTTAGCCCGTGCGCATGAGTGCGGGATCATGGTTCCGTTGCGGGAGCTGGCATTGAACGGCACAGAAAGGGGAAAGAGGAAGGCAGTGCAGTTGCTCGAGCGGATGAGCAGATTCGTGGTTCAGCAACAAGAGGAACAGGAATCTAATTCTCGGCTGCAGGCCGCCGTGGCACAAGTTCTCCCTCAGGCCCCTGAACAGGTCCAAGAAAGGGATATCCCCGATCAATTGGACAGTCCGGCATCTCAATACCCCACGTTGTTATGAATACAGTGCCGATATTGCCCTACTACCTGTTGGACCTGTTCATCCGTTCGATACTAGCGCAAGTGGGAGTCAATCATGCCAACCAAGAGATGTAATTATGTGACGAGCCTCTACTGCCAGGTGAGGTATTTGAAATTTATAGTTGCGGCCTTCTTCCAGCTTGTAACTGAAGCACTCGTCAGGTTGTCATGGGCATGTCAGCCCAGTCTTGAGGTATGTACAGCTCTTCAATCCACAGTTTCAGATATCATGTAGCCGCACACAAGGTTCTCCAAATGTAGTATATCCTCAGTGTAATAGTAATGATGATTTATGTAAAAGAGAAGATTTTATGGTGGGTTTAACTAGTAAATATTATCATCTCTTTGTACTGTGTCACATTTGCATGTAATATGATTTTATAGCATGTAATTTATTTTATCTGAGACATTATAATTGCACATATACCATTAGTGGTTAAAATGTCATCCTGAACCTCCTAAAAGAACCTACGTTTTGAATCTGAAGAAGTTATACATATTGAGAATATGAGATGCACAATATGCACATTGGTGACACAAGAACTTCACAGAAAATTGCATATCATTTTCCGACAAAAGCTCTACTACTACTACATAAGGCTGCAGTGGCCTGGAGAGTGTAGTAGTACGTAGTACACCAGTGGTGCTAGTGGTAGTCGAGACTGGAGTGGGCCGTGGGTCAAAAGCACCTAGATTGCACTTGCATGCCACGTTCTGAATCTCTGACAAAAATCAAACACGCCCGCAAAGATCACATGACAGGATCTGACTGGACAGCAGGGGCGAGCTCAGCTTCAAGCTGAAGCCGCTGCTTTAGCACTGTTCACCAGATTCGGAGAAGGAGATGGGGAAGAAATTGAAAAAAGAAAGGAGTTGTTTGATTGCGCTTTCTGTTTGTCGCAAGCATCTGTGATCTGTGATCTGTGCTGTCTGACAGCCGCAGTCACCGGCCGGCCGGCCGGCAAAGGCATGCATGGGTTTCCGTGCTCCATGCAGCAAGGCCGGCGCGTATGTGCATGCAGGCTAGGCAGCCTTGGCGTACATACATAACATAGGCTTCTTCTGTAGTTTGGCGGCCTTGATGCATGGCCATCCTTTTTGACTGGTTTTGCTACGGCTGTATCTGGATTAAGATGGATACCATAGTATGTGCACATTCGTTAAAGTATGTTTGTACGTAATGTGAGAGAACCTACCATTGCATTGCATGTCGTCGAGGTCGAGGCATTGCATTGCATGTCGTCGAGGTCGAGGCACAGACATGTGCACCCGATTAAGCAAAACCTGCAGAGCCACACGCAGCTTTAGTTTTGTCAGCACACTGTCTCGATCTCCATCTCTCTCCAACACTTGCTGATGCAGCAAGATCATGTTCGCATCTTTCTTCTATGTATAATAGAGAGAGAGAAAGAGAGAGGAGACGCTTGCATTGCATGATTGTGTATGATCTGTCTAGACGGATAGGGTGTGTGTGCGGCCAGGGAAACAGGGGCTTGTCTTTCTCTTTCTTTGATGTGATATTTTGCATTGGCCTTGGCCGCTTTATTCCCTCCCTCCTGAAGAGGAGAATAGGCTGCCTTGGAGTTAGCGAAAGCAGATCTACCAAAGAACACACAGATTCCCTCTGATGGCGACTGCAGCTACCTAGGCCACTTGCATCATTCCATCGTCACAACACATGAACCGGGCTTAATAATCTCTTGTCCAAATCCTACATCAAACCTCTTGCTTCTCTTCTCGCAATAGAATTGCGTTGGATGAAGCAGAAGCAATTTTTGCAAGGACCGGTGCCTACTGTCCCGCCAAAGCTTCGGATGATGCATGATGCACAAGTCAAGATGCTCGTGATTGTATTATTGTTTACAAAACACCTAAAGTGGCGATGATCTACGAATTGTCGACTAGACGTAAGAAGCATGTCACCGTCGATCGAGCCCGCCAGCGCGCACTACGCGATTAAGTTGATCTTTAATGATGTACGTAAATGTTTTCAAAAAGAGCGGGAGATGTGTGGCTCAAAGCGAGCGATCATTCTGCTGGGATTTCTCTTCCTGTCGTATACGTACGTACCTTTTTCCCATACTAAGACTAAGGTCAGATCTTGGCACATGGATCAGTGACCAGCAGCAGCTAGGGCTACCCTGATCATTGGTGTGAACCGTCGATCGACGGATCGGCCATAATCATTTGATGCGAAAAGCAAATATTCCTCGTTCGATCGCTCATCGAGTGCCCGGAATTCCATCCCATCACCCCCCTCAGTTTGATCATATAGCTAGCCATACATGCAGGGCACTTTATCAAAATTTTCATTTGTTTTTTTTGTCCATGTGATCATTCTCTTCTGCAACGAAAGAATGTTCTTGGCATCGAACGCATTTTCGATGTGTCTTCATGGACGTCTTTTCAAGTTTCGGTCAGTACGTCGTCCTGCCTGCCTGCTGAGAGCTCTGACATTGACTGCCTTTAGATTGGAAGTGCTAGTTTATTGCCGGTTTACATTCTAGATAGGATAAAACGTTGTCTCATGAACGGGACATGCAGATCTCGATAGGCAGCAATTGGTCGTCAGAGCTTGCTATACCAAAATATTGCAACTTTTGACCTAGCTAACCTGGCTACGTACTGTTTGGTTTGATGCCCAAATATGTATATAAATTGAATTTCGCAAATATTCGTTCGCGCTTGTTCTTTAATTTGTTGAAGCCAAACCCTGGCCAATTAGATCCCTGGCTCCACCGAACCTGCTTCTTTTTTAATGGAAAACTGTATTTCAAAATCCAAATAAAAAATATGTGTAGCTCACATACTATTTTTATCTTTTTGGATCCACAAATTTATTTTTTTGTGTGTAGCTCACAATTGTTTTTAATAGCCTCTTGCAGACACATTCTACATATACATGTGGACAAAATTTTAAAATTTTCAGACTTCCAAACATGAGATTTGGAAGAAAAAAACTGAAGGGCTCACGAGGTAAATGATGCTCTCCACTTTCTTAATAGGCATATGCATCATGTTGTGTTTGAATTAGTTACAGTTTTGTAACTTTTGGAAAATCCAAAAAGACTCCAATTTTGTGTATTGGGCTCAAGGTGCGTGTCACCATTTTTTGTGACTGGCCAATCGCTTGCAATTGGTACCTACTGAAATCAAACAAAAACACATATTTGTTAGCCGTAAAACTTCATCGTAAATGTGGCCTGTAGGATTGTTTAATCTGGACAGATCAGTTCATGCAGTTCATAAGATCAAGAAAGGATTGTAGGGGGCATACATAGAAGTAACTAGGCACACACAGTGAAGAGCCAAGAGGAGATACCACATATCTTATGGGACCCTTGGCTTTCGGAGAACTAGATGCTAATCATCCTGATTTGGGGACAGATGTAGGCAGTACACAGTGACACTAGCTCTTGCCAATTTGAGCTAGAGAATCTAGACCAAATATTCAATGTCACAATGATCTAGCTGGTTTTTAGCACGAAAATTGATGAGCGCTTAACTATTGTGATTGTCCAAATATTGCTTCCTCGCTGGATTTCTCCAATGGGTCAATTGTTTTTACAGGGAATTTTATCAGCTGAAATAAGCATGTGAATGAGTCACATGGTATTCCTTAAAATTATTTCTTCCATACTACCTCCATTTCACAAGCGCATACCTAGCTTAGGAGGCGCAAAATTGAGGTAAAACTTGATTCAGGCGAATCATATATACTTGCTTTGATTGGATAAAATTAGTATTTTATTCTATCTAACTGCAGGATCAAGCATATATAGTTCAGTTCCATCAAATATGGCATAGCCTTGTAATTTAGTTATGCAATTGGAGCTCATTCCAAACAGAAACACATCAACCTAGCCCCCAATGACTATCAAAGGTAAACAAGCAATTGGCCTCTCCCAGCAGCAACAAGTTAAAAACAAGCAGTCTTAATCAATAACCACCAATGTATTGCCAATTTCATGCCTAAACATGGAAGCATACAAACAAGTTAATTCCTCCTATCCATATACATTAGCAACACTCTTAACGACATTGTATGATCATAT
>NC_041389.1:121481701-121537581 GCF_002162155.2 Triticum dicoccoides
CCGTAATTGAATTCGAAGAAGATGGTGCAAAGATACAAAGCTATGGATTTTCATACCAAGTTCCTCATATAATTAAACATAGTATTGTTAAGTAACTTAACACAGTACATCTCAATATATGATATCACCCTCCTTGCATGAAGTTAACAACACTTGCATGCAGCCACTACACGTCAACACCGATCTAACAAGTAGGCAGGAACACACCATTTAGCTAATTATAACCCAAGATTAAAATATGAAGAAAAGGCATGTTAAAACCGACAACACCATCCTAATTGAAGAGCGCGCGCGAGACCATACCACATAACCCTAAATTAAACTAAGACGGGGAGACCTAATTCATAACCCAATGCATGCATGCATGCATAATCCAATGCATCCCCTACGGTCACAGCTTGCATTCCCCGACGATCACATCACATTCCCCGACGAGGAGGAGCTGAACCCGGACAAGAACTCCGTCGGCCACCCGCCCCCGCCACCGCTCCCGGGCCAGTACTGCTCGTGCGCTCCGACAAAGCCGCCTCCAGCGCCGCCAGCGCCCGCGCCGTGCTCCTCCATCTTGATCGACGCCAGCTGCGCGAGCAGCCCCGACGCCACGCCTCTCGGAAACCCGTCGGCCAGCTGTGAGCCGATGTCGCCGTCGGCGAAGTGGTACCCGTGCAGCCCTTGCTGCAGGAACTGCGGCGGCAGGAACGGCAGGTTATGGTGTTGGTGGTGGCTGTGGCTGTGGTACCCCTCGAGCGACGCCTCCAGTACGGCTGCCGCGGGGAGGCCGCCTAGGTGGTGCGGCAGCGCCTGCATGCTGGCGATGACGTCGGCCGCGGTCGCCGCGGCGGCGCTTGTGGTGGTCGAGGTGGAGGTGGTGGAGGAGGACGACGTGGCGGCCGCGACGGCACCGCCGCCGCCCTGGCCCTGGCCCTGGCGCGACGACTTCTTGCTGGAGCGCTTGGTGTTGCGGCGGCAGCCGCCGCCGACGGGGACGTTGCGGAGGGCGCCGCCCCGCGTCCAGTAGCGGCGGCAGGCCTTGCAGAAGTGGCGCGGCTGCGAGAGCGAGTAGTTGTTGAAGTAGCAGAACTTGGTGTTGGCCGAGTCGCAGCGCGGGCACCGGAGCGTGCCGGGCTCCGGCAGCGGCACGCGGGCCATCCGGGCGCGCTCGGTCATCGACACTGACGGCCGCGGCGGCTGCTCACCCGGGTTACCCTGCTGTCCCGACACAACCAGCTGCAGCGAGGCCGAGGACGATCCGGCCACCGGCGGCGCGCTTGCCGCAGTGTTGCCGGGCACGTCCGGCAGCGGCGCCAGCTGGCCGGACGACGCAGGGATCAGCTGGTGGTGCTGGTGCTCGCTGCCGCCACCTCCTCCCATGAAACACTGAAGAGGCTGCTGCTGCATCTGCGCGAATTAGAGGCCGGATACATTATTTATGACCGAATAAACTTTAAAGCATGGTATATTCAAGAACATGCTTAGAAGGATGCTAAAAGCAAGTCCACAAAGTGTGACCAAATAAGAAAACTTCAAATCAATCAACAAGCACGGATCACGGAGAAAAATAACCAGCCAGCGAAATGATCCGATTGTGCTGGTGTGTGTCGGCATGTTGAAAGAAAATGTTAAAGAAGAGAGAGAGGGTCAGCTAGTTAATTACCTGGGCCCAACTTGGAGGGTCGAGGAAGATCGGGAAGGAGGAGAAAACCATGGTGAGATGTGATGAGGAGTTCCCCTTGTTCCTTTCGAGCAGAGAAGACAAGTGAAAGGAGAAGAGAGGAGGGGCAAAACCAAACCACGCCTTTTCCTCCCCTTGCAAGTGCTCTCCCTTTATAATTTATGTGGCATTTCTTAGCAGCTAAGGGAGAATGAGCCAGTACCCGGCAACTCTGCAAACCAGACAGAGATCTAAAGAGAGAGCGACACTGAGCTCAGCTATAGCTAGTGCGGATGGATGTCATGGGTCATGAGAGGGAGGGGCAACTAAAGGTGATTGGCCAAACCCTAACAGTACGTAGGAGCGAGCTAGCTTAGTGCGAGAGGAGAAACGCCATGCTAAGGAAACGTCCAGCACAGCAATGGAGAGGGAGGTGAGGAGATGATGTGTGCTGTGTGAGATGGATGAGTGAATTGAAGGCCCCTCCTCATGCTTGCGCCCTGTATTTATACACCCCCGGAGGCAAAAAAAGAAGAAGAGCTGATCAAAGCTACCGGCCGGTCTTCTTGGCCCTGACTGCTGGCCTAGTGTTTGTTAGCTAGGGGCGGGCCCCACATGTATTCCGAGCTGCTGGTCGAATCAGATTCGCCTGTGGGTGTGTACGGATGTTTGTACTGTGCACATGGGTATATTGGAGTATATAATTTGGTGGTGAGACGGGACAGGTTTGGTTTGACGTGACCATGGTGTGCCGCTTTAATCATGGTTTGGATTACTTAATTTGGAGTGCAGAACTGCAGATGAGATGCGTAATGTAAAGCACACTAGAGAATCAAGAGGGTATCACAAATTCACAGTGCTTAATGTAATGCACTCGTAATTTAGAATCAAGAGGATATGTACTCCTAAATCCTATAGGGATATATATATAAAATCATAGTAAGAGTTAGCATCACTGAGTGTTTGATACACCGCGGGAAAAAAAGAGGAGATAAAGCAAGAGGTTTGAGTAGATTGTAAAACGACTTCGGAAAAAGTTCACTGAGATCCGTGAGATAAAAACACTACTACTAAAAAGTTTCTGTGAATACTGTATTCATAAGCTCGGTGATTTTTACTAACATATACCAGGAGGTAGTACAAAATATACCAGGAGGATTGCCTAAAGCATTATCTATTTTTATATTCCCTATATTTTGAAGTATATCTCTTTTGGAGAACTAACAGTAAAACTTTGTCATCTTTGACTAATTACAAACAATTTAGATTTTCTTTGCAAAAAATGCATGCTAGACATTAGATGGCAAACCAGCGCAAAGTTCAAATCCGATATACCTAAGAGAGTGATCCCCGGTACCTATAATTATCTCAACATGCGCTCTTCCACATCATCGAAATCGTTGTAACTGTTAGATTTACTAGCTTGATCCACTAGCATCTTATTTGATTTATTATTTACCAGCCGGGTACCACTAGATCCGAATGTATGGCCCAGATGAAATAAAAACAGCCTTCATCACCCCATTCGGGTGCTTTTGTTATATCACGTTGTCATTTGGACTGAAAAACGCTGGGGCGACTTTTCAGCGCATGATTCAGAAATGCTTGCAAAAGCATATCAGTCGGAATGTAGAGGCCGACATGAATGACATCGCGGTCAAGTCTAGGAACGGTTCTGACCTCCTAGCAGACCTCGTCGAGACATTTGCAAATCCGAGCACATTCGAAATAAAGCTCAACCCGGCCAAGTGCACTTTTGGGATTCCAGCCGACAAGTTACTCGGTTTCCTCATTTCCGAACATGGAATCGATGCTAACCCTGAAAAGATTGGCGCGATAGTTTGAATGAAGCAACCAGAGCACCTCCATGAAGTGCAAAGACTCATGGGTTGTCTGTAGCCCTGGGCAGATTCATTTCACGACTCGACAAAAAAGCCCTGCCGCTTTACCGACTCATGAAATAATCAGATAAATTCAAGTGGACGACTGAAGCACAGGCTACGTTCCGGGAACTCAAAGCTCTGCTCTCCACCAAGCCGGTGCTCGCTGCTCTAGGCAGTCGAGAGCCTTTGCTCTTGTACATCGCAACCATGAATCAAGTGGTTATAGCACCGTGCTCACTGTGGAGCGTGAGGAACAAGCAAAGCCTTCAAGACCCAGCTACTAGTTTACTACATTTCAGAAGTCTTGACCCCTTCCAAACAAAGATGCCTGCACTATCAGAAATTGGTTTATGGCATCTACCTGGCTACAAAGAAAGTGGCTCGCTATTTTCAGGAGCACTCAGTTACTTTTGTGAGGGATGCTCCGCTGTCCGAAATCATGAACAACAGAGATGCAACGGGCCGAGTGGCCAAGTGGGCTATCGAGCTCCTCCCTTTGGACATCAAGTTCGAAGCCAAGAAAGCTATCAAATCTCAACCATTGGTGGATTTTCTGGCCGAGTGGATGGAACAACAGCAGCCGGCCCAGAGCCTCCCCGAGCACTCGACCATGTTCTTCGATGGCTCGGGGGCTAGAGTAGTCCTAATTTATCCTAAGGGAAACTGACTCAGCTATCTGCTGCAGATTCACTTTGATTCTCCAACAGCAAAGCCGAGTGCGGGGCCCTCTTCTATGGACTGTGAATGGCTATCTCACTTGGCATCCGCCGACTGATGGTCTATGACGACTCGGATCTTGTGGTGAACCAAGTGATGAAAGAATAGGACATCCGCACCCCGACCATGATAGGATACTGCAATGTAGTCAGGAAACTGGAGAAAAACTTCAAGGGGTTGGAGTTACACTACGTTCCCCGACTCAAGAATCGGGTCATTGATGATTTAGCCAAGATTAGTTCCACTCGGAAGGAAGTACCTAAGAATGTGTTCCTTGATCATTTGCACTCCCGGACGATCAAAACAAATCCCTATGTAGAGGAGCCCCCACAACCAGTCGGACTGTCCAATCCGACTGAAGTTGATATTCCGTCAGTGATCAATTTGGTTCACAAAGTGATGAAGATCATTCCCGAGTGGACTGAGCCGTACATAGTATACTTGCTCAGGCAGGAACTCCCCTGAGATGAGGTGGAGGCCCGCCAGATTGTCCATCGATCGAAGGCTTGCACTGTCATGGGTGATCATCTCTACAAGAAAAGTACTTCTCGCGTTGTGCAACGCCGTGTTTCACCAGAGGAAGGGAAGCAAATCTTGAAGTAGATTCACTCGGGAACATGTGGTCACCATGCGTCCTCTCAAACACTGGTTGCCAAGGTGTCTCGGGCGGGCTTCTACTGGCCCCGCGCCAATGAAGCAGCCAGAGACGTTGTAGAACAACGCATCGAATGCTAGTTCTACGCGAATTAGTCGCACACGCTAGTATTTGCGCTAAAGACAATTCCCCTCACGTGGCCATTCGTCGTCTGGGGGTTGGATATGATTGGACCCCTCCGGACTGGGACCAGTGGGTTCACTCATCTGTTGGTGCAACTGGACAAATTCACCAAGTGGATTGAAGCGAAGCCCATCAAGAAGTTGGACTCGGCCACAGCGGTCAAATTCATCATAGAGATAATTTTCAGATTTGGAGAGCATCATCATTGACAACGGGTCAAACTTCGACTCGGGCGAATACCGCGAATTTTGCTACACACAGAGCACTCAGGTCGATTACGCCTGCGTGGCTCACCCGCAGTGGAATGGTCAGGCAAAGCAGGTGAATGGCTTGATACTCCAAGGGCTAAGCATGTGCCTCATGCATGACCTAGAGCATGACATAGGAGCATGGGTCCCGGAGCTGCCATCGTTCCTCTGGGTTGTGGACGACTCTGAATCAATCCATGAATCTGATACGTCTCCAACATATCAATAATTTTTTATTGTTCCATGCTATTATAGTATCAATCTTGGATGTTTTATATGCAATTATATGCTATTTTATATCAGTTTTTGGGACTAACCTATCAGCCTAGTGCCCGGTGCCGGTTCCTGTTGTTTGCTTGTTTTTGGCTTTTTAGAAAAACAATATTAAACGAAGTCCAAATGGAAAAAAAGTTTGGATTAATTTTTTCTGGACCAGAGGGACCCTAGAAGGTTCAGGAGGAGGCCAGAAGAGCTATGGGTGAGCGACAAGCTTGTAGGGCGTGCCCCTTGAGCTTGTGGGCCCCTGGTAGCACGTCTTGACCTAATTTTGCCTCTTTAAATTCATGAATATTCCCAAACCAACAAAGCGCCACCCGAAACAATTTTTCAGCGACTGCAAGCTTTTTTTCTTCTACTATCCCATCTGGAGGCCTTTTTCGTTATTCTCTGTGGGAGGAAGAATCAATCACGGAGGGCTTGTACATCGTTCTTGCTGCCTTCCGATGATGCGTGAGTAGTTTACCACAGACGTGTGGGTCCATAGCTAGTAGCTAGATGGCTTCTTCTCTCCCTTTGATCTTCAATACCATGTTCTCCTCGATGTTCTTCGAGTTCTATCCGATGTAATCTTCTTTTGTGATGTGTTTGTTGGGGTCCGATGAATTGCGGGTTTATGATCTGAATATTTATGAGAAGTAATAGAGTTTTTTCTCAACTTTATTATGCATGATTGTTATAGCTTTGTATTTATCTCCGATCTATCTGTTTGGTTTGGCCAACTAGATTGATTTATCTTCAGTGGGAGAGGTGCTTTGTGATGGGTTCAACCTTGCGGTGCTATATCCCAGTGACAGAAAGGTGCCATTAATGGTAAAACGATGGGGTTTATTCATATTAACTGAGTTTACTTTGTCTACATCATGTCATCTTGCTTAAGGCGTTACTCTGCTTTTATTAACTTAACACCCTAGATGCATACTGGATATCGGCCGATGAGTGGAGTAATAGTAGTAGATGCAGGCAGGAGTTGGTCTACTTGTCTCGACATGATGCCTATATACATGATCATTGCCTTGAATGTCGTCATAACTATGTGCTTTTCTATCAATTGCCCAACAGTATTGTTCACCCACCCTATGTTATGTGTTCGAGAGAGAAGCCTGTAGTGAAAACCATGGCCCCTGGGTTTAATTAATCATATTACAAAAATCAAAAATACTTTTGCTACAATTTTACTCTTTATTTTGTTTTGCAATTTATCGATCTACCAGTATGAGATTTGATCCTTGCAATTAACGAGTTCAAGGGGATTGACAACCTTCTTGCCCGTGTTGGATGCAAGTATTTGCTTTTGTTTGTGCAAGTGTTGTTCATGAGGCTTTTGCGTGATTCTCCTATTGGTTCGATAAACCTTGGTTCTCACTGAGGGAAATACTTATCTCTATTGTACTGCATCTCCCCTTCCCTTCGGAAAAAATCCCAACGCAACTCACAAGTAGCAAGAAGAATTTATGGCTCCATTGCCGGGGAGACATCATCAAAACCTATCAAGTACCTTCGCACAAACTATCATCTACTCGCTCTACTTTTTATTTGCCTGTGCCTCTCGTTTTCATCTCCCAACTTCTCATAAAAAATAGAAAAACACAAAAAAATGTTTGCTTGCTACCATGTCTAAATTTGTTATCGCTAAGGGTGAAGATGAGGATGGTAAACCTCCCGAGATGGTAACCCCCATAAAATTGGATACTAAAACTTTTGTGACGGGGAGTGGGAATATCATAGGAAAAAGTATTATTCAAGAGTTCTTCACTTGTACGGGAACATTGGTTTGTAATGATATTCATATTCTTAAAAGAACCAATAGTTATGCCCAAGCTATTTCTGCACTCACTATTAAACTTGGAAGAAGATTCATACGTACTCATCCTACTTTGTAAGATTGTTTTTTATCTACCATCATAAACAATCCTAAGGCTAAAAAGATAACCACTCGTATCCACATGAATGAATTTGACAATATAGTGCGAGAAGCTAGAGAAACCTTTGACTTCTATAATGTGAATTATGAATGTCCTATGACAGATGAAATTTTATATGGTAGAGATTTTATGAGGAGACATAAGTCTTGTGATCATCATGCTTTTGAGAAAAATGCTAAAAAGAAAGTCCCCTCTTTACATTTAATCCAAAAAGTATTTAATGGTATTAATCGTCAATATTCTTGGATTGTAAAATGGAATCAACAATGTTTTGAAGAAGAGTGTCTTGATAATGCTAAAATCCTAATAAATGATGAATTCACCATTACCTATGAAAAGTCTCTTGATGACCATGTCTCCCAAGATGTTAAAACTGATGATGTGTCAATTACTAAAGATAACACGGTCCATCATTTGAGTTCTCCTAATAGGAAGGCTATGTATGAAAAAAGGGAGCTGGTGAGAAGTGTTTATGATGATGCTATGTATAAATAAATTATGAAAGCTAAGGATGACAATACTTGAAATAATGCCTTACGCCTAGCTAGGGGCGTAAAACAATAGCGCTTGTTGGGAGGCAACCCAACAATTATCTTTATTTTTCCTTTTTGTTTTATGTTTTTTGTGTGTTGACACAATTATGCTACTATTATGATTGCATTTTTATGTTTTAATTAGTGTTTGTGCCAAGTAAAGCCTTTGGGATGATTTGGTTGATAGTTGACTTGATTTTGTGAAAAAACGAAAACTTTTGCACCGAGTACTGATATTTTCATAATTCACTAGAATGTGATAAATTTTGAATTTTTTACACGTTATTGATATACAAATTTCCCATGTTGTCTTAATTTTTCAGAATTTTTTGAGTAGAAGTATGCCAATTGTTCAGATCATTACAGACTATTCTGTTTTAAAAAAGTATGTCTTCGTTGCATAGTTTGCTTGTTTTAATGATGGGATGGATTATACCAGGGGGTATAAGTCATGGATAAGTTAGAATACACATTGGTACAGCGAGGTGCTATACAAATAGTTTTTAACCCCTTTTCGCGACGGTGTTCAGAACCATCTCCAAGTGAGTGACTGCGATGGGGGGTCCTTCCCACACGACCGAGAAACCGTTGGGGATATGCCCTCCTGGCACACACGCTGTGCAAAATGAGGCCATGTATGACTGGGGAGTGATCAAATATGGTTATATGTACAATAGTGCTAAAAAGATACAATTATACAGGCGAAATTGTTTCCGGTCGTAAGTAGATCCCACACAGCCAGTCCCCGCTAAACGTTTTCATTCGTATGTACATTCCACACAGTCAATTCAAGGAATTTGTTTCCGTTAGTTTGTACATCCCACACAGTTAATCCAAGAAGTATGTTTTCATTCGTATATACATCCCACATAGTCAATCCAAGGAAAACATTTCCGTTCGCAGGTACATCACACACAATTTTCCCCATTAAATCGTTTGTGATAGCGTTGCCATTGCACATGATATTAACAATTTTATCGTTTGCATTATTGAATGCATCACACACGGTGTGTAGAAGAAACTGTGTGGCAAAGGTTGTCCATCACACACTTTTTATGTACTAATCGTTTGCGCAAGGTGGCCTAACGCAAACAGTTTTCAAGACGATGTCGTGTGTGATTGTTCATTGATCCAACACGGTTTATTCCAAGAGACTATGTGCATTGCCTGAGGTCATCGCCCACGGTGTTTTCTCAGTAATTGTCTGCAATAGAAAAACCAATTAGTAGGCTAATTGCCCTATTATTAATAATCCATTTATTAATCTAATTGACATTTTATATTAAGCACACAATATATTTCATTTCCATATTAAGGAAACGAGATTTCATAATTGAAATACATTAGAGTACAACATCATATAGCTTCAACACTCAGCTACCCCATTACATAACTACACCAGCACCAAGTTTCACACGCAACATCTACAACCTTTTGAAATTAGCATTATAGACGGAACATAGACAGATGAATCTCATCTGGAAAACTGCTGAAGAGAAGGAGAATATTGAGCCTTCATTGATGTTGAAGGTCTTTGCAACTTTAGTCCAGTGCTTGTGGATGATTGACCATCCATCCTTCGTCCTCTTCAGGAACACTTCAATATTGAATCGTGGGTGTTGTATGAAAACCTTCCTCGCCTCCAGACCATACATGTGGTTTGAGAGGTAATTATCAGTGAACTGCTTTGGAAAGGCCTGAAAATAAGGATATGCATAAATATCTTCTCCAGATTTGAAATGGCGCAAAGGAATTAAAAAGACAAGGTATAATAGTTAGTACCATCCTGTTTTTTGTCGCTAATTTCTTTATCGCAACAATCTTTCTGAGTGTCCTGACTTGACTAATATTAATGGACAACTCATTTCCACATATGCAAAAAGGGTCAAGGGTCAAAACCTCTGACCGCAGGACCTGCATGTGCAAGACCAAATTGTTAAAAATCTAATATTTAAAAACAAGAAGTGGAAAGGTGTGTTATTAACTGCAACAGGCCTAATATTTAAAACAAGCAAACATAGTCATTCAAACTTGTATTGTGCAAGTCTAATTACACTAGTTATTAGACCTGTTTGGATCCATGGGTTAGAGTTAGTTTGATCTAGTTTGGGCTCAAATAGCCCTAAAGTATCCAAACATAAGGGCTAGTTTGAGCTAGTTGCGTCAAACCCACCCAAAACAACTATCCCACCCAAGAGGTGCTGATTGGGGATAGTTCTCCTAGTGCATTTATTGTCAATCTGACACTGTCATCCAAACACCTCTTTGGCTAGAGTTAGTTCAGGGTTAGTCATTGTTGAGTATCATTGTTATTTAGGAAACATAGGATAGCGTAGGATTTATTCTACCTTGACTTGTACTCCAAAATGACCATGTACTCCTATATATATGCCCACGAGGCTCAAGCAATATAATCAACTATTCCACCAATCTCTCTCTCCCTTTTAACTATCATGAGCTAGAAACTAACTCTAACCTCTAGCTAACTTAGAGTATCCAAATAGTGACATTGTTAAATCAAATGGAAAGGCGTGTTCAATGCTCCCTCCAGTCCTTTTTACTCTGCATATAAGAATTGTCTAAAGTCAAACTTCATAAAGTTTGACCCTATTTATATGAAAAAATATCAACATCTAGCATGCTAAAGTGATACAATATGAAAATTTAAGTCATGACACATGTACTGATATTTATTTCATATTGTGAATGTTGGTATTTTGTTCTATAAAGTTGGTCAAACTTTAAGAGGCCTGACTTTAGACAAATCTTATATGTGAACTAAAAAGATTCGGAGGGAGTACAACATGCTTAACAGCAACCAAATATAGTCATTCATAGAGCTATTGTTAAATTTGGTATTGATGAAATTGTACTGCACAGTTCATACTAGCACATATAGAACATCACATTGTTAATCATTGGAATAAACAAGGCATACTAGGAACAACCAAAGATGGCAATTGAAACTGGACATGTGCTAACTACAAACAACTGAACAACCATAAACCATAGAAATAAATAAGGTGTAATGCAAACAACCTAATATAGCAATAAATACTGGACATGTTCTCACTACAAAAGGGGTTCGAGAAAACAAATCATGGGTTTCCTCACTTGTCACAGATTGTCTCCTCCTCGTGGTCACCATCGATGAGGTCTGACTTGCCAGCTAAGGATCCTAGGCCAGCATCACAGAACGTGTCCTTCAGAAATGACAAAAGGGGCTCCATGGTGATGAAGGATGGCAAATTGTTCATAACGAGCCGCAGGAGATCAGCGGCAAGGCCATCGATGAGATCAATGGCTGTCGAACCCGAAGGGTTGGGGGTGGGCAACTTAACCTGTGACATAACCCGCGTCAAGCTATTGGTGTCGATGACCTCGATGTTGTAGCCAGCGTCCGTGACATGCCAGAATACTCTGGCCCGCTGATTGAAAGGCTCAGTCTAGGTCCAGTCATTGTCGTCAGCTTCCTCGGCGGCCACCTCGCCGATGTCGGGCGAAGAGGCCGCGGTTAAGCTCTTTTGGGCCATTCGCTCCTCGAGCTCCCCGGGAAACGTAGCCGGGCTTAGGTTGCAACGCTCTCGAGTGGGGGAGGGTGGGGATGGGTATCTCTAGGAAAGGGGGCGTTTCGTAGGCATCATCTAAGAAACTCAGTGTGCCAAGGGTATGTATATCGGTGGGTAAACTGCACGGGCAGACCGGCAGAGGTTGACGATGGAGGCAGCGCGGCGGCGACGGCGGTGACGACCTAGCTAGGTTTGGAGCGAGGGAGGGGTGGTGTGTATGTGTGTGAGCGGGGGATTTGGGGTGAGCGATGGATGTGGGGTGTGTATGGAGTGGGTAAAGGTGGTGTTTGAGGAAATGCCGTGGGTAATGAAAATTTTATTGGGTGGGAGTAAAATGGTGGGGCTACCGAAAATTTGGATCAAGGGATTGAAGCAGAGAGGGGCGGGAGTAACGTACATCACACACAGTTAATACATAATAATCGTGTGCTCTCAAACAGAAAAACACTCTAGCCGAGCAGATATTTTTGAGTTTGCGAGGGATGGAGGCGGGAGTAAAATGATGGGGCTACTGAAAATTTGGATGTACTGATTGAAGTAGAGCGGGAGTAACACACATCGCACACGGTCCAGACATACTAATCGTGTGCTATCAAACAGAAAAACTATCTACGTGGATGCGGGTAGATATTTTCGGGGGAGTAGATATTTTCGAGAGGGGGAGGGAAGCCTCGTGGAGCCCAATCTGCTGTGATCATGTGGGTGACAGGGGCAGGGGCACGGCACATGGGTAGTCCTAGGGAACCGTCTCTGTTTCATACCCGATCGCAGACGGTTGCTGTGTCCGACTCGTCTGTTGTTTATAAATTTGGCCAAAAAAGGCGCGAAAGGGCCAGAACACGAACACACTTGCATGTGGACCAAATATATGTATGAAAAGGGTGGTTTGATGTTCAAATACCCAATGCACAACTTTGATGTGGCACCTGTCTCACAAAGCGCATGTTATTATTGCTAGCCCCCTCCCCCTCACACACACACACATACACACACACACACACACACACTTCGTGTTGCCGGGAGGGGAATCCTAGCTATGAACGCATGCCCCCAAATAGCTAGGTCTGACATCTCACTGTACCATAACACAAAACTGAAAGGAGTACATCAACCCCCCTCCCCCCTTTGCTTCCGTTCAAATGTGGACCGTCTGCAGGCCCACATATGTGCTCTTCTTGCGTTACCAAATCACAAATTTGATGTAGCACATGTGCATCGCAAATTAACCAGGAATCCCCGACCCCACGGAGGTTCATCTAGTATGAAGTAGTACTGTGCTCCCCCCCCCCCACACACACTTTGAGTTGGTGGGAGGGGGCATCTCACCAAGGCGTATTGTAAGACTAACTAAGAAGATTCACCACTTTGACCGTATAACCTCTTGTTTGTTGGGTCAAAGTCATGCATTGACATTCCACCACGGCCCCACAAAATAGGCTAGTTTGCCGCCGGCAACCACGCGAGGGAGTGCCTTAAGACAACCACTGCGTGCATGTGGCCCAGACATATGTATGAAGTGTCATGTGGTGTTTGAATATACCCAATGCACAACTTTGATGTGGCCGCGTGCTTTTGGAACCGGAAAGTCCCCACACAGAGCGAGGGTTCACGACACATAGTATACTATATATATAGGGATTCATGTGTATGCGAGCCCTCAAACTTAGGTCTAGAATCTCACCATGATCCACGTACGATTATACGGTAATGCGAACCAAGAGAAGAAGAATCCACCCTGGTAACCTCTCTCGCGTTGTTGGTCGAAGTGATGAACGTCCACGTGGGCCCATGAATATATAGGTCGTCAATGATAACCAAGCAAGGGAGAGTGTCCAAAGACAACCACTACATGTATATATGTGCCCCAAACATATGTATGGACATGCGTGATGCATGCATATATGTTTGAATACTAACAGCACAACATTTTGATGTGGCGCATGCATGCGTCGAAAAACACACAGTCCCCACACAGATCTGGTTCATGATGCGTCACGTGCTCACCCCCCCCACTTCAACCCAGTGGGAGGGATTCATGCGTACA
Organism: Triticum dicoccoides; assembly: GCF_002162155.2. Lineage (NCBI taxonomy): Eukaryota > Viridiplantae > Streptophyta > Magnoliopsida > Poales > Poaceae > Triticum > Triticum dicoccoides. Next base: position 121,495,326 of record NC_041389.1, read on the forward strand.
CATGCATGCAAAGTATATAGTTGCATGTACCGACCCATATAAGATGAACCAAAATTTAATCCCCTCCTAATTATAAGTCAAATTAACCTCTATCACTGTCGATCAAAGTGATTGACCAAGCGGGCACACAGAGATGGACGAAGCATCTTGCGGATAACCCCATGAGTGAGTGCTAGAGGACGACCGCCATCGCTTGCTTGTGGGCCAAACACATATATGGAGATGTGTGGCTGTGATGTTTGAATACCTAATATATATGCAGAACTTTGATGTGGCACCTGCCTCGGAAACTGTTAAGTCCCCTACATGAACCGAGGTTCATGACACATGGTATATATATGTTGCCCCCCTCTCCTCTTCGACGCGTAATATATACTCCTACCTGCCGTAACACAACCCGAAAATAATCCTCCTTGTTCATCAAATTACCTTTCTTGTTGTGTCATATATTAGATGGACGATGACCTCACGGGCCCATGGAGGGAAGAGTCACAGGCGAATGAGTGACAACCATCGTCCGCATGTGGCCCAATGTGTTGGTGATGTTTTTAATACCCAATATGCACAACTTTTTGCAGCACCTGCCTCGAAAACCGAAAAGTCCCCACATGGAGCGAGATTGATTCATGACGTGTGTGTAGTATATATGTGTTACCCCGGCCCCCTACTCCCCTCTTCGACGCGTACTATATAATCCTACCACAACACAATCCAAAAAGAAACCTCCTTGTTGGGTCAAAGTGATGGAGGATAACCTTGCGGGCCCACGGATGGAAGCATCGCACGCGAGTGAGTGTCCTATATGACGCGTAGTATTGCCCCCGGCCACCCTCTTCAACGCGTACTAATATATATACTCCTACCGTACGTATAAACAAAACCAAAAAATGACCATCCTTATTGCTCAAATCAACTTCTCTCATCGCATGTCATAGTGTTGGATGACGACCTGGACCACCGCGTGCATGTGGCCCAAAGATGCATGTCAAACTTTTTCTGTAGCGAATATGCGACCAAAGGAGTTTAGTGTTGAAAAATGAAAAAAAAGATAACATCTATTTGTTTTTTATACATTGATTGATTTCCCAGGGATTTAAATGTGCAAAAATCAAATTTGATCTACATGAGACCCGTGATAGTGCACGAAAATGGATTGCAAAATCATATGTGTACGTGTCCCTGGGTACATGTTTAGTCCCCATGCAAGAAATTTCTAACATCTAAAATCTTGATTTTAAAATCCAATAAATCCAAAACTAAGTTGAAATTCATGAAACTTATCATGGTGTCATATTGACACCAATAGACTGTGATATTATTATTATTTTCAAATTTGAGATAAGTTTTGATATAATCTTCTTACATAGGGGAAATTATAAATAATTATCAACCAATATCGCAAACGAACTCTTTATTCGAACCGTGTGCTTTAGACCAAAAAAATGTAAGTGCAATGCTTCAGTTAAGCAATAAAGTGGCATAATTAATCATCCAAAAGGAAAAATCAATATAATACGTGCCGCACACGCATCTCGTGTGCCGTACAAGCATGTGTGAGTTGACGAGATGCATGCTAGCAGGCAGACCGGGAGGCCGAGGCATGCACGTGTTCGCCATGCACTCACCGTAGGGCGTGCTAGTAGCTGTGTGAAATGACAGCAGGTGTGCTAGCAGTCCGCTACACGGGCTCACCGGGAGGCGAGCCAGCCCTTTGACCGCCGCCCACCTTGCTCCACTGCTCCATATTAATGGCGCGCCCGATCCACGACCGCACACCCCATCCAAAGTTTTCACCGCCGCATGGAGTGTATTAGGATTTTGCCGAAGCGCACCATCGGTGGGAGTGGCAACACCGGGGCTGGTGAAGCACCCGCGTAATGCATGAAGCTGGGCGCAGAGGTTGCGGTAGCCGCCGCCGAGGTCTCGCGCGGGAAGCAGTGCGACCTTGACTTGTCGTCGTCGTCATGCCTCCCCAGCCGGAGTCGGAGGTCCACAGCTACTCTGGCAACGACTCCGACTCCGCACATTGTCAAAAAGTAATGTGGAAGACCTTCTTTAACATGTGTTAAAAAATAAAAAAAATAAAAACCAAGGACCTGGAGGTTAATTTAACTGATGGATCATAGAGGTCATTTAATTTGACCTCTATGATCCATCCCATCAGTTAATTTAACACCAAAACAACTTCCCATCCAGTCACCCATCTGATGGCTGCTCCAGCCTGAGCACAGTTAACTTGAGAGTTCTCTTGGATGAGCTATTGGTGGCACAGCTAGTCCTTGCTGATATAGGATGCCTCTTCGCATCCTTATGGCTTACCCGGATGACCGCCCGTCACCCAATGGCCAATAGATGTTGTGTAGATAGAGCATATCACATCGTACACGGACCACACTAGGGAACCCGTCGGTGATGAATTCCATAATCGCAAATGGTTGTATACTAGCAAGTGTTTGCCCACAACAGACACATGGCATATTCCATCACAAATAGCTCGGATGGATCAACTGTATGTCACGTATCGCACACGCAATTCTAATCTGATTCGTGCTTAATGTCTCCGCCATCGCTCGCACACTTCGTCTTATTTGCCACGTATCACTGTGCCGGCCTTTGCTCGCGTCCCTCGGCACGCTTTGCTCGACGTTATGCGCTGCTACTTCTTGAGCTTGCGTTGGTTTTTCCCTTGAAGAGGAAAGGGTGATGCAACAAAGTAGAGATAAGTATTTTCCTTAGTTTGAGAACCAAGGTATCAATCCAGTAGGATACAATGCACAAATCATCGAATAGCTGCACAAACAATCAAACAAACTTGCACCCAACGCGATAAAGGGGTTGTCAATCCCTTCACGGTTACTTGCAAAAGTGATATATGATAGAGATAGATAAACGATAAAGTAAATATTTTTGGTATTTTTGGTTTATAGATCGGAAAGTAAAAGATTGCAAGAATAGTAGATTGGAAACTAAGTTTGTAGATCGGAACTTGTATGATGGAAAACAGACCCGGGGGCCATAGGTTTCACTAGAGGCTTCTCGCAAGATAGAAATAATACAGTGGGTGAACAAATTACTGCTGAGCAATTGATAGAAAAGCGCAAAGTTATGACGATACCTAAGGCAATGATCATGAATATATGCATCATGTCCGTGTCAAGTAGACCGACTCCTACCTACATCTACTACTATTACTCCACACATCGACCACTATCCATCATGCATCTAGAGTACTAAGTTCATAAAGAATGGAGTAACGCATTAAGTAAGATGACATGATGTAGAGTAATTAACTCAAACAATATGATGAAAACCCCATATTTTTATCCTTGATGGCAACAATACAATACGTGCCTTCCTGCCCCTACTGTCACTGGGAAAGGACACCGCAAGATTGAACCCAAAGCTAAGCACTTCTCCCATTGCAAGAAAAACCAATCTAGTTGGCCAAACCAAATAGATAGTTCGAAGAGAATTACAAAGATATCAAATCATGCATATAAGAATTCAGAGAAGATTCAAATAATATTCATAGATAACTTGATCATAAATCCATAATTCATCGGATCACAACAAACACACCGCAAAAAAGTATTACATCGAATAGATCTCCATGAACATCGAGGAGACATGGTATTGAGAATTAAAGAGAGAGAAGAAGCCATCTAGCTACTAGCTATGGACCCGCAGGTCTGTGGTAAACTACTCACGCTTCATCGGAAGGGCAATGGCATTGATGTATAAGCCCTCCATGATCGAATCCCCCTCCGGCAGGACGCCAGAAAAGGCCCCTAGTTGGGATCTCACGGGTACAGAAGGTTGCGGCGGTGGAGAAGTATTTTCATGGATGCCCCTGATGGTTTGGGGTATATGGGAATATATTGGCGAAAGAATTAGGTCAGGGGGTGCACGAGGGGTCCCACAAGGGTGGGGGTGTGCCCTACCCCCCTGGGTGCGCCCTTCATCCTTGTGGCCGCCTCGTGGCTCCTCCGACTTCACCTCCAAGTCTCCTGGTTGTTTTTTGGTCCAAGAAAAATCATTGCGGAGGTTTCATTCCGTTTGGACTCCGTTTGGTATTCCTTTTCTATGAAACTCAAAAATAGGGGGAAACGGGAACTGGCACTGGGCTCTAGGTTAATAGGTTAGTCCCAAAAATAATATAAAATAGCATATTAATGCATATAAAACATCCAAAACAGATAATATAATAACATGGAACAATAAAAAATTCTAGATATGTTGGAGACGTATCAAGCATCCCCAAGCTTAATTCCTACTCGTCCTCGAGTAGGTAGATGATAAAAACAGAATTTTTGATGTGGAATGCTACCTAACATATTTATCCATGTAATTTCTTTTATTATGGCATGAATGTTCATATCCATAAAATTCAAAACAAAAGTTTAATATTGACATAAAAACAATAATACTTCAAGCATACTAACAAGGCAATTATGTCTTCTCAAAATAACATGGCCAAAGAAAGCTTATCCCTATAAAATCATATAGTCTGGCTATGCTCCATCTTCATCACACAAAATACTCAAATCATGCACAACCCCGGTTTCAGCCAATAAATTGTTTCATACTTTAGTATTATCAAATCTTTTCAACTTTCACGCAATACATGAGCGTGAGCCATGGACTTAGCACTATAGGTGGAAGAGAATATGGTGGTTGTGTGCTACCTCTTGAGCTTGCGTTGGTTTTCCCTTGAAGAGGAAAGGGTGATGCAACAAATTAGCGTAAGTATTTACCTCAGTTTTGAGAACCAAGGTATCAATCCAGTAGGAGACGACGCACAAGTCACCGAATACCTGCACAAACAATCAACAACTTGCACCCAACGCGATAAAGGGGTTGTCAATCCCTTCACGGTCACTTGCAAAAGTGAGGTCTCATAGAGATGGATAAACGGTAAAGTAAATATTTTTGGTATTTTTGGTTTATAGATCGAAAACTAGCAAGATGTAAACGAGATTTAATAATATGGAAAATAGATCCGGGGGCCATAGGTTTCACTAGTGGCTTCTCTCGAGATAGAAAGTATTACGGTGGGTGAACAAATTAATGCCGGGCAATTGATAGAAAAGTGCATAGTTATGACGATATCTAAGGCAATGATCATGAACATAGGCATCACGTCCGTGTCAAGTAGACAGACTCCTGCTTGCATCTACTACTATTACTCCACACATCGACCGCTATCCAGCATGCATCTAGAGTATTAAATTCATAAAGAACGGAGTAATGCATTAAGGAAGATATGATGAAAACCCATCTTTTTATCCTCGATGGCAACAATACAATACGTGCTTTGCTGCCCCTACTGTCATTGGGAAAGGACACCGCAAGATTGAACCCAAAGCTAAGCACTTCTCCCACTGCAAGAAAGATCAATCTAGTAGGCCAAACTAAACTGATAATTCAAAGATACTTGCAAAGATATCAAGTCATGCATATAAGAATTCATAGAAGAACCAAATAATATTCATAGATAATCTTGATCATAAATCCACAATTCATCAGATCTCGGCAAACACGCCGCAAAAGAGTATTACATCGGATAGATCTCCAAGAAAATCAAGGAGAACATGGTATTGAGAATCAAAGAGAGAGAAGAAGCCATCTAGCTAATAACTATGGACTCGGAGGTCTGTGGTAAACTACTCACGCTTCATTGGAGAGGTAATGGTGTTGATTTAGAAGCCATCCGTGATCGAATCCCTCCTCCAGCAGGACGTCGAAAAAGGCCTCAAGATGGGATCTCACGGGTATAGAAGGTTGGGGATGCCCCGGAAGGCATTCCCTCTTTCATCTTCGTCTATCGGTAACTTTACTTGAGGCTATATTTTTATTCACCACATGATATGTGTTTTGCTTGGAGCGTCTTGTATGATTTGAGTCTTTGCTTTTTATTTGCCAAAATCATCCTTGTTGTACACAACTTTTGAGAGGGACACGCATGAATCGTGATTTATTAGAATACTCTATGTGCTTCACTTATATCTTTTGTGCTAGGCAATATTGCTCTAGTGCTTCACTTATATCTTTTTAGAGCACGGCGAGGGTTTTATTTTATAGTAATTAATGAACTCTCATGCTTCACTTATATTATTTTGAGAGTCTCTAAATAGCATGGTAATTTGCTTTGGTTATAAATTTAGTCCTAATATGATAGGCATCCAGGAGGGATATAATAAAAACTTTCATATAAAGTGCATTGAATACTATGAGAAGTTTGATTCCTTATGATTGTTTTGAGATATGAAGATGATGATATTAGAGTCATGCTAGTGGAGTATTTGTGAATTTGAGAAATACTTGTGTTGAGGTTTGTGATTCCCGTAGCATGCACATATGGTGAACCATTGTGTAACAAAGTTGGAGCATGAGGTATTTTTTGATTATCATTCTTTGTGTGGAGGTTGGGATCGTGTGATGGTTAACTCTAGCCAACCCTTCCCCTAGGAGCATGCACGTAGTGCTTGGTTTCGATGACTAATAGATTTTTGCAATAAGTATGTGAGTTCTTTATGACTAATGTTGAGCCCATGGATTATACACACTCTCACCCTTCCACCTTTGCTAGCCCCTCTTGTGTTGCACAACTTTCGCTGGTACCATACACCCACCATATACCTTCCTCAAAACAACCACCATACCTACCTATTATGGCGTTTCCATAGCCATTCCAAGATATATTGCCATGCAACTTTCCACCGTTCCGTTTATTATGACACATTTCGTCATTGTCATATTGCTTTGCATGATCATGTAGTTGACATCGTATTTGTGGCAAAGCCACGTTTCATAATTCTTTCATACATGTCACTCCTGATTCATTGCAGATCCTGGTACACCGCCAGAGGCATTCACATAGAATCATATTTTGTTCTAAGTATCGAGTTGTAATTCTTGAGTTGTAAGTAAATACAAGTGTGATGATCATCATTATTAGAGCATTGTCCCATGTGAGGAAAAAAAGAGGCCAAAGAAGCCAAAGAAATAAAAAAGAGAGGCCAAAGAAGCCAAAGAAAAAAATGACAGAAAAAGAGAGAAGAGGCAATGTTACTATCCCTTTTCCACACCTGTGCTTCAAAGTAGCACCATGATCTTCATGATAGAGAGTCTGCTATTTGTCACTTTCATATACTAGTGGGAATTTTTCATTATAGAACTTGGCTTATATATTCCAACGATGGGATTCCTCAAATTTCCCTAGGTCTTCATGAGCAAGCAAGTTGGATGCACACCCACTTATTTTTTCTTTTTGAGCTTTCATAAACTTATAACTCTAGTGCATCTGTTGCATGGCAATCCGTTTCATCTTTGGTATGCAATTCTTTTCTCATCAAATCCTCCCAAACTCGTCCTAACAAATATATCCTTTCTTTTATTTCCCTTCTAGTAGATGAACTCAAATCATGAAAAGTATTTTGATTAGTTATTTTGCCATTCATAAACCCGTAATCGGGGTCATGACCATAAATATCGTCATAAAGCACACAAATCTCGTTTCTAACGGGTTTCTTCATCATTTCATTCACCCAATCTATTGAATCCTACATGAATACCCCTAATAATCCATTCAAATTCCTCATAGGCCTCAAGGTACAAAGATTGAGAGATTTCTGCATAGGGAACTCTCCTCCTAAGGTTTTCACTATAAGATTGATAATCCCTAGATTCCAAACTACGCATAGTTTCTTTGTCATGGAGGATATCCTCAATTGGAGGGTGTTCAACATCCTTTTGTAGTAAGCAAAAATATCCCTAGCTTCTATTAATATAAAATAAAATTCACGCATAAGAATCATAATTGCAATCTTTTTAGTTATAGGATGATTAATGTTTGGAAGTTCGTAAAACACTTTTTGCAAAGCGGGGTGAAGGTGCACAAATTTTCTTTCTAGTTTCTCAACAAGCATAACAATGGAATTTGCAACAATTTGTATCGAGAAGAATAGATCTTTTATCAATAAGCATAGATCCCATACAATCAAAGAACTCTTGAATAAAACATTTTCCTATAATATTACCATCACCCACAGAAAAAGTTTTTGCTTTGTAATTAGGAGGATTTGCAGTTTCATTATCCGACGAACAACATTCAAATTTTTCCTCAAGATTTTCAATGATAACCTCCCCAGATTCAGACATGATGGCAACAAACCAATCCAGCAAACGTGCAAACCGAAAGTAAACGAAGAAGACAACGGAAAAGGGGCAAAGAAAAGGCAAATCTTTTTGAAAATCATTTTAGAAGTAGGGGAGAGGAAAACGAGTGGCGAATGGCGAATAATGTAATGCAAGAGACAAGAATTTGTGATGGGTACTTGGAATCTCTTGACTTGGCGTAGATCTCCCTGACAATGGCGCCAGAAATTATTCCTCCTACTTCTTGAGCTTGCGTTGGTTTTTCCATTGAAGAGGAAATGGTGATGCTATAAGTATTTCCCTCAGTTTGAGAACCAAGGTATAAATATAGTGGGAGAAAATGCACAAATCACCGAATACCTACACAAACAAACAAACAAACTTGTACCCAACACAATAAAGGGGTTGTCAATCCCTTCACGGTTACTTGCAAAAGTGAGATCTGTAGAGATAAATAAATGATAAAGTAAATATTTTTTGTATTTAGATCGGAAACTTGTATCATGGAAAATAGACCCGGGGGCCATAGGTTTCACTAGAGGCTTCTCTCAAGATAGAAAATAATACGGTGGGTGAACAAATTACCGCCGAGCAATTTATAGAAAAGCGCATAGTTATGACGATAGCTAAGGCAATGATCATGAATATAGGCATCACGCCCGTGTCAAGTAGACCGACTCCTGCCTGCATCTACTACTATTACTCCACACATCGACCGCTATCCAGCATGCATCTACAATATTAAGTTCATAAAGAACAGAGTAATGCATTAAGTAAGATGACATGATGTAGAGGAATTAACTCAAACTATATGATGAAGACCCCATATTTTTATCCTCGATGGCAACAATACAATACGTGCCTTGCTGCCCCTACTGTCACTGGGAAAGCACACCACGAGATTGAACCCAAATCTAAGCACTTCTCCCATTGCAAGAACAACCAATCTAGTTGGCCAAACCAAACCGATAGTTCGAAGAGAATTACAAAGAATTCAAATCATGCATATAAGAATTCAGAGAAGATTCATATAATATTCATAGATAAGCTGATCATAAATCCACAATTCATCGGATCTCAACAAACACACCGCAAAAAAGTATTCATCAAATAGGTCAACAAGAACATCGAGGAGAACATGGTATTGAGAATCAAAGAGAGAGAAGAAGCCATCTAGCTACTAGCTATGGACCTGTAGGTCTGTGGTAAACTACTCACACTTCATTGGAAGGGCAATGGTGTTGATGTAGAAGCCCTCCGTGATCGAATTGCTCTCCGGCAGGACACCGGAAAAGGCCCCTAGATGGGATCTCACGGATACAGAAGGTTGCGGCAGCGCAAAAGTGTTTTCGTGGATGCCCCTATTGGTTTGGGGATATATGGGAATATTTAGGCAAAAGAATTAGGTCAGGGGGTGCATGCAGGGCCCACAAGGGTGGGGGCACGCCCTACCCCCTGGGCACGCCCTCCCTCATTGTGGCCGCCTCATGGCTCCTCTGGCTTCATCTCGAAGTCTCCTGGTTGTCTTCTGGTCCAAGAAAAAATCATCGCGAAGGTTTCATTGTGTTTGGACTCCGTTTGGTATTCCTTTTCTGCGAAACTCAAAAACATGGAAAAACAGGAACTAGCACTGGGCTCTAGGTTAATAGGTTAGTCCCAAAAACAATATAAAATAGCATATTAATGCATATAAAACATCCAAAACGGATAATATAATAGCATGGAACAATCAAAAATTATAGATACGTTGGAGACGTATCGGGCGCCGCAGCGCGCTGTGCTCACCGTTAGGCGCCGCGGCGCGCTCTTCTCGCATACCTCACGCGCTCGGCATGTGGACAGCTTCTCCTTGCGTGTTCAACTACTATATGCATATATTTGGTTGCTCGTTGTTGAGGCGACCGACGAGCGCTCTGCTCGCGTCCCTGCGCACGCTCTGCTAGCGATTGGAGCCTGCACATGATCACGTTGGGGGCCATATGCATGAGGTTGCACCATGCGCGTCTTCATGTGATGTAGTTACGTGTGACACGATGGAGTTACACGCTGCAAATTAGAACTACCATCTGGGCATGCCGATATTCCAAACCGTCTGGCTTCCCCTTTAATTCTCATGACCATTATAATAACCTTAGTCTCATCAACTTTTTGATCGCGCCCGACAACACAACAAGCACACCCATGATGACACATAGAGAGGAGATGTCTAGCGGCGCTCCAATGGAGTTCGGTGAGCATAAAGTGGAGACCCACGCGTGGGAGACGGATCTCTCAGTGGTGTACACCATCGACCCGGCCGTGGTGGACGACTACATCAACACCATTGAGCAGTTTCTTTCTCGAGACAAGTACAAGGTGGTCAGCATCAATCTTCAGTACACTGGCGGTCGTCCCATCATAGATCAAAAGGTTGCCATTGCCCAGTTGTGTGTGCACCATCATGTCCTCATCTAGCACTACTGCATGGTCACAGAGCCTTCCAATTGTTTGGCCAGGTTTGTCAATGACACCAACTACAAGTTCGCTATGGTGGAAACCACTAACGATGTAAAAGTGCTCACTGTTACGAGCTTGGACTGCAAGAACCTTGTCGAAATCCGTGAGCACTACAGGGTCTGGGGTAGCATGAAGAAGGACTCCCTGGTTAAACTCGCCCCGACCATCATCGACCCATACTACGAAAAGATGAAGCAAGATGTCGGGAAACGACACCTATGGGATCACGGGGATCCCTTCTACGGTTGGCGGGGCGAGGAGCTGCGCGAAGAGCAAGTCTAGTGATCAGCGCGAGGGATTTTTACCCAGGTTCGGGCCGCACTGGTGTGTAAAACCCTAGTCCTGCTTGTGTGTATATTCTGTGTTCTTGAGCTTTTGAACTAGCTGCGGTGCATGCCCAGTCCAAACAGTCCGAATCCCCCCTCAGTACGCCTCGGGCCTCCTTTTATATGTCAAAGGGGTTGCCACAGCGGCACACGGGAGGTGGAAAGTATCTACAGTGTTCAAACTTATCGCTCGGCACCGTACGACAAACGCATTTAATGTGCTGCCTACGTGCCCTCTTACTTTATCGGGGACGGTAACAGAAGAGCCCCGTCCAACGTTGCCTCTCCTTGCCTTGACACGCGTCTAGACTGACGAGGCATGCAACGCTAGGCTAGCTGGCTGCTGCTGTGCTGGCGCGATAGTAGAGCCTCCACGAAGATCTGCATGCCGCCATGCAGGCGCCTGCCTAGTTGGCAAGCTGGTCGTCGCGCTGGAACGGTGCTGAGATGGTGGAACCTTGTCGGGCGCGGGCCTGGTTGTGGCCCCGCAATCGTCCCCAGCAAGGGTCTTGCTGGGGTCTTTGTTTTCTGGTCCCACGTGGACCTGCAGGCTATCAATCTTCACAAAGATCTGCATGCCACTATGCATGCTCCCCCCCGAGCCTTCGCCTTGACGTTGTCGATGGTGTCAAAGCTCTCGGCCTCAAGGGTGACGGCCTTGCTGGTGCTTCGCAGGTTGCCCCGTCAAAGCTCTTGTCGGGGCTGCATAGGTCGCCCCGGGAAGGGTGTTGCTGTTGGAAATATGCCCTAGAGGCAATAATAAATTGATTATTATTATATTTCCTTGTTCATGATAATCGTTTATTATCCATGCTAGAATTGTATTGATAGGAAACTCAGATACATGTGTGGATACATAGACAACACCATGTCCCTAGTAAGCCTCTAGTTGACTAGCTCGTTAATCAATAGATGGTTACGGTTTCCTGACCATGGACATTGGATGTCGTTGATAACGGGATCACATCATTAGGAGAATGATGTGATGGACAAGACCCAATCCTAAGCCTAGCACAAGATCATGTAGTTCGTATGCTAAAGCTTTTCTAATGTCAAGTATCATTTCCTTAGACCATGAGATTGTGCAACTCCCGGATACCGTAGGAGTGCTTTGGGTGTGCCAAACGTCACAACGTAACTGGGTGGCTATAAAGGTACACTACGGGTATCTCTGAAAGTGTCTGTTGGGTTGGCACGAATCGAGATTGGGATTTTGTCACTCCGTGTAAACGGAGAGGTATCTCTGGGCCCACTCGGTAGGACATCATCATAATGTGCACAATGTGACCAAGGGGTTGATCACGGGATGATGTGTTACGGAACGAGTAAAGAGACTTGCCGGTAACGAGATTGAACAAGGTATTGGTATACCGACGATCGAATCTCGGGCAAGTAAAATACCGCTAGACAAAGGGAATTGTATACGGGATTGATTGAGTCCTTGACATCGTGGTTCGTCCGATGAGATCATCGTGGAACATGTGGGAGCCAACATGGGTATCCAGATCCCGCTGTTGGTTATTGACCGGAGAACATCTCGGTCATGACTACATGTCTCCCGAACCCGTAGGGTCTACACACTTAAGGTTCGATGACGCTAGGGTTATAAAGGAAGTTTGTATGTGGTTACCGAATGTTGTTCAGAGTCCCGGATGAGATCCCGGACGTCACGAGGAGTTCCGGAATGGTCCGGAGGTAAAGATTTATATATAGGAAGTCCTGTTTCGGCCATCGGGACAAGTTTCGGGGTCATCGGTATTGTACCGGGACCACCGGAAGGGTCCCGGGGGCCCACCGGGTGGGGCCACCTGCCCCGGGGGGCCACATGGGCTGTAGGGGGTGCGCCTTGGCCTACATGGGCCAAGGGCACCAGCCCCTAGAGGCCCATGCGCCAAGATATAGGAAAAAGGGGAGAGTCCTAAAGGGGGAAGCACCTCCGAGGTGCCTTGGGGAGGATGGACTCCTCCCCCCCTCTTAGCCGCACCCCTTCCTTGGAGGAAGGGGCAAGGCTGCATCTCCCCCCTCTCCCCTGCCCCTATATATAGTGGAGGGGAGGGAGGGCATCCATACCTGAGCCCTTGGCGCCTCCCTCCCTCCCGTGACACCTCCTCCTCTCCCGTAGGTGCTTGGCGAAGCCCTGCAGGATTGCCACGCTCCTCCATCACCACCACGCCGTTGTGCTGCTGCTGGATGGAGTCTTCCTCAACCTCTCCCTCTCTCCTTGCTGGATCAAGGCGTGGGAGACATCGTCGAGCTGTACGTGTGTTGAACGCGGAGGTGCCGTCCGTTCGGCACTAGGATCATCGGTGATCTGAATCACGACGAGTACGACTCCATCAACCCCGTTCACTTGAACGCTTCCGCTTAGCGATCTACAAGGGTATGTAGATGCACTCTCCTTTCTACTCGTTGCTGGTTTCTCCATAGATAGATCTTGGTGATACGTAGGAAAATTTTGAATTTCTGCTACGTTCCCCAACAGTGGCATCATGAGCTAGGTCTATTGCGTAGATTCTTTGCACGAGTAGAACACAAAGTAGTTGTGGGCGTCGATATTGTTCAATATGCTTGCCGTTACTAGTCTTATCTTGATTCGGCGGCATCGTGGGATGAAGCGGCCCGGACCAACCTTACATGTACGCTTACGTGAGACCGGTTCCACCGACAAACATGCACTAGTTGCATAAGGTGGCTGGTGGGTGTCTGTCTCTCCCACTTTAGTCGGATCGGATTCGATGAAAAGGGTCCTTATGAAGGGTAAATAGCAATTGGCATATCACGTTGTGGTTCATGCGTAGGTAAGAAACGTTCTTGCTAGAAACCCATAGCAGCCACGTAAAACATGCAAACAACAATTAGAGGACGTCTAACTTGTTTTTGCAGGGTATGCTATGTGATGTGATATGGCCAAAAAGGATGTGATGAATGATATATGTGATGTATGAGATTGATCATGTTCTTGTAATAGGAATCACGACTTGCATGTCGATGAGTATGACAACCGGCAGGAGCCATAGGAGTTGTCTTTATTTATTTGTGACCTGCGTGTCAACTTAAACGTCATGTAATTACTTTAATTTATTGCTAACCGTTAGCCATAGTAGTAGAAGTAATAGTTGGCGAGGCAACTTCATGAAGACACGATGATGGAGATCATGATGATGGAGATCATGGTGTCATGCCGGTGACGATGATGATCATGGAGCCCCGAAGATGGAGATCAAAAGGAGCAAAGTGATGATGGCCATATCATGTCACTATTTGATTGCATGTGATGTTTATCATGTTTATACATCTTATTTGCTTAGAACGACGGTAGTAAATAAGATGATCCCTTACAACAATTTCAAGAAGTGTTCTCCCCTAACTGTGCACTGTTGCGACAGTTCGTGTTTCGAAGCACCACGTGATGATCGGGTGTTAGATTCTAACGTTCACATACAACGGGTGTAAGACAGATTTACACACGCGAAACACTTAGGGTTAACTTGACGAGCCTAGCATGTACAGACATGGCCTCGGAACACGGAGACCGAAAGGTCGAGCATGAGTCATATAGAAGATACGATCAACATGAAGATGTTCACCGATGATGACTAGTCCGTCTCACGTGATGATCGGACACGGCCTAGTTTGACTCGGATCATGTAATCACTTAGATGACTAGAGGGATGTCTATCTGAGTGGGAGTTCATAAGATGAACTTAATTATCCTGAACATAGTCAAAAGGATTTTGCAAATTATGTCGTAGCTCACGCTATAGTTCTACTGTTTAGATATGTTCCTAGAGAAAAATTAGTTGAAAGTTGATAGTAGCAATTATGCGGACTAGGTCCGTAAACTGAGGATTGTCCTCATTGCTTCATAGAAGGCTTATGTCCTTAATGCACCGCTCAGTGTGCTAAACCTCGAACGTTGTTTGTGGTTGTTGCAAACATCTGACATACACGTTTTGATAACTACGTGATAGTTCAGTTAAACGGTTTAGAGTTGAGGCACCAAAGACGTTTTTGAAACATCGCGAAACATATGAGATGTTTTGAGGGCTGAAATTGGGATTTCAGGCTCGTGCCCATGTCAAGAGGTATGAGACCTCCGATGACTTTCTTAACCTGTAAACTAAGGAGAAAAGCTCAATTGTTGAGCTTGTGCTCAGATTGTCTGAGTACAACAATCATTTGAATCGAGTGGGAGTTGATCTTCCAGATAAGACAGTGATGGTTCTCCAAAGTCATTGCCACCAAGCTGTTAGAGCTTCGTGATGAACTATAACATATCAGGGATAGATATGATGATCCTTGAGGTATTCACGATGTTTGACACCGCGAAAGTAGAAATCAAGAAGGAGCATCAATTGTTGATGGTTGGTGAAACCACTAGTTTCAAGAAGGGCAAGGGCAAGAAGGGATACTTCATGAAACGGCAAATCAGCTGCTGCTCTAGTGAAGAAACCCAAGGTAAAAACCCAAACCCGAGACTAAGTGCTTCTGTAATAAGGGGAACAACCACTAGAGCAGAATTACCCTAGATACTTGGTAGATAAGAAGGCTGGCAAGGTGGATAGAAGTATATTGCATATACATTGTGTTAATGTGTACTTTGCTAGTACTCCTAGTAGCACCAGGGTATTAGATACCGGTTCGGTTGCTAAGTGTTAGTAACTCGAAACAAAAGGCTACGGAATAAACAGAGACTAGCTAAAGGTGAGCTGACGATATGTGTTGGAAGTTTTTCCAAGCTTGATATGATCAAGCATCGCACGCTCCCTCTACCAAAGAGATTGGTGTTAAACCTAAATAATTGTTATTTGGTGTTTGCGTTGAGCATAGACATGATTAGATTACGTCTATCGCAATACGGTTATTCATTTAAGGAGAATAATGGTTACTCTGTTTATTTGAATAATACCTTCAATGGTCTTGCACCTAAAATGAATGGTTTATTAAATCTCGATCGTAGTGATACACATGTTCATGCCAAAAGATAGTAATGATAGTACCACCTACTTGTGGCACTGCCACATAAGTCATATCGGTATAAAACGCATGAAGAAGCTCCATGTTGATGGATCTTTGGGCTCACTCGTTTTTGAAAAGTTTGAGACATGCGAACTATGTCTATTGGTGCATATGCATGAAGAAACTCCATGCAAATGGACCGTTTTGACTCACTTGATTTTGAATCACTTGGGACATGCAAATCATACCACATGGGCAAGATGACTGAAAAGCCTCGTTTTCAGTAAGATGGAACAAGATAGCAACTTGTTGGAAGTAACACATTTTGATGTGTGCAGTCCAATGAGTGCTGAGGCATGCAGTGAATATCGTTATGTTCTTACTTCACAGATGATTCGAGTAGATGTTGAGTATATTTACTTGATGAATCACGAGTCTGAATTATTGAAAGGTTCAAGTAATTTCAGTATGAAGTTGAAAGATCGTCGTGACAAGAGGATAAAAGATCTATGATATGATCATAGAGATGAATATCTGAATCACGAGTTTGGCACAGAATTAAGACATTGTGGAAATTGTTTCACAACTGATACAGCCTGGAACACCATAGTGTGATGGTGTGTCCAAACGTCATAGTTGCACCCTATTGGATATGGTGCATACCATGATGTCTCTTATCGAGTTACCACTATCGTTCATGGGTTAGGAATTAGAGACAACCACATTCACTTTAAATAGGGCACCACATAATTTCGTTGAGACGACACCGTATGAACTATGGTTTGGAGAAACCTAAGTTGCCATTTCTTGAAAGTTTGGGGCTGCGATGCTTATGTGAAAAGGTTTCAGGTTGATAAGCTCGAACCCAAAGCAGATAAAATGCATCTTCATAGGACACCCAAAAACAGTTGGGTATACCTCCTAATTCAGATCCGAAAGCAATAGGGATTGTTTCTTGAATTGGGTCCTTTTTCGAGGAAAGGTTTCTCTCGAAAAGTTGAGTGGGAGGATGGTGGAGACTTGATGAGGTTATTGAACCGTCACTTCAACAAGTGTGTAGCAGGGCACAGGAAGTTGTTCCTGTGGCACCTACACCAATTGAAGTGGAAGCTTATGATAGTGATCATGAAGTTTCGGATCAAGTCACTACCGAACCTCGTAGGGTGACAAGGATACGTACTACTTCAGAGTGGTACGTAATCCTGTCTTGGAAGTCATGTTGCTAGACAACAATGAACCTACGAGCTATGGAGAAGCGATGGTGGGCCCGGATTCCGATAAATGGCTCAAGGCCATAAAACCCGAGAGAGGATCCATGTATGAAAACAAAGTGTAGACTTTGGAAGAACAACTCGATGGTCGTAAGGCTATTGAGTGCAGATGGATTTTGAAAGGAAGACAGACAATGATGGTAAGTGTCACCATTGAGAAAGCTCGACTTGTCGTTAAGATGTTTTTCGACAAGTTCAAGGAGTTGACTACGATGAGATTTTCTCACTCGTAGCGATGCTAAGAGTCTGTTGGAATTATATTAGCAATTACTGCATTATTTATGAAATCTTGCAGATAGGATGTCAAAACATTGTTTCCTCGACGATTTATGAGGAAAGGTTGTATGTGATACAACCGAAAGGTTTTCTCCATCCTGAAATATGCTAATAAGTATGCAAAGCTCCAGCAATCCTTTTGAGGACTGGAGTGAGCATCTCGGAGTTGGAATGTATGCTTTGATGATGATCAAAGATTTTGAGTGTATACAAAGTTTATGAGAAACTTGTATTTCCAAAGAAGTGAGTGGGAGCACTATAGAATTTCTGATGAGTATATGTTGTTGACATATTAATGATCAGAAATGACGTAGAATTTCTGGAAAGCATATAGGGTTATTTGGAAAGTGTTTTCAATGGAAAACCTGGATTAAGCTACTTGAACATTGAGCATCAAGATCTATAAGGATAGATCAAAACGCTTAATAGTACTTTCAAATGAGCACATGCCTTGACGTGATCTTGAAGGTGTTCAAGATGGATCAGTCAAAGAAGGAGTTCTTGCCTGAGTTGTAAGGTATGAAGTTAAGACTTAAAGCTCGACCATGGCAGAATAGAGAGAAAGGAACGAAGGTCGTCCCCTATGCTTAAGACATAGGCTCTACAGTATGCTATGCCGCACCTGAAGTGTGCTTTACCATGAGTCAGTCAAGGGGTACAAGAGTGATCCAAGAATGGATCACAGGACAGCGGTCAAAGTTATCCTTAGTAACTAGTGGACTAAGGAATTTTCTCAATTATGGAGGTGGTAAAAGAGTTCGTCGTAAAGGGTTACGTCGATGCAAGCTTAACACCTATCCGGATAGCTCTGAGTAGAGATACCGGATACGTATAATGGAGCAACAATTTAGAATAGCTCCAAGTAGAACAGTTATTTGGAATAGCTCCAAATAGAACGTGGTAGCTGCATCTAGGAGATGACATAGAGATTTGTAAAGCACACACGGATCTGAAAGGTTCAGACCCGTTGACTATAACCTCTCTCACAAGCAACATGATCAAACCCAAGACCCTTTGGATGTTGGTCACATGGTGATGTGACCTGTCAGTGTTAATCACATGGTGATGTGAACTAGATTATTGACTCTAGTGCAAGTGGGAGACTATTGGAAATATGCCCTAGAGGCAATAATAAATTGATTATTATTATATTTCCTTGTTCATGATAATCGTTTATTATCCATGCTAGAATTGTATTGATAGGAAACTCAGATACATGTGTGGATACATAGACAACACCATGTCCCTAGTAAGCCTCTAGTTGACTAGCTCGTTAATCAATAGATGGTTACGGTTTCCTGACCATGGACATTGGATGTCGTTGATAATGGGATCACATCATTAGGAGAATGATGTGATGGACAAGACCCAATCCTAAGCCTAGCACAAGATCATGTAGTTCGTATGCTAAAGCTTTTCTAATGTCAAGTATCATTTCCTTAGACCATGAGATTGTGCAACTCCCGGATACCGTAGGAGTGCTTTGGGTGTGCCAAACGTCACAACGTAACTGGGTGGCTATAAAGGTACACTACGGGTATCTCTGAAAGTGTCTGTTGGGTTGGCACGAATCGAGATTGGGATTTTGTCACTCCGTGTAAACGGAGAGGTATCTCTGGGCCCACTCGGTAGGACATCATCATAATGTGCACAATGTGACCAAGGGGTTGATCACGGGATGATGTGTTACGGAACGAGTAAAGAGACTTGCCGGTAACGAGATTGAACAAGGTATCGGTATACCGACGTGATCTTGACGTGAGCACATGCCTTGACGTGATCTTGAAGGTGTTCAAGATGGATCAGTCAAAGAAGGAGTTCTTGCCTGAGTTGTAAGGTATGAAGTTAAGACTTAAAGCTCGACCATGGCAGAATAGAGAGAAAGGAACGAAGGTCGTCCCCTATGCTTAAGACATAGGCTCTACAGTATGCTATGCTGTGTACCGCACCTGAAGTGTGCTTTACCATGAGTCAGTCAAGGGGTACAAGAGTGATCCAAGAATGGATCACAGGACAGCGGTCAAAGTTATCCTTAGTAACTAGTGGACTAAGGAATTTTCTCAATTATGGAGGTGGTAAAAGAGTTCGTCGTAAAGGGTTACGTCGATGCAAGCTTAACACCTATCCGGATAGCTCTGAGTAGAGATACCGGATACGTATAATGGAGCAACAATTTAGAATAGCTCCAAGTAGAACAGTTATTTGGAATAGCTCCAAATAGAACGTGGTAGCTGCATCTAGGAGATGACATAGAGATTTGTAAAGCACACGCAGATCTGAAAGGTTCAGACCCGTTGACTATAACCTCTCTCACAAGCATAACATCATCAAACCCAGAACTCATCGAGTGTTAATCACATGGTAAATGTGAACTAGATTATTGACTCTAGTAAACTCTTTGGGTGTTAGTCACATGGGGATGTGACCTTGAGTGTTAATCACATATCGATGTGAACTAGATTATTGACTCTAGTGCAAGTGGGAGACTGTTGGAAATATGCCCTAGAGGCAATAATAAATTGATTATTATTATATTTCCTTGTTCATGATAATTGTTTATTATCCATGCTAGAATTGTATTGATAGGAAACTCAGATACATGTGTGGATACATAGACAACACCATGTCCCTAGTAAGCCTCTAGTTGACTAGCTCGTTAATCAATAGATGGTTACAGTTTCCTGACCATGGACATTGGATGTCGTTGATAACGGGATCACATCATTAGGAGAATGATGTGATGGACAAGACCCAATCCTAAGCCTAGCACAAGATCATGTAGTTCGTATGCTAAAGCTTTTCTAATGTCAAGTATCATTTCCTTAGACCATGAGATTGTGCAACTCCCGGATACCGTAGGAGTGCTTTGGGTGTGCCAAACGTCACAACGTAACTGGGTGGCTATAAAGGTACACTACGGGTATCTCTGAAAGTGTCTGTTGGGTTGGCATGAATCGAGATTGGGATTTTGTCACTCCGTGTAAACGGAGAGGTATCTCTGGGCCCACTCGGTAGGACATCATCATAATGTGCACAATGTAACCAAGGGGTTGATCACGGGATGATGTGTTACGGAACGAGTAAAGAGACTTGCCGGTAACGAGATTGAACAAGGTATCGGTATACCGACGATCGAATCTCGGGCAAGTAAAATACCGCTAGACAAAGGGAATTGTATACGGGATTGATTGAGTCCTTGACATCATGGTTCGTTCGATGAGATCATCGTGGAACATGTGGGAGCCAACATGGGTATCCAGATCCCGCTGTTGGTTATTGACCGGAGAACATCTCGGTCATGACTACATGTCTCCCGAACCCGTAGGGTCTACACACTTAAGGTTCGATGACGCTAGGGTTATAAAGGAAGTTTGTATGTGGTTACCGAATGTTGTTCGGAGTCCCGGATGAGATCCCGGACGTCACGGGGAGTTCCGGAATGGTCCGGAGGTAAAGATTTATATATAGGAAGTCCTGTTTCGGCCATCGGGACAAGTTTCGGGGTCATCGGTATTGTACCGGGACCACCGGAAGGGTCCCGGGGGCCCACCGGGTGGGGCCACCTGCCCCGGGGGGCCACATGGGCTGTAGGGGGTGCGCCTTGGCCTACATGGGCCAAGGGCACCAGCCCCTAGAGGCCCATGCGCCAAGATATAGGAAAAAGGGGAGAGTCCTAAAGGGGGAAGGGACCTCCGAGGTGCCTTGGGGAGGATGGACTCCTCCCCCCCTCTTAGCCGCACCCCTTCCTTGGAGGAAGGGGCAAGGCTGCGCCTCCCCCCTCCCCCCTGCCCCTATATATAGTGGAGGGGAGGGAGGGCATCCATACCTGAGCCCTTGGCGCCTCCCTCCCTCCCGTGACACCTCCTCCTCTCCCGTAGGTGCTTGGCGAAGCCCTGCAGGATTGCCACGCTCCTCCATCACCACCACGCCGTTGTGCTGCTGCTGGATGGAGTCTTCCTCAACCTCTCCCTCTCTCCTTGCTGGATCAAGGCGTGGGAGACATCGTCGAGCTGTACGTGTGTTGAACGCGGAGGTGCCGTCCGTTCGGCACTAGGATCATCGGTGATCTGAATCACGACGAGTACGACTCCATCAACCCCGTTCACTTGAACGCTTCCGCTTAGCGATCTACAAGGGTATGTAGATGCACTCTCCTTTCTACTCGTTGCTGGTTTCTCCATAGATAGATCTTGGTGATACGTAGGAAAATTTTGAATTTCTGCTACGTTCCCCAACAGTTGCCGGGGGAGGTCCAGCTAGTCTTCTACTCTCTGCTTTCCATCTTGAATGTTGTCTTGGTGGTCTTGTATTTTTTTTGCCTACTGCCCTGTCAAGCCATGTCGCAGGTGTGGCTACGACTGCCCGTGCACAAGTAAGGGGTATAGAAGAGCCCATACTTTTGTACACCGACATAGGATGCCAACAGAACACATCATGTATCCGACACGGGGCCTGGGTGCGGCAACTGGATGAACCTCACCTCAGGTTCGCGTCCAAGAGTGTGTACACATGCTATGAGATGCACAGGTGGATCGTTGACATGAGGAAGTGCCTCATTACCAAAATCGACGAGGCCGGATCGAGCCATAAGCAGAGCAGTAGCGGCAAGCGTCACAAGAAGTAGATGATGATCAGATGATCCTTTATCTTGGTTAATTATGCATGTAATATATAGTTGACTTTGGTGTGTGGAAATTTCATGTGTGTGTATCTACATGCAAAATTTGGCTGGTGGAGGCTCTAAGTTTATGATTTTTCATAATGCTAGTTTTTCCCTACAAGAAAGGAATATATTTATTTAACTACTCCCAAGTTGTACAAAAATATTTGAGAAGGTTCCCCCAGCTCAAATCCCAATTAAACAATATCATCATTAAACCCCAATCAATTAATTAAAGAGTGATGAGATCATCAATAATATCCAATTCCAGATACTGATACGTCCATTTTGCATCATGATTTTATATCAATATTTATTGTATTATGGGCTGTTATTACACATTATATCTCAATACTTATGGCTATTCTCTCTTATTTTACAAGGTTTACCATGAAGAGGGGGAATGCCGGCAGCTGTAATTCTGGCTGGAAAAGGAGCAAATGTTGGAAACATATTCTGCACAACTCCAAAAGTCCTGAAACTCCATGAAACAACTTTTTGGATTTAATAAGAATTTATGAGCGAAAGAAATAGGCCAGGGGGCCCACACCCTGTCCAGGAGACAGGGGGCGCCCCCCTGTAGGGCGCGGCCTCCTATCTCCTGGGCCCCCTGGTGGGCCTCCAGCGTCCATCTTCTGCTATATCATCACTTTTACCCTTGAAAAAATCGTGGGCAAGCTTACGGGACGAAACTCCGCCGCCACGAAGCGGAACCTTGGCGGAATCAATCTAGGGCTCTGGCGGAGCTGTTTTGTCGGGGACACTTCCCTCCGGGAGGGGGAAATCATCACCAATGTCATCACCAACGATCCTCTCATCGGGATGGGGTCAATCTCCATCAACATCTTCACCAGCACCATCTCCTCTCAAAACCCTAGTTCATCTCTTGTATCCAATCTTGTATCAAAAACCACAAATTGGTACCTGTGGGTTGCTAGTAGTGTTGATTACTCCTTGTAGTTGATGCTAATTGGTTTACTTGGTGGAAGATCATATGTTCAGATCCTTTATGCATATTATTACTCCTCTGATTATGAACATGAATATGCTTTGTGAGTAATTACGTTTGTTCCTGAGGACATGGGTGAAGTCTTGCTATTAGTAGTCATGTGAATTTGGTATTCGTTCGATATTTTGATGAGATGTATGTTGTCTTTTCCTCTACTGGTGTTATGTGAACATCGACTACATGACACTTCACCATTATTTGGGCCTAGAGGAAGGCATGGGGAAGTAATAAGTAGATGATGGGCTGCTAGAGTGACAGAAGCTTAAACCCTAGTTTATGCGTTGCTTCGTTAGGGGTTGATATGGGCCCATATGTTTAATGCTGTGGTTAGGTTTACCTTAATACTCCTTTTTGTAGTTGCGGATGCTTGCAATAGGGGTTAATCATAAGTGGGATGCTTGTCCAAGTTAGGGCAGTACCCAAGTGCCGGTCCACCCACATATCAAATTATCAAAGTACCGAACGTGAATCTTATGAACGTGATGAAAACTAGCTTGACGATAATTCCCAATGTGTCCTCGGGAGCTCCTTCTTCATTATTAGAATTTGTCCACGCTTATCCTTTGCTACATAAAGGATTGGGCCACCTTGCTGCACTTTATTTACTTTATTTACTTTTTGCTCGTTACTATTTTTCTTATCACAAAACTATCTATTACCTACAATTTCAGTGCTTGCGGAGAAAACCTTACTGAAAACCGCTTATCATTTCCTTCTGCTCCTCGTTGGGTTCGACACTCTTACTTATCGAAAGGACTACGATAGATCCCCTACACTTGTGGGTCATCAGATACTCAAGATGTCCATAACCGGGGACACGACTAACCATGATTGTTTATACACTCTGTAGAGGTTGCGCACTTTTCCCCACAAAACTCGACCGCATCCATGATCGGAAGATCAAGACATAGTCTTTCTGAAGCATTAACTCTCTACTCCGGGCAGACCGGTACACCTACAACCCCCCTACATCTACTAGTCCGCCTCTTCGAGAGCTCATACAACTTACTCAACTATGCCAGAGCCCATAATGGCTTGTGGCTGCACACGGAAGTTTCTAGTCATGAAATGTCATATGATCCCTTTGGGCCTGGGTGGCAAACCGAGGAAAAATCTCAGGATACCCTGGATTTCCCTTAATGGACAACACTATATTCCCCAGGTGCCCCAACCAATCCACCCAGATGTGTATTAAAGTTGCCACCTTAAGGTTATCCAAGACTTAAAACTCTCATAACTTCCATGTGAATCACGATCCAATCCCAGTCTATGAGCATGGCTAAGCAATAATAAAGCATAACATATATTCCCGGGGTGATCGAAGGTATTAGGTTCCTACCTCAAGTACTACAACCAAACCGCATGTTCCCAATCCTACTCATGCAAAATTTGAGGGGTAATACTAATGCATAGTAAAAACTTGGTATAATAGAGTATGATCAAAGTGTAACTTGCTTTGCTAATGATCAAAAAACTCTAGAGATTCGTAGTAACAAGCTTCACACTCCGGGTAATCTAGCGTAGACAAACAGTAGCATACATAAGCAATCACTCAAACGAAAGCAACAAGAAAACGAGAAAAGATCCAAATCAACACGAAACAAGAAAACATCTTAAACTAAACAGAAAGTAAAACCTAACATCATTAATATCATATGAATTAGATCTTAACAGTAGGTACATGTGATTAGCTACGATTTGCAAAAAGAAACAACTCAAACGGAGAAATGAAACTCGAGAAACGAACGAAACAAGATCATTTATTAATCTGAACTAAAGTCAAATTTTACAGTGTCAAAATCATGTTCAAGTTGGTTAACTGGAAAGAACAGATTGTTACGAAGATTTAGGCGTTGGTTTCATCTAATTTGGACTGACGAGCAAAAAGTTACGCTAGTTTTAAAATTAGGGGTTAAATCGCGAGAAAACTATTTGCAGATAGGTCCCTGGACGAAAATAAAACTAAAAAGAAAAATCTACCGCACGAACGTTCATTAACAGAACTAATCTAACGAAATACATTCGTTAAAACGAATGAACGAACGAACGTTCGTTAAATAGGTAAAGCTAAAGAAAAAAACCGATCTAAACTAAAATAAAAAAAACGGAAACAAAACCGTTCGGCCGGTCGGTTCTTACCGGTTCAACGAGAAAAGACCGGCGGCGGCGAGATCGGATCGGCGGCGGCGGCGGGCGCGGTGGCGGCGACGGTGCGAGACGGCGGCGTGGGGTGCTGCGGCAGCGGCGAAAGGAGGCGACACGGCGCAGCGGTGGAGATGCGGCGGCGGCGACTACTGCAGCTGCTGCTGCGGCTGCGGGAGGCAGGGCGAGGCGAGGTCGAGAGCGAGACCGTGGCGGCGTATATAAAGGGGGGTGTGGGCTCCTCCGACTAGGGGGAGGGGTCTGGCGAAGGCGGCGGTGGCTCGGACTCCGAGGAGTCCGGCGAGGGGATGGCGCGACGCGCTGGGGAGGCGGCGGCGGCCTGGTGGGCCGGGTGTGCTTCGGCCCAGTCGATCCGAACTTTTTTTTAAAAATAATTTTGCCGCAGAAAGTCCTAAATAAGTATAAAAAATCTAAAAATTCCAGAAACAATTTTCACCATCCAAACCTAATATTTAGGACAAGATGAACATTTTTCTGGACTAAAATGCAATTTTCAAAAATGTAATTTTTTTCGAATTCAAATAAAAATACCAATAAAATAATAATGTGATTTAAAATTCTTTCTCCAATATTTCTCCTAGGTTGAAGAAGTCATATTACCTTCTCTCATTTATTTTTATTATTGGAAATAACTGGAGAGAAAAATAATAAAATCAAATTGATCCTCTTTTCAAATTTGAAATAAATTCAAATATGAATTTTGTGAAACCTCCAACTCTCTCTTTGGGTCCTTGAGTTGCTTAAGATTTCTAGGATCACAGCAAAATGCAAAAAAATAAATATAATTTGCATATGATGATCTATGTATAACATCCAAATTGAAAATTGGGATGTTACAGGCATGATTGTTGTTTGTTGGTATGCCTGAGTATTGATGTCTTTATATCAAATTATAGACTATTCCTTTGAGTCACTTGTATCCTAATATTCATACTGTAAAAGAGATTACATGATAAACATGTTAGGTAGCACTCGACATCAGAAATTCTATTTTTATCACTTACCTATTCGAGGACGGGCAGGAATTAAGCTTGGGGATGCTAATACGTCTTCGACATATCTATAAATTTTTTTATTCTTCCATGCTATTATAGTGTCATTTTTTCAAACTAACCTATTAACCTAGTGCCCAGTGCCATTTCCTGTTTTTTGCTTGTTTTTGGCTTTTTAGAAAATCTATATCAAATGAAGTCCAAATGGGAAAAATTGTTGGATTAATTTTTTTCTGGACCAGAAGGGACCCTAGAAGGTTCGGGAGGAGGCCAGAAGAGCTACAGGTGAGCGACAAGCTCATAGGGTGTGCCCCTTGAGCTTGTGGGGTCCCCGTAGCATGTTTTGATCTACTTCCACCTCTATAAATCCACAAAATTCCCAATCCAGCAAAGAGCCACCAGAAACACTTTTTCCACCGTCGCAAGCTTTTGTTCTTCCGCGATCCCATCTGGAGGCCTTTCTTGGTACTCTGCCGGATGGGGAATTAATCACAGAGGGCTTCTACATCATCCTTTCTGGCTTTTGATGATGCATGAATAGTTTACCACAGACCTATGGGTCCATTGATAGTAGATTGATGGCTTCTTCTCTCTCTTTGATCTTCAATACCATGTTCTCCTCGATGTTCTTCGAGTTCTATCCGATGTAATCTTCTTTTGCGGTGTGTTTGTTGGGATCCGATGAATTTTGGGTTTATGATCTGAATAGTTATGAGAAGTAATGGAGTCTTTTCTGAACTTCATTATGCATGACTGTTATAGCTTGTATTTATCTCCGTCTATATATTTGGTTTGGCTAACTAGATTGATTTATCTTCAGTGGGAGAGGACCTTTGTAATGGGTTCAATCTTGCGATGCTTTATCCCAGTGACAGAAAGGGACAAGACATGTATTTGTATTGTTGCCATTAAGAGTAAAATGATGGGGTTTATTCATGTTAGTTGAGTTTACTTTGTCTACATCATGGCATCTTGTTTAATGCATTACTCTATTTTTATTACTCCCTCCATTCACTTTTATAAGTCATTTCAGACAAGTGAAATTAAGTTGTTTTGCAGAATGTCTGAAACATCTACAAAGCCTTATAAAAGTGAACAGAGGGAGTAACTTAATACCCTAGATGCATGTTGGATAGCGGTCGATGGGTGGAGTATTAGTAGTAGATGCAAGCACGAGTTGGTCTACTTGTCTTGGATGTTATACCTATATACATGATCATTACCTTGAATACCGTCATAACTACGTGCTTTCCTATCAATTGCCCTACGGTAATCTGTTCACCCGTCGTATGCTATGTGTTTGAGAGAGAAGCCTCTAGTGAAAACTATGGCCCCCGGGTCTACTTAATCATATTACAAAACACGAAAATACTTTTGCTGCAATTTACTTCTTTTATTTTGTTTTGAAACTTATCCATCTACCACTACGAGATTTGATCCTTGCAATTAACAAGCTCAAGGGGATTGACAACCCTCTTCCCCGCGTTGGGTGCAAGTATTTGCTTTTGTGTGTGCAGGTGCTGTTTATGAGGCTTTGCGTGATTCGCCTGTTGGTTTGATAAACCTTGGTTCTCACTTAGGGAAATACTTATCTCTATTGTACTGCATATCCCCTCCTCTTCGGGGAAAATCCCAACGCAGCTCACAAGTAGCAGAATGGCACTCCCTTCTTCACGGTGTATGGCGTAGAAGCTGTCCTAACGAGTGATTTACTTCACAATTCCCCTCAAGTGGAGCTTTATTCGGAGGCTAAAGCTAAAGAAGCACGTTAAGATGGCCTTGATCTACTTGAGGGAGAGCGTGAGTTGGCACTCATCAGGTCGACTGCCTAGCAGCAAGATCTGCGCATATATCATGACAGGCGGGTCAGAGGGTGTGCCTTTTAGGAAGGCAGCCTAGTCCTCGGACTGGACCAAGATAAGCCACATAAGTTGGCCCCTCCGTGGGAAGGGCCCTTTGAGATTGCGAAGGTTCTGAATAATGGAGCCTATCAACTCTACAACTTCGATAAAGACATAGAAAAGCCCCGAGCTTGGAATGCGAACCTGCTCCACAAATTCTTCACTCAAAATAATTTTTGCATTGTAATAAAGATTTCCGAGTGACATTTGATGAATAAAAGTCTTACTTTTCCTGGACATCATAAAATTTGGCTTAGTGCTATTGTTCACTCCAATGACCTAAACACTCAGAAACTACAACACTCCCAGCGGGTGAACTTAGCCGTGGACTAGAATTCTCCTAAGTTAAAAACTGCTCTGAGTGAGGACATCCTCCTCACTAGGGGGCTTAGCTGCGAACTAGAATTCACCTAAGTTAAAAACTTCTTCAAGTGAGGATATCCTCCTCACTCGGGGGGCTTAGCCGGGAACCAGAATTTGCCTAAGTTAAAAACTTCTATGAGTGAGGACATCTTCCACACTTGAGGGCTTAGCCGCGAACTAGAATTTGCCTAAGTTAAAAACTTATCCGAGTGAGGACATCTTCCACACTCGGGGGCTTAGTTGCGAACCAGAATTCGCCTAAGTTAAATACTACTCCGAGTGAGGACATCTTCCTCACCCAGGGGCTTAGCATCGAACCAAAATTCGCCTAAGTTAAAAACTACTCCGAGTGAGGACGCCTTCCTCACTCAGGGGCTTAGCCGCGAACCAGTATTTTCCTAAGTTAAAGACTACTCCGAGTGAGGACATCTTCCTCATTCGAGGGCTTAACCATGAACCAGAATTCGCCTAAGTTAAAAACTTCTCCAAGTGAGGACATCCTCCTCACTCGGGGGCTTAGCCGCGAACCAGAGTTTGCCTAAGTTAAAGGCACATCAGTGAATAAAGCAAGGATCCATGCATCCGGTTAAAAACTTCGATCTGTTCGAACGGTCAAAGAAAAGATGAAGTGCATGAGCTCCAGGCTCATCAAAGTTAAATGGTTACATTAATCACTCGGATACCGAGGCAAATTTATTCAGAATCAAAGTATTTTCACGCGTCGGACGGAGGGCTGACAGGGTCGATGAAGGAGTCCAGATCAATGCCATCCACAATTCGAGTGGCAGCTTCAATGAATGTCTCCATGAAGCCCTCGAACTCGAGCTTCTTGTTCTTGATAACCATGAGGGACTACAGCTTCTCTTCATCCACATCCTTGCAGTGGATGTGGACGAGTAAAAGCGTGATGTCGGCTCCACAGCAGGCTGCAGACCTCTTCCAGGATTAAACCCGGCTAGGGATTACGTTCAGTCGGACCATCATGGACTCTAGATCACTCTGAAGCTTCTCGCCGGCAGCAGCTCCTTGTCGATATTCACTATTGTAGCTCTCAAGCGGGTAATATACCCCAGGGTGTTGTCGAGGTGATCGTTCAGGCGAAGGATCGCCATGGCGGCGCTGTCCCTAAGGAGCTGCCTAGAAGGATCCAGATCCTTCTCGACCCACTCGGTCTCCACCTCAACGTTGTCACATGTCAAAAGAAACAACTAAGGATCAGCATTGGCAGAAATTCATAAGTAAATGGGGTTCACTCGGCTAAACATCATACCTTCGAGCTTTGTGGACATTTCCACGCTGAAATCTTCAATGTACTGCTTGAGTTCTGCCTTCTTCTTAAGGAGTTCGGTGACCTTGTCATTCAGCATCTTCTTCTCCTCCTCAAAGGCACTCGCCAGGGTGTTGCACTTTGTTTCCCACTCAGCATAGTGCTTCTTAAGCTCAGAGATTTCACTATGCGCCACCTCAGCAATGGCCCTTGGAGTCTTGTTCTCCTCCTCGAGTTTCCTGATTGACTTTAGCTTGTCTTCGGCTGCCTTGGTCTTGGCCTTAGCATCCTTCCCTGCCTCCGCCAGCTTGGTGTCCTTGTCCTCGAGGGCCTATTTCATGGTTTCTAAAGAAATAGTTGTCCCAAGCCTCTTTACAATTTGGGTGTTCTTGCTATGAACATTTGCTAAAGTGATTTCATTCAAATCAAAGGGGAAGCAAGTTTCGAAAAGCTGTCAAATCACAAAGCTAACCTCCCAGGGCACACTTCTCCTGAGCAAGGCGCTCGCTCTTGTGCTTCCTAGCCTCCAGGTCCAAGCGAAGCTGCAGCACCTCCTTCTTCAGAGTGGCGTAGTGTCCCGAGCTTGCAGGCCCTCCATTACGAAGCAATAAGACAATCAGTCGGATATCAAATTCAACAAACATGTGACTTCTAGAGCTGCTCAAGCCCAGACTCTGATTCATGAGTAGTTCATAGTCAGAAGTTTTTCGCACTTAAAACATGCTAGGGTTACTCAAGGCCCAACTCTGATTCATAAGAAGTCATAGTCATAACTTTTTCGCACTTACAAACCTACCAAGCCACCACTCGGCTAGCCGTGTGGGAGATTGCACTCTGAGTGCTAAATCAAGCAGAGTGTGAGTTCTCACAGACTCCCACCGATTGCCCGAAATTGACAACAATCTTGGGGGCTACACCCAGTGGATGCACTCAGCATGCCCCCACTAAAGGACATCCACTCGGACGGTCCACAAAAAATGATGGTTAATCGTTCTCAGAGCAAAAACGCTAAGTTCTAAGACTCCCGCCAACTGCTACTAGTCGGCGGCAGTCTCGGGGACTACACCCAGTGGGTGCACTTATCTTGCCCCCACAAGAGTAAACTGACTCGAATTGGCCCCGGTGGGCTGAGTGAAAAAAACACTCAAAGAAAATATAAGTTCTAAGACTCCCGCCGACTACTTCCCATCAATGGCAGCCTCGAGGACTACACCCAATGGGTGCACTCAGCGTGCCCCCATTGGAACGTATGACACTCAGTGGATGTACTCCGTGAAAACCCACTAGCAGAAACTCAACTTTCCATTCAAAAGACAGAAGAAAACTCAAAAACTTGAAGACTCTGACCGAAAAAGCATACTTACGATGGTACTTACTCGGACGTTGGTCTGCAGCGCTTCACTCGCGTCAAACGCCTCCTTGAGTTGTTGGTTCATCACCTTGACTCGGATTAGAGCCTCCTTGCTCGCCCCCACTTGGCGCTCCAGGACCCTATGTAGCGTGAAGGCAGTGACAGGGGCTGGCTTCGGCACAGGTGCGGGTTCAGGAGATGGAGTAGTGGCCACAAGCTCGGAACCAGCCCGGGCTATAGGGCTTGGACCCGCGGGCTTCGCAGTAGCTTTGGCTAGAGAGTCACAACCCGCTCGGCTTGGTGAAGCATCTTGCATGATAATTGATAACCCACAAGTATAGGGGTTCACAACAGTTTTTTAGGGTAGAGAATTCAACCCAAATTTATTGATTCGACACAAGGGGAGACAAAGAATATTCTCAAGTATTAGCAATTGAGTTGTCAATTCAACCACACCTGGATAACTTAATATCTGCAGCAAAGTATCTAATAGCAAAGTAGTATGGAAGTAACGGTAACAGTGGCAAAAGTAACAGTAGCAGTTTTGTAGTAATTGTAACAGTGGCAACGGAAAAGTAACTAAGCAAAGATCAATATGTGAAAAGCTCGTGGGCATTGGATCAGTGATGGATAATTATGTCGGATGTGATTCCTCATGCAATAGTTATAACATAGGGTGACACAGAACTAGCTCCAGTTCATCAATGTAATGTAGGCATGTATTCCGAATATAGTCATACGTGCCTTTGGAAAAGAGCTTGCATGACATCTTTTGTCCTACCCTCCAGTGGCAGCGGGGTCCTATTGGAAACTAAGGGATATTAAGGCCTCCTTTTAATAGTACCGGACCAAAGCATTAACACTTAGTGAATACATGAACTCCTCAAATTACGGTCATCACCGGGAGTGGTCCCGATTATTATCACTTCGGGGTTGCCGGATCATAACACACAGTAGGTGACTATAGACTTGCAAGATAGGATCAAGAACTCACATATATTCATGAAAACATAATAGGTTCAGATCTGAAATCATGGCACTCGGGCCCTAGTGACAAGCATTAAGCATAGCAAAGTCATAGCAACATCAATCTCAGAACATAGTGGATACTAGGGATCAAACCCTAACAAAACTAACTCGATTACATGGTAAATCTCATACAACCCATCACCGTCCAGCAAGCCTACGATGGAATTACTCAGGCACGGCGGTGAGCATCATGAAATTGGTGATGGAGGATGGTTGATGATGACAACAGCGACGGATTCCCCTCTCTGGAGCCCCGAACGAACTCCAGATCAGCCCTCCCGAGAGAGTTTAGGGCTTGGCGGCGGCTCTGTATAATAAAACGCAATGAATCCTTCTCTCTGATTTTTTCTCCCTGAACGTGAATATATGGAGTTGGAGTTGAGGTCAGTGGAGCTCCAGTGGGCCCACGAGGCAGTGGGCGCGCCCCCCACCCTCATGGACAGGGTGTGGGCCCCATGGTGATGATTGTTTCGCCAGTATTTTTTATTAATTCCAAAAAGTTGCTCAATGGATTTTTAGGTCATTCCGAGAACTTTTATTTCTGCACAGAAATAACACCATGGCAGTTCTGCTGAAAACAGCGTCAGTCCGGGTTAGTTCCATTCAAATTATGCAAGTTAGAGTCCAAAACAAGGGCAAAAGTGTTTGGAAAAGTAGATACGATGGAGACGTATCAACTCCCCGAAGCTTAAACCTTTGCTTGTCCTCAGGCAATTCAATTGACAAACTGAAAGTGATAAAGAAAAACTTTTACAAACTCTGTTTGCTCTTGTTGTTGCAAATATGTAAAGCCAGCATTCAAGTTTTCAGCAAAGATTATGAACTAACCATATTCACAATAACACTTAGGTCTCATGTTTACTCATATCAATGGCATAATCAACTAGCGAGCAATAATAATAAATCTCGGATGACAACACTTTCTCAAACAATCATAATATTATATAACAAGATGGTATCTCGCTAGACCTTTCTGAGACCGCAAAACGTAAATGCAGAGTACCTCTGAAGATCAAGGACTGACTAGACATTGTAATTCATGGTAAAAGAGATCCAGTCATAGTCATACTCAATATAAATTAATAGTAATGCATGCAAATGACAGTGGTGCTCTCCAGCTGGTGCTATTTAATAAGAGGATGATGACTCAACATAAAAGTAAATAGATAGGCCCTTCGCAGAGGGAAGCAGGGATTTGTAGAGGTGCCAGAGCTCGATTTTGAAATAGAGATAAATAATATTTTGAGTGGCATACTTTCATTGTCAACATAACAACCAAGAGATCTCGATATCTTCCATGCGACACACATTATAGGCGGTTCCCAGACAGAATGGTAAAGTTTATACTCCCCCTCCACGAACAATCATCAATCCATGGCTTGCCCGAAACAACGGGTGCCTCCAACTAACAACAATCCTGGGGGAGTTTTGTTTGCAATTATTTTGATTTGATTTGAGCATGGGACTGGGCATCTCGGTGACCAGCCATTTTCTCGTGAGTGAGGAGCGGAGTCCACTCCTCTTGAGAATAACCCACCTAGCATGGAAGATACTGACAACCCTAGTTGATACATGAGTTGATCGAGTATACAAAACAGAATTTCATTTGAAGGTTTGGAGATTGGCACATGCAAATTTACTTGGAACGGCAGGTAGATACCGCATATAGGACAGTATGGTGGACTCATATGGAATAACTTTGGGGTTTATGGATTTTGGATGCACAAGCAATATTCCCGCTTAGTACAAGCGAAGGCTAGAAAGAGACTGCGAAGCGACCAATTAGAGAGCGATAACAGTCATGAACATGCATTAAAATTAATAGACATTGAGTGCAACCATGAGTAGGATATAATCCAGCATGAACATAAATATTGTGGAGGCTATGTTGATTTTGTTTCAACTACATGCATGAACATGTGCCAAGTCAAGTCACTCGAATCGTTCAAAGGAGGATACCACCCTATCATACCACATCACAATCATTTTAATAGCATGTTGGCACGCAAGGTAAACCATTATAAACTCCTAGCTAATTAAGCATGGCATAAGCAGCTATAATCTCTAATTGTCATTGCAAACATGTTTATTCATAATAGGCTGAATCAGGAACGATGAACTAATCATATTTACAAAAACAAGATAGGTCGAGTTCGTACCAGCTTCTCTCATCTCAATCAGTCCATCATGTATCGTCATTATTGCCTTTCACTTGCACGACCGAACGGTGTGGATAATAATAATAGTGCACGTGCATTGGACTAAGCTGGAATCTGCAAGCATTCAATTCAAGGGAGAAGACAAGGGAATATGGGCTCTTGGTTAAATCAACAATAATGCATATGAGAGCCACTCAACATTTTCATCATGGTCTTCTCCTCTCGACCCCCAAAGAAAAGAAAAGAAATAAAACTATTTACATGGGAAAGCTCCCAACAAGCAAAAGAAGAACGAGAAATATTTTTGGGTTTTCTTTTAATTACTACTACAAGCATGGAAAGTAAACTAGCTAAAAGCTATAACTAATTTGTTTGTTTTTCTTAAGGTTATTCAAACACGCAAGAAGAAAGCAAGAAAAGGAAATAAACTAGCATGGATAGACAATGAAAAAGTATGAGCACTGACAACTAGAATGAGTGTGTGAACATGAATGTAACGTCGGTGAGAAATACGTACTCCCCCAAGCTTTGGCTTTTGGCCTAAGTTGGTTTATGCCCATGGATCAAAGTTGTAGCTGGGGTCATACTGAGATGCAGCAGCTACCGCCTCACAAGCTGCCAACCGGGCTGCCTCCGTCCTCCTCTCGTACTCGTTCGCCTCCTCCCTGGTTATAATATATCTCCTTTTCGCCTGAAAATCAAAGAAACCAGGAGCAGGGAGAGCAATATGGACAGCGCGACATCTGTCAAAGATTAGTCGGTATTGGAGGAACTGTTCATTCCTCTCTAGGAACTGATGGCTAACCATGGCATTATAATCTAGATAAGTAGGAGGCAACTCCATATCATTTTCATGTATGGGTATCTCAAGAAAATTAGCCACATGGGTTGCATAAATCCCACCAAACAAGTCTCCATTTAAACTATTATTATGCAACCTACGTGCAACAATGGCCCCCAAGTTATATTGTTTATCTCCTAGCACAGCACCCTTGAGAACACTAAGATCAGGAACACACATGTGACATGCCTCGTCCTTACCATTTATGCATCTACCTATAAAGAGAGCAAAATAATGTATAGCAGGAAAATGAATACTCCCTATGGTAGTTTGTGCTATTTCTCTAGATTCCCCCACTATGATACTAGCAAGAAAATCTTTAAATTCAGATTTGCGAGGTTCACTAGCACTACCCCATTGCGGGAGTACAAGCAGTATAAAATCTTCTAAGTCCATGGTATATGATTTATCATAAAGATCAAATAGGACATTGTGAGAATTGCGTGAAGATGTAAATTTAAACCTCCTCACAAAGGAATCAGTTAAGCGGTAATATTGAGGGCACTTATCTAGCATGAAGTCCTCCAGATTAGCATTATGCACATATGC
The DNA here is from genome assembly GCF_002162155.2 of Triticum dicoccoides. Classification (NCBI taxonomy): domain Eukaryota; kingdom Viridiplantae; phylum Streptophyta; class Magnoliopsida; order Poales; family Poaceae; genus Triticum; species Triticum dicoccoides. The sequence goes on from NC_041389.1 coordinate 121,531,095, forward strand.
GTCAAATTCATCCTTGATGCCTGCTTGGACCATAAACTCCTCTGACGGCCATTCACAAGGCCGTACTTGAGCTTCCCTCAGTAGTTCATCATCCTGCTCACATATTGCGGGCCTGGGTCCTTGCTACCTTGAAGAACCACCTTGATATATTTTCCTTAACATACTTCTTCCTCTGAAAAATATCTAAAAAATTTAGTAACTCGAAATAAAAATGAACCAAACTCAACAAAATTGATAGCAACTACTCCCACAAGTGCCTAGAGACTATATCATGCATTAGAACTACTTGGGACCAAATAAATTTGACATGCAAGCTCAAGAACAGGGTCACCTAGGCAGTAAAAATTTGCAATGAATAGAGCACTAGAACAAAAACTAATTGGACCATTGGAGGAGTCACACACCAAAGAACAATCCCCCAAAGCAGTTTTGTGAGTGGAGCTTTGAGCAAGGAGATCGAAAATGGCAGCAAGATGAGCTAGAACTCGTGCTTGAGCTGGTTGGTGATTTTTTGGGAGGAAGAAGGAGTGTGTGGGCACAGGAATAAGTGGAGGGGGCCACCACGGGCCCACGAGGTAGGGGGAGCGCCCTGGACCCTCGTGGCCAGGTGCTGGCTCCCCCTGCTGTGTTCAGTGCCAGATATTCTCAAATATTCTAGAAAAAAAAATATTTCATTTTCAGGGCATTTGGAGAACTTTTATTTTTGAGGTATTTTTTATTGCAAGGATAAATCAGAAAACCAACAGAAGATACTATTTTTGCTTTATTTAATCTAAATAACAGAAAGTACAAGGAGGGTACAGAGAGTTGTGCTTTCTAACTTCATCCATCTCATGCTCATCAAAAGGAATCCACTAACAAGGTTGATTAAGTCTTGTTAACAAACTCATTTCGAATTGCATGAAACCAAAGAATTTTTGAATAACACTAGGTTACCTCAACGGGGATATGTACATCCCCAATAGTAAGAATATCATATTTCTTCTTGACAGTAGGAAGAGGAAATTCAAAACCTCCAATAACAATCGTTGGAACTTCCGATAGAATTGATACTGTGAACTTGAGGTTGTTTCCTTGGAAAATGTACCGTATGCTCATTACCATTAACATGAGAAGTGTCATTGACTTTGTTGCAATCAATAACAGCCCCTGCAGTATTCAAAATGGGTCTACCAAGGATAATGGACATACTATCGTCCTTGGGAATATCAAGAATAACAAAGTCCGTGAAGATAGTAACGTATGCAACCACAACAGGCACATCCTCACAAATACCGATAGGTATAGCGGTTGATTTATCGGTCATTTGCAAAGATATTTCAGTAGGTGTCAACTTATTTAATTCAAGTCTATGATATAAAGAGAGAGGCATAATACTAACATCAGCTCCAAGATCACATAAAGCATTTTTTAACATAGTTTCTTTTAATGGAGCATGGTATAGTTGGTACTCCTGGATCACTAAGTTTCTTAGGTATTCCACCCTTAAAAATATAATTAGCAAGCATGGTGGAAATTTCAGCTTTCGGTATCTTTCTTTTATTTGTAACAATATCTTTCATGTACTTAGCATAAGGATTCATTTTAAGCATATCAGTCAAACGCATACGCAAAAATATAGGTCTAATCATTTCAGCAACGCGCTCAAAATCCTCATCATCCTTTTTCTTGGATGGTTTAGGAGGAAAAGGCATGCGTTTCTGAACCCATGGTTCTCTTTCTTTACCGTGCTTCCTAGCAACGAAGTCTCTCTTATCATAATGTTGATTCTTTGATTGTGGGTTATCAAGATCAACAACAGGTTCAATCTCTACATCATTGTTATTGCTACGTTGAGCATCAACATGAACATCATCATTAACATTATCACTAGGTTCATGTTCACCACCAGATTGTGTTTCAGCATCAGAAATAGAAATACCATTGGGATTCTCAGGTGTGTCTATCACAGGTTCACTAGAAGCATGCAAAGTCCTCTCATTTTTCTTGAGAGGATGATCAGGCAAAGCCTTAAGTAATCGGAGAAGCCTCCCCCAAGCTTATGGGAGACTCTCTTCTTCAATTTGCACAAAATTATATATTTCCCTTAAAGCAGCTTGTTTCTTATGAGCAGGGAAATGTTTAGCAGAGAAGTAATAAATCATATCCTCGAGACTACGCACACAACCAGGATCAAGAGAATTAAACCATGTTTTAGCATCACCCTTTAATGAGAATGGAAATAGCTTAAGGATATAGTAGTAATGACTTTTCTCATCATTAGTGAATAGGGTGGCTATAGCATTCAATTTAGTAAGATGTGCCACAAGAGTTTCAGATTCATAGCCATAAAAAGGATCAGATTCAACCAAAGTAATTACTCAGGATCGATAGAGAAATCATAATCCTTATCAGTAACACAGATAGGTGAAGTAGCAAAAGCAGGGTCATATTTCATTCTAGCATTTAGAGCCTTTTCTTTCAGTTTAGCTAATAATTTCTTAAGATCAGATCTATCGTTGCAAGCAAGAAAATCTCTAGCAGTTTCTTCATCCATAACATAACCCTCAGGCACAACTGGCAATTCATATCTAGGGGGAGAATCTTTATCATCACTTTCATCAATATTATCAGTTTCAATGATTTCATTCTCTCTAGCCCTAGCAAGTTGTTCATCAAGAAATTCACCTAATGGCACAGTAGTATCAAGCATAGAAGTAGTTTCATCATAAGTATCATGCATAGCAGAAGTGGCATCATCAATAACATGCGACATATCATAATTAATAGCAGAAGCAGGTTTAGGTGTCGCAAGCTTACTCAAAACAGAAGGAGAATCAAGTGGAGAGCTAGATGGCAGTTCCTTACCTCCCCTTGTAGTTGAGGGAAAAATCTTAGTTCTTTCATCTTTCAAGTTTCTCATAGTGATCAGCAGATATAAATCCCAAGTGACTCAAAGAATAGAGCTATGCTCCCCGGCAACGGCGCCAGAAAATAGTCTTGATAACCCACAAGTATAGGGGTTCGCAACAGTTTTCGAGGGTAGAGTATTCAACCCAAATTTATTGATTCGACACAAGGGGAGCCAAAGAATATTCTCAAGTATTAGCTGTTGAGTTGTCAATTCAACCACATCTGGATAACTTAATATCTGCAGGAAAGTATTTAATAGCAAAGTAGTATGGTAGTAACAACAGTAGCAGTTTTGTAGTAATTGTAACAGTGGCAACGGAAAAGTAACTAAGCAAAGATCAATATGTGAAAAGCTCGTAGGCATTGGATCAGTGCTGGATAATTATGTCGGATGTGATTCCTCATGCAATAGCTACAACATAGGGTGACATAGAACTAGCTCCAGTTCATTAATGTAATGTAGGCATGTATTCTGAATATAGTCATACGTGCTTATGGAAAAGAACTTGCATGACATCTTTTGTCCTACCCTCCCGTGGCAGCGGGGTCTTATTGGAAACTATGGGATATTAAGGCCTCCTTTTAATAGAGTATTGGACCAAAGCATTAACACTTAGTGAATACATGAACTCCTCAATCTACAATCATCACCGGGAGTTGTCCCGATTATTATCACTTCGGGGTTGCCGGATCATAACACACAGTAGGTGACTATAGACTTGCAAGATAGGATCAAGAACTCACATATATTCATGAAAACATAATAGGTTCAGATCTAAAATCATTGCACTCGGGGCCTAGTGACAAGCATTAAGCATAGCAAAGTCATAGCAACATCAACCTCAGAACATAGTGGATACTAGGGATCAAACCCTAACAAAACTAACTCGATTACATGGTAAATCTCATCCAACCCATCACCGTCCAACAAGCCTACGATGGAATTACTCACGCACGGTGGTGGGCATCATGAAATTGGTGATGGAGGATGGTTGATGATGACGACGGCGACGGATTCCCTTCTCCGAAGCCCCGAACGGACTCCAGATCAGCCCTCCTGAGAGAGTTTAGGGCTTGGCGGCGGCTCCATATCGTAAAACGCGATGAATCCTTCTCTCTGATTTTTTTCTCCCCGAACATGAATATATGGAGTTGGAGTTGAGGTCGGTGGAGCTCCAGGGGGCCCACGAGGCAGGGGGCGCGCCCTAGGGGGGTGGGCGCGTCCCCCACCCTCGTGGACAGGGTGTGGGCCCCCTGGTGTTGATTCTTTCGAAAGTATTTTTGATTAATTCCAAAAGGTTGCTCCGTGGATTTTCAGGTCATTCCGAGAACTTCTTTTTTCTACACAAAAATAACACCATGGTAGTTCTGCTGAAAATAGTGTTAGTCCGGGTTAGTTCCATTCAAATCATGCAAGTTAGAGTCCAAAAACAAGGGCGAAAGTGTTTGGAAATGTAGATACGATGGAGACGTATCAATAATATCAATGACAGTCGGCACACTCTCGTCAACCTCATGGGTTTGGTGGGCGGTCTTGTCATCATCATCAAGCAGGATCCTGTCAGTTGGTGTTGCACTCACATGAGTAATAAGACATCAGCCTATGGGTCACTCAGACAAGATTCGGAGAATGAACCAGCCAGTACCTTTGGAAGTGGCAGCGTCCGTGGCGTTGGCTTCAGTCTGGCCCTTCCAGGGGGCATTCAGGTCCAGAGAATTCGTCAACGTCCCATTGGTACAGTCATAGGATCACTTGGCTATCAGTCAAGGCAAATTTGCACAAAGAAAGAATGATGTCTCTAACACTTACGCCGAAGCCACTAGCACAACCACCTTGATCTTCGGCGGGACAGTCTTCCGAGGCTTGGCAGAAACATGCTTGGGTTGCTTGGGTCGCTTCTCAGCTGACTCCGTAGACTCGGCCCCGCCTGAATGCCACCCACGCGAGCACTCAGATCATGGTGCGCTTTGGTGTGAGGCTCCTTGGGAACTTCTTCTGATGGGGAGGACTCTGCCTCCTCACCGTCCTCGGTGCTCTCCTCCTCATCGTTCTCCTTCTCCTTAGAACAGTGACGCTCGGTGTCGCTCGCCACATCCCCCGGGGCGTGGTCGACACTCGGTACCTACAAAATCATCTTCTGGAAGCTCTGCTGAAAAGAAATCACATTGAAATAAGATCCAAGCATGAGAAAGTCGTCCAGAGAATGACTCGGCTGGTCTAGACGCAAACTTACATCAAGAGGCGGATGCTCCTAGCCGTAAGCGGGCACTTTCCTGGCGCCCTGAGGGTTGTCTCGTGCGGACGTGATGGCCTTGAGCTTATCCTCTATGGCCTTCTCAGTGAAGTCCTTGTGATGAACTCGAGTCAGATCACCCAGCCCGGTGTACATCCACATGGGGTGCGCCTGCAGCGGTTGGATCCGCCGACTGAGGAACACCTCCAGCAGGTACCCTCAACCCCGGCCCTCATGACTTCGACCAGGGCGTCGACTAGAATACCTACATCTACTTTCAACTCCATGGTGTAACGCCCTCGATGCGGCTATAGCTCCCACGTGTCGAGGCACGACTTAGAGACATAACCGCATTGAAAGCAATGTCGCAAGTCAGGCAATCATTACAACATCCCATGTAATATATAATAAAAGGGGGAGATAACATAGTTGGCTTACACTCGCCACGTCACATCAGAGTACATAAATAACATCCATCAAACAAACACTCATGGCCCGACTACGGCGCCAAAATAGAAAAGAACCCAACGTGCGACAAGGCCCTGAATCGATCCCCAACTAGGCACCACTACTGATCATCGGGAAAGGAAACATAATAACGCTGAGAGTCCTCGTCGAACTCCCACTTGAGCTCGTACTCGTCACCTGGAGCGAAATCACCTGGACCTGCATCTGGAGTTATAGTATCTGTGAGCCACAGGGACTCAGCAATCTCGCACCCTCGCGATCAAAACTATTTAAGCTCATAGGAATGGATAAGGCAAATATATGTGGAGCTGCAGCAAGCGACTAGCATATGTGGTGGCTAACTTATACGCAAAAGAGAGCGAGAAGAGAAGGCGAAGCACGAGCGAGAAACTAAGGAACATCCCGCGCAAGCATAACTCCAACACCATGTCCACTTCCCGGACTCCGCCGAGAAGGGGCCATCACGGTAACACACACGGTTGATTCATTTTAGTTATGTTTAGTCCAAGTAATCTACAACCGGATATTAACAAATTCCCATCTGCCCATAACCGCGGGCACGGCTTTCGAAAGTTCATTCCCTGCAGGGGAGTCCCAACTTAGCCCATGACAAGCTCTCACGGTCAACGAAGGAATAGACCTCCTCCCAAGACGTTCCGATCAGACTCGGTATCTCGGTAACTCAAGACACTTCGACAGGTTAAAACAAGACCAACAACACCGCCCGAATGTGCCGACAAATCCCGATAGGAGCTGCACATATCTCTTTCTCAGGGCACACTCAGATTGTCCTAGGTACGGGTAGGCCAGCCCAGAGTTGCCCCTGGTAGCCACCGGTAGCTGACAGGTGGACCAACACTCAGAGGAGCACTGGCCCGGGGGGGGGGGTAAAA
>NC_041389.1:121539538-121548922 GCF_002162155.2 Triticum dicoccoides
TAAGTGGAGCTAGGAGAGTCCAAATGAGGTGCGGTTTTCGCCCACGCGATCGTGATCGAACGCTCTAGGACATGGAGCAGAGTTTGGTGGGTTTTGGGCCAAATTTGGGGGGTGTTGGGCTGCAACACACACGAGGCCTTTTCGGTCCCTCGGTTAACCGTTGGAGTATCAAACGAAGTCCAAATGATACGAAACTTGACAGGCGGTCTACCGGTAGTAAACCAAGGCCGCATGACAAGTCTCAGTCCAGTCCGGAAATGTTTGAACCCCACACATGAAAGAAAGCTGGAAATGGCCACCGGAGGAGAACGAAGCGCCGGAATGCAAAACGGACAACGGAGAAAATGCTCAAATGCATGAGATGAACATGTATGCAAATGCGATGCACGAGATGACATGATAAGAGATGCACGAAAAAGAAAACAACACACGGAGACAAAGACCCGAACCCGAGAAATAAATGTAACTTAGCGCCGGAGACGGCAAGAGTTGGATACAAATATGGAAATTATATCTGGGGCGTTACAACACTCCACCACTACGAAAAGATCTCGACCCGAGATCTAGGACTGAAAGAACTCCGGGTACTTAGAACGGAGGTGATCCTCGCGTTCCCAGGTAGCTTCACGGTCGGAATGGTGAGACCACTTGACTTTGAGAAATTTAATTGACTTGTTGCGAGTCTTGCGTTCAGTCTCTTCAAGAATAGCAACTGGGTGCTCACGATAGGAGAGATCATCTTGGAGCTCAATGTCCTCGAAGTTGACGGTGCGGTCAGGAGTCTTGAAGCACTTACGAAGCTGAGAGACATGGAACACATCATGAACATTTGCAAAGTTTGAAGGAAGCTCAAGTTGATAGGCGAGGTCGCCTCTCTTGCTGACAATCTTGAAAGGTCCCACGTATCTAGGGGCAAGCTTCCCTTTGATACCGAAGTGACGAGTACCTTTCATAGGAGAGACGCAGAGGTAAACGTGATCTCCGATCTCGAAGGCCAAATCACGGCGCTTACTATCATAGTAGCTCTTCTGGCGGGATTGAGCTGCTTTGAGGTTATCACGAATGACTTTGGACATCTCTTCTGCTTCTGTGATTAAGTCATTGCCCAGCAGCTGACGTTCACCGGTTTCAGACCAGTTGAGAGGGGTACGGCACTTCCTGCCATATAGAATTTCAAAGGGGGCCTTGCCCGAACTTGCTTGAAAGCTGTTGTTGTAAGAGAATTCAGCATAAGGAAGACAGTCCTCCCACTTCATGCCGAAGGAGATCACACAAGCCCTGAGCATATCTTCAAGAATCTGGTTGACACGCTCGACTTGACCGCTCGTTTGAGGATGGAAAGCTGTGCTGAAGCGAATGCTTGTGCCCATGGCCTTCTGAAAAGAATCCCAAAACTTGGAGGTAAAGATGCTGCCACGGTCTGAAGATATCACTTGAGGAATACCGTGCAGAGAGACAATGCGAGAGGTATAGAGTTCCGCCAATTGAGCTGCAGTGATTGACTCTTTGATAGGCAGAAAGTGAGCCACTTTGGTGAGCTTGTCGATGACGACGAATATAGCATCATTGCCACGCTTGGACTTTGGAAACCCAGTCACGAAGTCCATTTCAATGTGGTCAAACTTCCATTCTGGAATGGCAAGAGGTTGGAGGAGACCAGCTGGCCTTTGGTGTTCTGCCTTCACTCTTCTGCAGACATCACATTCATTCACGAATTGAGCGATCTCGCGCTTCATTCGAGTCCACCAATAAGTTTGCTTGAGATCCTGATACATCTTCGTACTCCCAGGGTGGATGGAGAGGAGAGAATTGTGAGCCTCGTTCATGATCACCTTACGAAGTTCACCTTTGGGCACAACAATTCGATCCTCGAAGAAGAGAGTGTCCTTGTCATCAAGTCGGTAGCACTTGTACTTGGACTGACTCTTTGCAATACCAATCTTCACCTTTTTCACCATAGCATCAAGAAGTTGGGCTTGGCGAATCTGGTCGACTAAGGTAGGAGAGACTTGAAGGTTGGCGAGGAAACCTTGAGGAACAATTTGTAGATTAAGTTTGCAGAAAGCTTCACAAAGCTCGGGTTGATAAGGCTTAAGAATCAGACTGTTGCAATATGCTTTCCTGCTCAAAGCGTCAGCAATCACATTGGCCTTGCCTGGAGTATACTCAATACTCGGATTGTACTCTTGAATCATTTCGACCCATCGAGTCTGCCTGAGGTTGAGATTAGGCTGGGTGAAGATGTACTTGAGACTCTTGTGATCAGTGAAAATGTCCACTTTTCTTCCCAATAGAAGATGTCTCCAAGTCAACAAAGCGTGCACAACTGCCGCCAACTCGAGATCATGAGTGGGGTAGTTCTTCTCATTAGGTTTCAACTGGCGAGAGGTATAAGCAACAACTTTCTTCTCTTGCATCAGTACAGCACCGTGACCTAGGAGAGAGGCATCACAAAAGACCTCGTACGGCTTGGTTTCATCAGGCGGAGTCAGAACTGAGCAGTGATCAATTTCTCTTTCAAAGTGTTGAAAGCAATATCACACTCCGGAGACCAAACGTACTTGACGTGCTTCTGAAGAAGATTTGAGAGAGGCTTGGCGATCTTAGAAAAGTTTTCAACGAATCTTCTGCAATAGCTTGCGAGACCGAGAAAACTGCGGAGTTGCTTCACGTTCTGAGGAGGTTCCCAATTCACAATTGCGGACACCTTCTCAGGATTCACGGAAATGCCCTTGGCAGAGATGATATGACCAAGATAAAGAACCTCATCGAGCCAAAATTCACACTTGGAGAACTTGGCGTAGAACTGATGTTCCCTGAGCTTGTCAAGAACCAAACGCAAGTGCTTGGCATGATCTTCCTTGTTCTTCGAGAAAACCAGAATATCGTCGAGATAGACCAAAACAAAGTCATTGGTGTAGGGGCTGAAGATGAAGTTCATCATGCGAGAGAACGTGGGAGGAGCGTTGGCGAGGCCAAAAGACATGACGGTGTATTCATATGAACCAAAGCTTGTTCTGAACGCCGTCTTGGGAATATCTTGCTCACGAATACGAATCTGATGATAACCCATACGGAGATCGAGCTTGGAGAATACTTGAGCACCCTTGAGTTGTTCGAACAGCTCATTGATGTTGGGAAGTGGGTATTTGTTCTTGATGGTCTTCTTGTTTACTGGACGGTAATCAACACAAAGTCGACTCGATCCATCCTTCTTCTTCACAAAAAGAACACCACAACCCCACGGAGAAGTACTAGGCCGAATGAGACCCAATCTTTCTTGCTCATCGAGTTGTTTCTTCAGCTCCTTCAACTCTTCAGGTCCGAGCTTGTAAGGACGTTTGCACACAGGTTCCGTGCCAGGCTCAAGTTCAATAACGAATTCAACTGGCCGGTGCGAAGGCATTCCTGGGAGCTCTTCTGGAAAGACGTCTTGATACTCACAAACGACAGGAATTTGAGAGATGGCATCCAATTCACCCTTCTCATTGAGAGAAAACAACCGGATGGTATTATCCCGAGCGGCAAAGACAATGACATCCTCAGACGAATGAGTCAGTTGAATCTGCCTGGCTGCACAATCAAGCTGAGCTTTATGCTTAGAGAGCCAGTCCATCCCGAGAATAAGATTGATATCCGAGTTGCCAAGAACCGTAGGAGAAGCCAAGAACTTGTAGTCACCCAGAGTGATAGAAACATCCGGAACGATGGAGTTAGCCTGCATGCGCTTACCGGGAGAGACAACTGCTAAAGGACTAGGCAAAACTTGTGAGACCAATTCATGCCTATTTGTAAACGGTCTCGAGATGAAGCAATGCGATGCACCAGTGTCAAAAAGAACTTTTGCAGGAGTATCATTAACAGGAAGGTTACCCATGATCACATCTGACGAGACCTCTGCCTGGGCTGCATTCATCAAATTGACCTTGGCGTGCTTGGGGTTATGCTTGACCACAGCTGTACTTGCCGATCTGACAGGAGGAGGAGGAGGAAGACGCCTCTGGTTGGTACACTTGTTGGCATAGTGACCCTTCTGTTGGCACTTATTGCACGTGACCTCTGAAAGCGGACGGTGATACGGAGCACTCGGTCTTGGCGCTTGAGACGAAGACTTGTTCTGAAAGCCTGGGTTGGGTGGGTGGGAGAAACCACTGCCACCTTTGCTCTTCTGCTGAAACGGCTGACGGAACGGAGGAGGAGGAAGCCAGTACTTCTGCTGCTTGGCCACTTGAGTAGAGGAAGACGGAGTAACATCTCTGGCACGCTTCCTGAAAGCATCACACCTCAACTGAGCAGCCTCTTGTTTTAGTGCCATGTTGTAGAACTCATCGTATCTCAACGGCTCAAAGAGGACAAGAGCGAGCTGAATTTCCTCACGAAGACCACCCCTGAACTGATAGATCATGCTCTTCTCATCAGGAACATCCTGCTTGGCAAAACGGGCGAGCTTCTGGAACAACTTGTTGTAGTCATAGACAGACAAAGAGCCTTGCTTCAGATTGCGGAATTCCTGACGCTTACTCTCAACCACACTTTGAGGGATGTGATGAGCGCGGAAATCTTGACGGAAATCGTCCCAAGTGATAACACGTCCACCTCTAGAATCCTTGTACTGCTGGAACCACTCTGCAGCCTGATCTTTGAGCTGGAAAGAAGCGAACTTGATGAAATCTTCAGGCCTGACGTTGCTGCATTCAAAATGCTTGCCCAGATCCACTAGCCAATCGTCAGCATCGGTAGCCTCAACACAACCGCTGAACGTCTTTGGGCCATTTGCGAGGAACTGGTTCAGTGTAGCAAAATGGTGCTGATTGTTGCCTTGATTCCCTTGACTGCCTTGATTCCGCTCTTGGAGGATTTGCATGATCAACTGTGTATTTGCATTAGTAGCGGCCATCACAGCTTGCCATGCTTCCGGAGGAGGCGGAGGTGGAGGCGGATCAGGATTCGGAGTCGTGCGCGTTGGAGGAGCCATCCTGAAGAGGTTGACCACCATTAGCACATTGATAGACAACAATATAGAAGCTGAATCCAACGGAATGAAAATGCAACATAAAGTCTTCACATCCGAACAAAATGAACGAATGCATTTCTCTTGAAGTGGTCACATATCCATAAATTGCGAAGCCACGAAGAATTAAGGTAGAGAAATAAATCAACAAGGTACGGATCAAGAACGAATAATCGGTAAGAAATCCCAATCTCAAACCAATATCCGTGGAAGAAGAACTAGAGCTACTAGAATTCCCACCTATGAAATTCCCGAACCTTTCTGGTTATGCAATCAGGTGTTGGGGATACAGGGGAAGCATAATATCTCACCCAAACTAGCAAATCCTACATCCAGCTGTATCCATCCTTCAACACATAACCAAGAAAACTTCGGAAACCATCTACCTCAACCTTCGAAAAGCATCCGTTATACAAGTTATAGCGATACTCCCGAACTCCCGCCCCTGTACTGGGTGGCGTCGAGGTTATCTCACCAACGAACTGCATAAAAGAGATTTTCGATGTCGGCGAACATATCTCAAGTATACCAGAATTGCAACGATAAAATTGTGACGACAACACCTCGGAGCTCAACTCCCCGGGACACTGCCACAACCCCTAAAGACAGGAGGCACCAAGAACAATGTTCTCGTCACAAAACCATCGGAACAAATCCAAAATACTCGCGTGATCCTAAAAAATTTTGTGAAATTTGAGAAGAGAAGGGTCAAAACTCTACGTCAGGATGCCTTACCAGAGCGATGAGGAGGCTGGGAAGTAAAAAGAATTCCTAAGCTCTCCGATATATAATTCCTAAGGACTCAAAACATTTTTCTAGACACAACTCGGCTGCTAAAAACGATCAAGCAATGGGGCTCCTAAGGTCAGGGAAGGCTCTGATTACCAACTTGTAACGCCCTCGATGCGGCTATAGCTCCCACGTGTCGAGGCACGACTTAGAGACATAACCGCATTGAAAGCAATGTCGCAAGTCAGGCAATCATTACAACATCCCATGTAATATATAATAAAAGGGGGAGATAACATAGTTGGCTTACACTCGCCACGTCACATCAGAGTACATAAATAACATCCATCAAACAAACACTCATGGCCCGACTACGGCGCCAAAATAGAAAAGAACCCAACGTGCGACAAGGCCCTGAATCGATCCCCAACTAGGCACCACTACTGATCATCGGGAAAGGAAACATAATAACGCTGAGAGTCCTCGTCGAACTCCCACTTGAGCTCGTACTCGTCACCTGGAGCGAAATCACCTGGACCTGCATCTGGAGTTATAGTATCTGTGAGCCACAGGGACTCAGCAATCTCGCACCCTCGCGATCAAAACTATTTAAGCTCATAGGAATGGATAAGGCAAATATATGTGGAGCTGCAGCAAGCGACTAGCATATGTGGTGGCTAACTTATACGCAAAAGAGAGCGAGAAGAGAAGGCGAAGCACGAGCGAGAAACTAAGGAACATCCCGCGCAAGCATAACTCCAACACCGTGTCCACTTCCCGGACTCCGCCGAGAAGGGGCCATCACGGTAACACACACGGTTGATTCATTTTAGTTATGTTTAGTCCAAGTAATCTACAACCGGATATTAACAAATTCCCATCTGCCCATAACCGCGGGCACGGCTTTCGAAAGTTCAATCCCTGCAGGGGAGTCCCAACTTAGCCCATGACAAGCTCTCACGGTCAACGAAGGAATAGACCTCCTCCCAAGACGTTCCGATCAGACTCGGTATCTCGGTAACTCAAGACACTTCGACAGGTTAAAACAAGACCAGCAACACCGCCCGAATGTGCCGACAAATCCCGATAGGAGCTGCACATATCTCTTTCTCAGGGCACACTCAGATTGTCCTAGGTACGGGTAGGCCAGCCCAGAGTTGCCCCTGGTAGCCACCGGTAGCTGACAGGTGGACCAACACTCAGAGGAGCACTGGCCCGGGGGGGGTAAAATAAGATGACCTTTGAGTCTGCAGAACCCAAGGGAAAGAAAAGGCTAGGTGGCAAATGGTAAAATCAAGGTTGGGCATTGCTGGACAAGCTTTAATCAAGGCGAAATATCAAGGGGTTCCCATTATAACCCAACCGCGTAAGTGACGCAACAATCCGGGAACATAACACCGATATGACGGAAACTAGGGCGGCAAGAGTGGAACAAAACACTAGGCGAGAGGCCGAGCCTTCCACCCTTTACCAAGTATATAGATGCATTAAGATAACATAGCAATATAATGATATCCCAACAAGTAAATAAATGTTCCAACAAGGAACGGCTCCAATCTTCACCTGCAACTAACAACGCTATAAGAAGGGCTGAGCAAAGCGGTAACATAGCCAATCAACGGTTTGCTAGGACAATGGTGGGTTAGAGGTTCAACATGGCAATTGGGAGGCTGACAAGCAAAAGGTAGGCATCGTAGCAGTGGCAAAGCAAAAGAGCGAGCAAACTAGCATAGCAAAGATAGTAGTGATTTCGAGGGTATGATCATCTTGCCTGCACAGTTGTCAGAGTTGGCTGGATCCTCACAAGCAAACTCAACGGGCTCCTCGGTAGTGAACTCGTCTCCCGGCTCTACCCAACAAGACAAACAAGCAACAAGGATACAATCAACCACGGGCAAGACCAAGCAATATGATGAAATGACGATATGCTATGCGGGATGCGATGCGAGATGCAAAATGCCAGATATGACAGGAAATGCATGAACCTGGCATCAACTTGGAAAACCAAGTGTGCCACTGGATAGAGGGGATGAAATCGCTTGAAAACGATATAAAGATCATTGGAATCGGAGCTACGGTTTGGAAATGGCAAGCGTTTTAAGATATGACACCGGTCTGCGATTTACAGCAAGTAGGCATCTAAATGCAACGAAATGAACATGCTACAACCACCAAACATGAAAACAAAATACATGGCAGTGATGTACACAAGATGGTTAACAAAACACTAGCACTGAGACATAGGCAAATTCATCCATTAAGAGGTTCAAACAAGCATGGAAAAAAATGAATATGCAAAACAGATTTCAGACTTAGTGAAATTAACACTAGCCTGAAATTTCAGATCACGAAGCCCTCTTCGGAGCAGCAAAACAACATGATACAAAACCTGAACATGACAAGTAATAACATGGCATGGAGCTACTCAACAAGCTTAACAAAACACCCAAAGTGACCTGGGGCCAAAAGGGTTCACAAAATACTCTACCGAGCTCACGAACATAGCTCGAACACAATCAGTTTTCAGACTTAATGAAAACTGAGGCATGCAGAAATTTAACTCACGAAGGCATGTAAACGAGCTCGATGCACTCACTACGGTGCAAGTCATGGCAAGGAAAGCATATGACCAGCAAGAAGGCACAATGTGCTAGCCACACATGGCAAGAACAAAGGCATAGCATGCATGGAACACTAACGGTAGCATCGGCAAAATCGCAAACAAGTTGACGATCTGCCCAGATTAACAACGAAGCAAAAGTTGAGCTCGATTGAGTCAACCTAGAGCACTCCACATATGTAAACAAAGACATGGATGGATAGAGCATAACATAAATATCAAAACTCCCTTACTGATCATCCTCAAAAGAGGCAGATATCACTAGGAAACAAGCTGGACATATAGCATCACGAACTAAAATATCCCAGACTTAGTGAAAATCACTAAGTCTCTGAAATCAGCAATCTCAGGTACCTCTCTTCGCAAGCTTGCACAAGACAACACACACATCCTAAAAATGCATGGGTGGCACCTCTAGAAAGAAGGCAAAATGCTTAACAATTCATCCCAAAGGGTCACAGGCATATCATGCACGAATTAAACATGGCAAAAATGACAAAAGTGCATGATGAACTAACGGATCTGCAATTTAACTCACGAAGCCTCCTTCTAACAGCATTTTGGGAATCAAGATGACCTCAAATGCAAATGATGCAATGGAATGAAATGACGTACATGTCGAGGCGAAGATTTTGATATATCATATGCCCAAATCAGAGCTACGGATGCAAAGTTACGGGCAGTCAAAGAATGCATCATGAACTAGGGTTTGGGGAAAAAGTCAACCGATGCCCAGATCCAGATCTGGATCGGCACGCTTCCCGAGGCGGCGCCGGAGACACTGTAGCAGCCGGAGACGGAGCTCGCCGGAGACGCGGCCGCCGGTCGGGGAGGAGGCTGCCGGGGCGGCGCCGGCGTGGAGGCGGGCGGCGCGACGCCGGTGCTCCCGGGCGGCGAGGGGAGCCGCGGGCGGCGGCGCGGAGGCGGCGGTGGTCCGCGGCGGCGGCGGTGGCGGGGCGCGGCGGCGCCGGCAGTCGGCCGCGGGGAAGAGGCGGCGAGGCGACGCGAGGGCGGCGGCCGGGCG
>NC_041389.1:121549155-121556982 GCF_002162155.2 Triticum dicoccoides
CGCGCCCACGTGGCGGCGCGGGATTCGCTGCGGCGGCGGGGCGGACAACGTCCGGCGCAGGCGGACACGTCCGGCCCGGCGCGCGGAAGATGGATCTTTTTTTTTAGGGTTTTGAACGGGGGAAGAGGAGATCCGAATGGAGGGGGTATAAATAGGCATAAGTGGAGCTAGGAGAGTCCAAATGAGGTGCGGTTTTCGCCCACGCGATCGTGATCGAACGCTCTAGGACATGGAGCAGAGTTTGGTGGGTTTTGGGCCAAATTTGGGGGGTGTTGGGCTGCAACACACACGAGGCCTTTTCGGTCCCTCGGTTAACCGTTGGAGTATCAAACGAAGTCCAAATGATACGAAACTTGACAGGCGGTCTACCGGTAGTAAACCAAGGCCGCATGACAAGTCTTAGTCCAGTCCGGAAATGTTTGAACCCCACACATGAAAGAAAGCTGGAAATGGCCACCGGAGGAGAACGAAGCGCCGGAATGCAAAACGGACAACGGAGAAAATGCTCAAATGCATGAGATGAACATGTATGCAAATGCGATGCACGAGATGACATGATAAGAGATGCACGAAAAAGAAAACAACACACGGAGACAAAGACCCGAACCCGAGAAATAAATATAACTTAGCGCCGGAGACGGCAAGAGTTGGATACAAATATGGAAATTATATCTGGGGCGTTACACATGGCTACCTAAAGGAACGGGGAAGCAGCAACTCTCGCCCTCGAGTACAGGGGAAGTCCAGTCAGAGATCCAGCACTTGGGACGTCCCTGTGATACGTCTCCATCGTATCTACTTTTCCAAACACTTTTGCCCTTGTTTTGGACTCTAACTTGCATGATTTGAGTGGAACTAACCCGGACTGACGCTGTTTTCAGCAGAATTGCCATGGTGTTATTTTTGTGCAGAAATAAAAGTTCTTGGAATGACCTGAAACTCCACGGAAAATATTTTTGGAATTAATAAAAAATACTGGCGAAAGAATCAAGGTCAGGGGGCCCACACCCTTTCCACGAGGGTGGGGGCGCGCCTACCCCCCTGGGCGCACCCCCCTGCCTCGTGGGCCCCCTGATGCTCCACCAACCTCAACTCCAACTCTATATATTCATGTTCGGGGAGAAAAAAAATAAGAGAGAAGGATTCATCGCATTTTACGATACGGAGCCGCCGCCAAGCCCTAATCTCTCTTGGGAGGGCTAGTCTGGAGTCCGTTTGGGGCTCCGGGGAGGGGAATCCGTCGCCGTCGTCATCATCAACCTTCCTCCATCACCAATTTCATGATGCTCACCGCCGTGCGTGAGTAATTCCATCGTAGGCTTGCTGGACGGTGATGGGTTGGATGAGATTTACCATGTAATCGAGTTAGTTTTGTTAGGGTTTGATCCCTAGTATCCATTATGTTCTAAGATTGATGTTGCTATGACTTTGCTATGCTTAATGCTTGTCACTGGGGCCCGAGTGCCATGATTTCAGATCTGAACCTGTTATGCTTTCATGAATATATGTGAGTTCTTGATCCTATCTTGCAAGTCAATAGTCACCTACTATGTGTTATGATCCTGCAACCCCGAAGTGGCAATAATCGGGACCACTCCCAATGATGACCGTAGTTTGAGGAGTTCATGTATTCACTAAGTGTTGATGCTTTGGTTCGGTACTCTATTAAAAGGAGGCCTTAATATCCCTTAGTTTCCAATAGGACCCCCGCTGCCATGGGAGGGTAGGACAAAAGATGTCATGCAAGTTCTTTTCCATAAGCATGTATGACTATATTCGGAATACATGCCTACATTACATTGATGAACTGGAGCTAGTTCTGTGTCACCCTATGTTATAACTATTGCATGAGGAATCGCATCCGACATAATTATCCATCACTGATCCAATGCCTACGAGCATTTCACATATTGATCTTTGCTTAGTTACTTTACCGTTGCCACTGTTACAATTACTACAAAACTGCTACTGTTACTTTTTCTACCGTTACCATTACTTCCATATTGCTTTGCTACTAAATACTTTGCTGCGGATATTAAGTTATCTAGGTGTGGTTGAATTGACAACTCAACTGCTAATACTTGAGAATATTCTTTGGCTCCCCTTGTGTCGAATCAATAAATTTGGGTTGAATACTCTACCCTTGAAAACTGTTGTGATCCCCTATACTTGTGGGTTATCAAGACTATTTTCTGGCGCCGTTATCGGGGAGCATAGCTCTATTCTTTGAGTCACTTGGGATTTATATCTGCTGATCACTATGCGGAACTTGAAAGACGAGAAAACCAAGATTTATCCCTCAACTACAAGGGGAGGTAAGGAACTGCCATCTAGGTCTGCACTTGATTCTCATTCTGTTTTGAGTAAACTTGCGACAGCTAAACCTGCTTCTGCTATTAATTCTGATATGTCGCATGTTATTGATGATGCCACTTCTGCTATGTGTGATGCTTATGATGAAACTATTTCTATGCTTGATAATATTGTGCCATTAGATGAATTTCTTGATGAACAACTTGCTAGGGCTAGAGAGAATGAAATTATTGAAACTGATAATACTGATGAAAGTGATGATGAAGATTCTCCCCCTAGATATGAATTGCCTGTTGTGCCTGAGGGTTATGTTATGGATGAAGAAACTGCTAGAGATTTTCTTGCTTGCAATGATAGATCTGATCTTAAGAATTTATTAGCTAAGCTGAAAGAAAAGTCTCTGAATGCTAGAATGAAATATGACCCCGCTTTTGCTACTTCACCTATCTGTATTACTGATAAGGATTATGATTTCTCTATTGATCTTGAGATAATTACTTTGGTTGAATCTGATCCTTTTTATGGTTACGAATCTGAAACTGTTGTGGCACATGTTGGGAAACGTAGTAATTTCAAAAAAAAATCTACGCACACGCAAGATCACGGTGATGCATAGCAACGAGAGGGGAGAGTGTTGTCCACGTACCATCATAGACCGAAAGCAGAAGCATTAGCATAACACGGTTGATGTAGTCGTACGTCTTCACGATCCGACCGATCAAGTACCGAACGTACGGCACCTCTGAGTTCAGCACACGTTCAGCTTGATGACGTCCCACGAACTCCGATCCAGCAGAGCTTTGCGGGAGAGTTCCGTCAACACAACGGCGTGATGGCGGTGTTGATGATGCTACCGACGCAGGGCTGCTACGGGCTGAGTTATGTCTTGACCATATCACATCACAACATGCCCTGCAAAAACAAGTTAGACGTCCTCTACTTTGTTGTTGCAAGTTTTACGTGGCTGCTACGGGCTGAGCAAGAACCGTTCTTACCTATGCATCAAAACCACAACGATATTTCGTCAAGTTAGTGTTGTTTTAACCTTCTCAAGGACCGGGCGTAGCCACACTCAGTTCAACTAAAGTTGGAGAAACTAACACCCGCCAGCCACCTATGTGCAAAGCACGTCGGTAGAACCAGTCTCACGTAAGCGTACGCGTAATGTCGGTCCGGGCCGCTTCATCCAACAGTACCGCTGAACCAACGTATGACATGCTAGTAAGCAGTATGACTTATATCGCCCACAACTCACTTGTGTTCTACTCGTG
Source organism: Triticum dicoccoides (assembly GCF_002162155.2). Classification (NCBI taxonomy): domain Eukaryota; kingdom Viridiplantae; phylum Streptophyta; class Magnoliopsida; order Poales; family Poaceae; genus Triticum; species Triticum dicoccoides. The sequence continues at coordinate 121,552,740 of NC_041389.1, forward strand.
CATATAACATCTACGCATAAAACCAGGCTCTAATGCCACTGTTGAGGAATGTAGTAATTTCAAAAAAATTCCTACGCACATGCAAGATCATGTTGATGCATAGCAACGAGAGGGGAGAGTGTTGGCCACGTACCCTCGTAGACCGAAAGCGGAAGCGTTTGCACAACGCGGTTGATGTAGTCGTACGTCTTCACGATCCGACCGATCAAGTACCGAACGTACGGCACCTCCGAGTTCAGCACACATTCAGCTCGAAGACGTCCCATGAACTCCGATCTAGCAGAGCTTTGCGGGAGAGTTCCGTCAGCATGACGGCGTGATGACGGTGTTGATGATGCTACCGACGCAGGGCTTTGCCTAAGCACAGCTACGATATTACCGAGGTGGAATATGGTGGAGGGGGGCACCGCACACAGCTAAGAGACCAATGATCAATTGTTGTGTCTAGAGGTGTCCCCCTGCCCCCGTATATAAAGGAGGAAGAGGAGGAGGGGCGGCCAAGGAGGAGGAGGCGCGCCCAAGGGGGGCAATCCTACTCCAAGTAGGATTCCCCCCTCTTTCCTAGTACAAGTAGGAGAGGGGAAGGAAGGGGAGGAGAAGAAGAAGGAAAGGGGGGCCGGCCCCCTAGTCCAATTTGGTTTGGGCTAGGGGGGCACGCGCCCCTAGTTGGCCACCTCTCCTCTTCCTCCACAAGGGCCCATGAGGCCCAATAACCCCCGGGAGGTTCCGGTAACCTCCCGGTTCTCCGGTATTTATTCGATAACCCCCGGAACTCATCCGGTGTCCGAATATAACCTTCCAATATATCAATCTTATTGTCTCGACTATTTCGAGACTCCTTGTCATGTCCGTGATCACATCCAGGACTCTGAACTACCTTCGGTGCATCAAAAACACAAAAACTCATAATACCGATCGTCACCGAACTTTAAGCGTGCGGACCCTACGGGTTCGAGAACTATGTAGACATGACCGAGACACGTCTCCGGTCAATAACCAATAGCGGAACATGGATGCTCATATTGGCTCCTACGTATTCTACGAAGATCTTTATCGGTCAAACCGCACAACAACATACATTGTTCCCTTTGTCATCGGTATGTTACTTGCCCGAGATTCGATCGTCGGTATCTCAATACCTAGTTCAATCTCGTTACCGGCAAGTCTCTTTACTCGTTACGTAATGCATCATCCCACAACTAACTCATTAGATACATTGCTTGCAAGGCTTATAGTGATGTGCATTACTGAGAGGGCCCAGAGATACCTCTCCGACAATCGGAGTGACAAATCCTAATCTCGAAATATGCCAACTCAATAAGTACCTTTGGAGACACCTGTAGAGCTCCTTTATAATCACCCAGTTACGTTGTGATGTTTGGTAGCACACAAAGTGTTCCTCCGGTAAACGGGAGTTGCATAATCTCATAGTCAAAGGAACATGTATCGGTCATGAAGAAAGCAATAGCAACATACTAAACGATCAAGTGCTAAGCTAACGGAATGGGTCAAGTCAATCACATCATTATCCTAATGATGTGATCCCCATAATCAAATGACAACTCATGTCTATGGCTAGGAAACTCAACCATCTTTGATCAACGAGCTAGTCAAGTAGAGGCATACTAGTGACACTATGTTTGTCTATGTATTAACACATGTATTATGTTTCCGGTTAATACAATTCTAGCATGAATAATAAACATTTGTCATGATATGAGGAAATAAATAATAACTTTATTATTGCCTCTAGGGCATATTTCCTTCAGCACATCTTACTAAACTGAATGATATAGCCACCCTATTCACTCACGAGGAAAAAAATTCGTTACTACTATATCCTTAAGCTATTTACATTCTCATTAAAGGGTGATGATAAAACATGGTTTAGTTCTCTTAATCCTGGTTGTGTGCGTAGTCCCCGGGATATGATTTATTAATTCTCTGCTAAATATTTCCCCGCTCATAAGAAACAAGTTGCCATAAGGGAAATATATAATTTTGTGCAAGTTAAAGAAGAGAGTCTCCCACAAGCTTGGGGGAGGCTTCTCCAATTACTTAATGCTTTCCTGATCATCCTCTCAAGAAAAATGAAAATACTTGATATCTTTTATAATGGTATAACCGATGCTTCCAAAGACCACCTGGATAGTTGTGCTGGTTGTGTTTTCAGGGAAAGAACTGTTGATCAAGCTGAATTGCTATTGAATAATATGTTGACTAACGAAAATAATTGGACACTTCCTAAACCAGCTCCGAAGCCAACTCTGAAGAAAAGGGGTATTCTATTTCTCAGTCCTGAAGATATGCAAGAGGCAAAGAAATCTATGAAAGAAAAGGGTATTAAAGCTGAAGATGTTAAGAATTTACCGCCTATTTAAGAAATACATGGTCTTGATAACCCGACACAGGTAGTAAAGGTAAATTCTCTCTATAGATTTTATGAAGGTGATATTCCTCGTTTTAAGTTTGCTAGCCAATGCTTGGATGAGTTTGATAATTTTATTGTTAAGCAAGAAAACTTCAATGCTTATCTTGGGAGACAATTGAAAAGAAATGCTTATATGATTGAACACTTGAGTGATTATATGTCTAGAGTTAAAGGTGAACTTAAACTTATTAGTAAACATGCTTCTATGGTTACCACTCAAGTAGAACAAGTGCTTAAAGCTCAAAATGATTTGCTCAATGAATTAAATAACAAGAAAAATGATAATGCTATTAGAGTTGTGACTAGAGGTGGTAGAATGACTCGGGAACCTTTGTATCCTGAGGGCCACCCTAAGAGAATTGAGCAAGATTCTCACAGAACTAATGTTGATGCACCTAGTCCTTCTAAAAAGAAGAAAAAGAAAAATAGGACTTTGCATGCTTCTAGTGAACCTGTTTTAGACACACCTGAGAATCCCAATGATATTTCTATTTCTGATGCTGAAACACAATCTGGTGATGAACATAAACCTAGTGATAATGCTAATGATAATGTTCATGTTGATGCTCAACCTAGCAATAACAATGGTGTAGAGATTGAACCTGTTGTTGATCTTGGTAACCCACAATCAAAGAATCAACATTATGATAAAAGAGACTTCATTGCTAGGAAGCACTGTAAAGAAAGAGAACCATGGGTTCATAAACCCATGCCTTTTCCTCCTAAACCATCCAAGAAAAAGGATGACGAGGATTTTGAGCGCTTTGCTGAAATGATTAGACCTATCTTTTTGTGTATGTGTTTGACTGATATGCTTAAAATGAATCATTATGCTAATTACATGAAAGATATTGTTACAAATAAAAGAAAGATACAGGAAGCTGAAATTTCCACCATGCTTGCTAATTATACTTTTAAGGGTGGAATACCAAAGAAACTAGGAGATCCGGGAGTACCAACTATACCATGCTCCATTAAAATAAACTATGTTAAAACTGCTTTATGTGATCTTGGAGCCGGTGTTAGTGTTATGCCTCTCTCTTTATCATAGACTTGAATTGAATAAGTTGAAACCTACTAAAATATCTGTGCAAATGGCTGATAAATCAACCGCTATACCTTTAGGTATTTGTGAGGATGTGCCTGTTGTGGTTGCAAATGTTACTATCTTAACGGACTTTGTTATTCTTGATATTCCCGAGGACGATAGTATGTCGATTATCCTTGGTAGACCCTTTTTGAATACTGCAGGGGCTATTATTGATTGCAACAAAGGCAATGTCACTTTTCATGTTAATGGTAATGAGCATACAGTACACTTTCCGAGGAAACAACCTCAAGTTCATAGTATCAATTCTATTGGAAAAATTCCATTGATTATTATTGGAGGTTTTGAATTTCCTCTTCCTACTCTCAAGAAGAAATATGATATTCTTATTATTGGGGATGTACATATCCCCGTTGAGGTAACCTAGTGTTATTCGAAATTTCTCCGGTTCCATGTTATTCGAAAAGAGTTTGTTAACAAGACTTGATCAACCTTGTTAGTGGATTCCTTTTGATGAGCATGAGATGGATGAAGTTAGAAAGCACAACCTTCTGTACCCTCTTTTTATATTCTGTTATTTAGAATTAAATAAAGAAAAAATAGTATTTTCTGTCTGTTTTCTGAATTATCCTTGCAATAGAAAAATACCCCAAAAATAAAAGTTCTCCAAATGCCCTGAAAATGAAATATGATTTTTTTAGAATATTTGAGAATATTTGGCACTGAAAACACATCAGAGGGAGCCAGCACCTGGCCACGAGGGT
>NC_041389.1:121557234-121568568 GCF_002162155.2 Triticum dicoccoides
CCAGAAAAAATCACCACACAACTCACACTCGTGTTCTAGCTCGTTTTGCTACAATTTTCGATCTCCTTGCTCAAAGCTCCATTCACGAAACTGTTTTGGGGGATTGTTCTTAGGTATCTGACTCCTCTAATGGTCCAATTAGTTCTTGTTTTAGTGCTTTATTTATTGCAAATTTTTGCTGCTAAGTGACCCTGTTCTTGAGCTTGCATGTCAAATTTATATGGCCCAAAGTAGTTTTAATGCATGATATAGTCTCTAGGCACTTATGGGAGTGGTTTCTATCAATCTTGTTGAGTTTTGTTCACTTTTATTGTGAGTCACTAAAAATTTCAGAAATTTTCAGAGGAAGAAAATCTTGAGGAGATTGTTGAGAGGCTCTTCGAGCCAAAGCTCGAAGGATAAATAAAATGAGGAGAATAAAAAGCCCAATTACAATTTGCCTCGCACTCTGGAGGTTCGGCCGTGCGAATGGCCCTACGAAGAATTCTTGAGAGCCACCGGAATTTATGATGATTTTTATTACTTGGCCGAGAATGCAGGCCTCACCGACTTCCTTCACGACCAGCGCGAATAGTACCTCCTACTCACTGATATTTTCGTGCAAAATTTTTACTTTCATGCTAGGAAATCACCACCTTCAGTGGAGTTTCATTTATATGATGAGGTTAAGGAGATGTCACTATATGATTTTTGTCGGGTCTGCAAGATACCCTTTGAGGGCAGCATAGAGGAACCACATCGTAATGATGTGGAGGGATTTATTAATAAAATTGTTGTAGGGAAACAAGAAAAGTTTCAGTCCGTTTATAAGTGGGATCCGGAGGATATCGCCAACCAGTGGCACCCAGATGACACTCCTCTACACACCGGAGAGGGCAGCTTCGATCCATGGGCATAGACCAACTTAGGCCAAAAGCCTAAGCTTGGGGGAGTACGTATTTCTCACCGACATTACATTCATGTTCACACACTCATTCTAGTTGTCGGTGCTCATACTTTTTCATTGTACCATCCATGCTAGTTTATTTTGTTTTCTAAGTCTTCTTCTTGTGTGTTTGAAAAATCTTAAGAAAAACCAACAAAATTAGCTAGTTCACTTTCCATGCTTGTAGTAGTAGTAATTAAAAGAAAACCCAAAAAGATTTCTCATTCTTCTTTTGCTTGTGGGAGCTGTCCCGTGTAAATAGTTTTTCTTTGGGGGTCGAGAGGAGAAGACCATGATGAAAATGTTGAGTGGCTCTTATATGCATCATTGTTGATTTAACCAAGATCCCATATTACCTTGTCTTCTCCTGTGTATTAAAATGCTTGCAGATTCCAACTTAGTCGAATGCACATGCACTATTATTATTTTCTACAACGCTCGGTCGTGCAAGTGAAAGGCAATAATGACGATATATGATGGACTGAGTGAGACGAGAAAAGCTGGTATGAACTCGACCTATCTTGTTTTTGTAAATATGATTAGTTCATCGTTCCTGATTCAGCCTATTATGAATAAACATGTTTGCAATGACAATTAGAGATTATAGTTGCTCATGCCATGTTTAATTAGCTAGGAGTTTATAATGGTTTACCTTGTGTGCCAACATGCTATTAAAATGGTTGTGATGTGGTATGATAGGGTGGTATCCTCCTTTGAACGATTCGAGTGGCTTGACTTGGCACATGTTCACGTATGTAGTTGAAACAAAATCAACATAGCCTCCACGATATTTATGTTCATGGTGATTTATATCCTACTCATGCTTGCACTGAGTGTTGATTAATTTTAATGCATGTTCATGACTGTTGTCGCTCTCTAGTTGGTCGCTTCCCAGTCTTTTTATAGCCTTCACTTGTACTAAGCGAGAATACTGCTTGTGCATCCAAAATCCATAAATCCCAAAGTTATTCCATATGAGTCCACCATACCTTCCTATATGTGGTATCTACCTGCCGTTCCAAGTAAATTTGTATGTGTCAAACTCTAAACCCTCAAATGAAATTCTGTTTTGCATGCTCGAATAGCTCATGTATCAACTAGGGTTGTCTGTATCTTCCATGCTAGGCGGGTTATTCTCAAGAGGAGTGGACTCCGCTCCTCACTCACGAGAAAATTGCTGGTCACCGGGATGCCCAGTCCCATGCTCAAATCAAATCAAAATAATTGCAAACAAAACTCCCCCAGGATTGTTGTTAGTTCGAGGCACCCGTTGTTTCGGGCAAGCCATGGATTGATGATTGTTGGTGGTGGGGGAGTATAAACTTTACCATTCAGTCTGGGAACCGCCTATAATGTGTGTAGCATGGAAGATATCGAGATCTCTCAGTTGTTATGTTGACAATGAAAGTATGCCGCTCAAAATATTATTTATCTTTGTTTCAAAATCAAGCTCTGGCACCTCTACAAATCCCTGTTTCCCTCTGCGAAGCGCCTATCTATTTACTTTTATGTTGAGTCATCCTCCTCTTATTAAAAAGCACCAGTTGGAGAGCACCACTGTCATTTGCATGCATTACTATTAATTTATATTGAGTATGACTACGACTGGATCTCTTTTACCATGAATTACAATGTTTAGCAGTCCTTGATCTTCAGGGGTGCTCTGCATTTATGTTTTGCGGTCTCAGAAAGGGCAAGTGAGATACCATCTTGTCATATCATATTATGATTGTTTTGAGAAAGTGTTGTCATCCTAGATTTATTATTATTGCTCGCTAGTTGATTATGCCATTGATATGAGTAAACATGAGACCTAAGGGTTATTGTGAATATGGTTAGTTCATAATCTTTGCTGAAAACTTGAATGTTGGCTTTACATATTTGCAACAACAAGAGCAAAGAGAGTTTGTAAAAGTTTTTCTTTATCACTTTCAGTTTGTCAACTGAATTGCTTGAGGACAAGCAAAGGTTTAAGCTTGGGGGAGTTGATACGTCTCCATCGTATCTACTTTTCCAAACACTTTTGCCCTTGTTTTGGACTCTAACTTGCATGATTTGAATGGAACTAACCCGGACTAACGATGTTTTCAGCAGAATTGCCATGGTGTTATTTTTGTGCAGAAATAAAAGTTCTCGGAATGACCTGAAACTCCACGGAGAATATTTTTGGAATTAATAAAAAATACTGGCAAAAGAATCAAGGTCAGGGGGCCCACACCCTGTCCACGAGGGTGGGGGCATGCCTATCCCCTGGGCGCGCCCCCCTGCCTCGTGGGCCCCCTGATGCTCCACCGACCACAACTCCAACTCTATATATTCACGTTCGGGGAGAAAAAATAAGAGAGAAGGATTCATCGCGTTTTACGATACGGAGCCATCGCCAAGCCCTAATCTCTCTCGGGAGGGCTGATCTGGAGTCCGTTCGGGGCTCTGGAGAGGGGAATCCGTCGTCGCCGTCATCATCAACCTTCCTCCATCACCAATTTCATGATGCTCACCGCCGTGCGTGAGTAATTCCATCGTAGGCTTGCTGGACGATGATGGGTTGGATGAGATTTACCATGTAATCAAGTTAGTTTTGTTAGGGTTTGATCCCTAGTATCCATTATGTTCTAAGATTGTTGTTTCTATGACTTTGCTATGCTTAATGCTTGTCACTAGGGCCCGAGTGCCATGATTTCATATCTGAACCTATTATGTTTTGATGAATATATGTGAGTTCTTGATCCTATCTTGCAAGTCAATAGTCACCTGCTATGTGTTATGATCTGGCAACCCCGAAGTGACAATAATCTGGACCACTCCCGGTGATGACCGTAGTTTGAGGAGTTCATGTATTCAGTAAGTGTTAATGCTTTGGTCCGGTACTCTATTAAAAGGAGGCCTTAATGTTCCTTAGTTTCCAATAGGACCCTGCTGCCACGGGAGGGTAGGACAAAAGATGTCATGCAAGTTCTTTTCCATAAGCACGTATGACTATATTCGGAATACATGCCTACATTACATTGATGAACTGGAGCTAATTCTGTGTCACCCTATGTTATAACTATTGCATGAGGAATCGCATCCGACATAATTATCCATCACTGATCTAATGCCTACGAGCTTTTCACATATTGATCTTTGCTTAGTTACTTTACCGTTGCCACTGTTACAATTACTACAAAACTGCTACTGTTACTTTTGCTACCATTACTGTTACTTCCATATTACTTTGCTACTAAATACTTTGCTGCAGATATTAAGTTATCCAGGTGTGGTTGAATTGACAACTCAACTGCTAATACTTGAGAATATTCTTTGGCTCCCCTTGTGTCGAATCAATAAATTTTGGTTGAATACTCTACCCTCGAAAACTGTTGCGATTCCCTATACTTGTGGGTTATCACCCTGCAGTAAAACCAACTGTCCTGTCAGCCCTTGATGGATTCAAGGAAGCTCATCTTGGGGAAGGCGCTCCGCCCCCTAAGCTGTATGCCCAGTCCGCCGCACTGCTGGGCCGCGTTGGTCTTCGCCCCATCCGGTGAATCCTTCTTCACGGTCATCGACCGGCAGGTGAAAATGTGCATGAACAGCCCCCAGTGGGGGTAGCAACCGATGAAATTCTCACAGAGTGAGACAAAAGCAGAGAGATAGGCGATGACATTCGGCGGAAGGTGGTGGAGCTACACCCCGAAGAAGTCCAGGAACACGCAGAAAAAAAGGAAGGGGTGGCAAAGAAATACCTCTCTCGATGTGGGTGACAAGGAAGACCCGCTCGTCTGCCTATGACGCGGGCCAGCTCGTCTGCCTCCGCCAGGCTCCAGCGGCCCTCCGGAATCAACCTATCATCCTTCAATTCTAGCAATCGCTTCCTTGTGACCCGAGAGTGGATCCAGTCCCCCTGGGTTCGGCCCGCCGGCGGACCTCCACTCAACGACGCGCCCTTCCCCGCCTTCTCCAGCCTCGCTGTTGAGTCCTTTCCCATTCTCTTGCAGTGGGCTGACGCCCAGGGTGGGGGCAAAGGAGTAGAGGAACAACGGAGTGGGCGAGGTGAAATGGGGATTTCTACCCTCTGGCCTAGTCCGTTCGCTCTTTATACCGCGGGTAAATCCGCCCCCTGAATCTCCGACCATCGATCTCTGGGTCCAACGGCGCCCGTCGCATTTAGCACGTAGAGGAAACAGGGCACGTGGCGGATTTCTCGAGCGGAAATCAAGGTGTCGTGCTCCACTTTCCCACTAGTCGCGGCACAACCGCTTCCACGCTCGCACACGAAATTTCAAACCGCGAGATTCTCGCCGCAATTCAACCCAATTGATCTCTTCCAATTCATTTCCTAAAGAACACTCATCGGTCCGACCGATTGCCCTCCAAGGGTCACCGTGCAGTCAGACACGTAATCAAACCTGACTGAGTTCATCTTCAGGATTGCGATGGGATGAGCTCGACGCCCCTCTATAGGTTAACTTGGCCCTTCTTTTTTTTAGAGAAAAGGCCGTTCTTCCAGGCTCCAAGGCGCTAGCCTCATATTTGGAATCTAAGATGGCCCACGCTGGCGTTCCCCCGCGATAATGAGTGGCGTCTCTCCGAAGAATCAGACCACATGCCGATCGTCGCCACTCGAGTTACATGGCATGTCCTCATTCGGACCTCTAGTCTATCTCTCCCGAGAGATCACTAGCATCCGTCCGCTGTACACATGAGAATCCTCTACAATGCAACATGTAGTAATGTATTCTAAGTGGGTTTTAATTGTGACGTGTATAATTTTTCATGTGAAGATCTTTTTACTTATGCAAAAATTTCTCTCTTAGTTTAAATCGTAAGGACTGAATTAGTATTCTACACAGACTATATATAAATATTAGAAAACTATATATATCCAATTTCACGGTGACGAGCGGGGTATCAAGTATGACGTGAACAGTTGGTCCGGTTAACCTTTTCTTTTCAAGTCGTGTATTGAATTGTGTGCTTAGATGCATCTTGTACCAATATTTCCAAGAAAATCCTTTTTTTATGTCTTTTTGGGAAGCATCGTATATGTTCTTGATAAAAAAAATATCACTGGGTAACTAAAATAACTTAGTTGGTTATATGTAAATGGTATCATTAAAAGAAGAAGAAATCATAGCACAGCATAGTTTATAATTATCAAATTTGGAAGCTGCAAAGTACAAAAAAACACATATTTTTTGAAACTGAAGGATTATGTTGTACTCTCAAAGGAGAAAATGTGTACGCTTTTTTTCTTTTTTGAAGCACTTGTTCTACGGTGAATTTTTCATATACCAAAGAAAGCAAAGCAGATACTGGTTGTATCCTTTATATATAAAGGTGTAACTGATTGTTCAGATAGTTTGTGAATCTCCTCATCTACAAATATATCCCTGGAGCGCAAGTGCGTGAGCAGAGCGCTGAGAGTGCAAGGTACGACTAGTGCGCGACGAGGAATCATCAACCAATCAATCAGAGAGGCAGGCAGCATCAAAGATATCTTGGCCTGGAAGACTCCTCCCTTCCTCCCTCCCTCTAGTCTAGGTTCCCCAAATATATAGGCAGTCAAAGATGGCCGGGAGGAGAGGAAAAAGCAGCCGGCAGCGAGGTAGGCGAGGCGAGTGCCTCCCATGTGACCCGATCCCTCTCCGGTTCAGCGCCCACCGGCGCGGCCTCCGAGGCCGGCGTCTCGTCGCGGCAGCTTTTGGTTGGCTCCCTGCCGGGCCAAATCTAGGGTAAAGCTACCGCCGGCCACTGCCGACCCGGCGGGGAGGACGAGCTGCAGGCACGGCAAGGCAAAGCTCGCATGCTGCCGCGACGGGCTGGGTTCTAGGCTTCTACTAGCTCGGAAGAATCAAATGGAATTGCGCTGCAGGCAAGAAACGCTTTATATGCTTCGAGACCAAGGAAAAACTCCTCTCCTGCCGATTCCTTCTCGCCCTCGACCGACCGGCCGTCAAACGGAAGCCGGACGTGACTGCCATTGTGACTGGGGTGACTCTGAGAGGCTCCTGAACGAACAAAAGCGGTCGCACCATGCCACCGACTGCTACCTGCAAAACGGACTCGTATTCCGTCCCATGCCACTGCACGCTGCGTTGCCACGGACGTGCTTCCCACAATTTGTGTCAAAAAAACATCTTATATTTTGATACGAATAGAGAATAAACCATCTGATTTTTATTTGAATGTGTCTAGGTCTCAGTCGACTGAGACTAACCAAATACTCCCTCCGTTCCGAAAAACATGTCGCAGGGGGTTTTAAATTTGAACTACCGCATTTTTTTACAAAAACACCCTCCCGCAACTTTAAATTCTCTCAAAGCAACCCGCACGCAGGCCCAAGTCGCGAAAAGATCCTGCCGCCGGCCGGGCTCCAGGCCGGTGGAGCTCCTGCCGCTGCTGCCGGTGGAGCTCCTGCCGCTGCTGCATCTTATCCTGCAGATTCTCCCCTGCTGCCGGCCGCTGCTTCCGCACAGGAGCTGCCTCCACTCCAAAAACGAGCCCGTCTCCTCCCCCTCCGGCAGCGGCGTCCGCATAGGGGCTCGGCGCCGTCGCACCTCCTCAGTCCTTCCCGAGCATACCAGGAGCTCTGCCTCGCCGATACCTACGCCCTCCTTGAGCCACGCTTACTGGGAAGCCGCTGATCGACGGAATCGATCCCGTCTCCTCCCACTCCGGCCGCCGATTCCGCACACGAGCTCAGCGCCGTCGCTCCTCCTCTAGTTTCCCCGAGCAGCTCAACAGCTTCAGGGTGATCTTCTGGTCCTCCAGGTCACTTTTCTCCTGTTGATTGGTTGCTGGTTCGCTTGGTCGTGGTGGTCTGCCGCTTGCTGCCATTGGAGCTCGTCAGTAAGCTCCTCTGGTGACCAAAAACCGGCGCCGCTGCCATTGGAGTATCACCCACGCTCGGGTGCGTCTACGCTCGCCCACGCTGCATGCTTGCTGGTGGAGCTCGTGCTTGTGCTGCCTGCTGTTCTCCGCTGCTGATCTTCTCTGAAGAAGGTACAGTACAATCTCTGGTCTTCTGCTGTTCTTCCCCTGTCGATTGATCTGTAGCGACTGTTGTTGTTGTAATCTCTTCGTCATGCTGTTGCTTGTTGTATCAAAAATTGACTCGTAAGATATGTGACTTAGATCAGTCATTCAAGATAACACTATTTATGCATGGCACATGAGTACAGAGTTCAACAGCTAACAATAGTAAGGAAAATTTCAATTTAGCATGGATTAGTAATCTCTACCACTGGAGGAGTACAAAGTTCAACAGCTAACAATAGTAAGGAAAATTTCAGTTTCGACATCAGTATAAACATCAAGCAAAACTCTTGCAAATTTTCAGTTTCGACAGTGTCAAAGCATACAGGCGCTAACGTGCACCTGCAGTAAGTTCTGATCAGTTATCTTTCGATAAGGGCCGAAACCCAGTTTCTTCACCAAGTTTTGAACCAGAAAACTAACTTACAGAAATGCGGCACGCAACTACAGAAACTAATGAGACAAGCAAGGCCTTTGCTAATCCCAGGTTATCTTCTACTGCAATTGCAATCTAGCTTTAGTAAAAAAGGCCTACATGTTGTAATCAATCTAGCTTTATCAACTACTGCAATTGCAATTGCAATCCCAGGTTGTAAGAGTATATAAGGGGTGTTTTCACCAACTTACAGAGAGTATTTGAAAATTTGGTCACTACAGGACCACTACACTACTCCATGTCACTACTGTTCAGAAACAAACTTGGCTGAAAATTCAGTCATTCTAAAATTCTAAAATGCATTAACAAATTTTGCTTTAGTTTGACTTCAGAAATCAAAATCTAGGAGGAAATCAAGAGGAGCTGGAGACTTTTGGCAGAACATGGACACCCGCACAAGGGCTTGTAACTAGTCCAGCTGTTTTCCATATAGGATGGTCAATCTCCACAAAATAAACATCTTATGAGATATACACCGATCTTTTACACATTACTTAATAAAGTATGCTGACAGTCATAATTTTGTTAAATATCTAAACTCGGCCATAATTCAGTTGAACATGCAAGGAAACATTTAACTTGTGATGTCAGTGAAAACATCACCAGACTGTTAAAATTCAGTTAAAAGATCTGTACCTTGATGCAGACTAAAGGGAGTAGGTTAACTGATTTGGTCCTGTGGCTGGTCAAACTGTACCATGCCAAAGTATTTCCTGTAGAGAGAAAAAAAATAAGCAAACATAAATTGATTGGAATGTGTTGTAGTTTCACTAGGAGTAGTTTATATGCAAAGGTAATAAATCAGTTTTGATTCTATTGACAGGAGTATATTTTTCTTGACACTTTTCTACCATAGGCATGGTACTATGAGCAAGTAAAATTCAGCAAAACTACTCTAACTAGAGTAAAATTCACATGGAATTATCTGGGTTATTTAGATTAACTGGATTAATTTGGATTATTTGGATTTATTTGAATTGATTTGGATTAATTTGGGTGATTTGGATTTATTTGAATTATTTGAATTGATTCGGATTAATTTGGGTTATTTGGATTTATTTGAATTGATTTGGATTAATTTTAGTTATTTGAATTAATTTAAAATATTTGGATTTATTTGAATAATTTGGATTAAAACTAGAACATGTATTGTCAATACAGGTTTGGACTTGTACTGTCAATAGAAAAAATTCATGGACGCCACCGAGCTCGTCCTGGATAGGATCCTCTACAAGCCAATCAACCAAACAAATATTTATTGTTGATTAGGAAAAGAAGAGCAGCAGTGAGTAGCAGGAAAAGAAGAGCAGCAGCAGAGAGAGGTGCAGAGCAAGGGAAAGGAGCGTTTGATAAGGAGAACTGCAAGATTTGATAGACATAATGTCCTGTTTTTTTAGTAGGAGCACATTTCACATACATTTTGGAGTACTCTTACTAGCTTCTTGTTAAATCTGAATGAATGATCTGTCCTGAATATTGTATAGAGAACAAATTTATTTGGATTAATTTGAATTAATCAGAATAATTTGAAATTTTTGGTCACTACAGGGCAACTACACTACTATACATGGCCACTACACCGCTCCATGTCGGTACTGTTCAGAAACAAACTTGGCTGAAAATTCAGTCATTCTAAAATTTGCTTCAGTCAGTGTACTCCTAAAATTCAGTAAACAACTACTCTGCATACATGCTGGAGATCAACATCAACAGCTACTCTGCATATTTTCCAAGATGTTTCAAAGATATGCACACTACTGTACTTGACGGAGTATGTCTAACATTTGTAGCTACACTCATTTATAAGAAGAACACATTTTTTTAGAATAAACCTAAAACTTCACTGGAACTAGACTTCACTGATAAGAATAAATCTGAAGGACGGGAAACTTCACTTGAACTAAAACTGAATTTGTGATACACACAACAAACAGAACTTTTTTGCATCTAAGAAAACCTCATGGATTGTCCTAAATAATCCGTGTCAATAATTATGGTACTAACTGATTGGCAACAGTTTCTTTTGGTGCACAATTCAAACAGAAAAATGACAGTACAAGCAGATCTTCGGTACTCCAATTTCTTTCAGTTTTGACAGCTTATTTTGAGTTTCAAAATGGAAAATACACTTCTTCAGCACTCTAATTTTACAAACTGAAAATAGCAGCACCAAGAATTGAGTATAACATGATTGTTGTGAATTGCCAAATACTCCTACAGGTCAACATGTGTATCAACTTTATTGGCAATAATTTTGTTGATCAACATGAACTACAGGTCACTGTTATCCTTTGTACTAGAGCATCTCTGTATAATACAGACCTGAGTATAACAAGAGCATCAACTACCGAAGCATGAACTTGACTACATCTTCAAATAATTACTGAAGCACATGAACTTGAGTTTACTCAGAAAAGTGGTACCTTTTCACTCAGAGTTGATTTGTTAGCAATCGATTTACTAGCTAGCTCGTCTTGTTTGGCAGCAATAATCTGGATCTGGAGCGCAGGGAAGAAGAAAATAAGCTGCAGATCTAATCGAGGAGGAGGAGGTGGGGAACAGCAAGGAAATCTGGTCTTACGTGGAGCGTGCGGGCAGCGAACTCGACGCCGATGGTGGACTTGGAGTCGAGGCAGAACTCCTTGCGGGTGATGTGGGAGAGCAGATTGGACTTTCCCACCACAGAGTCGCCAGTCAGCACCGCTCCGGCGAGCACCTCCACCTTGAGCGCGTAGCCGTCCGAGGAGTGGAAAAGGGGCACCTATGCTTTCTAGTGCTCTGGTCGACGGCGTCCTGGAGGGGGCGATCTTCGTGGTCGAAGGCGGGGAGGTGGTTGACGATGGACAGAGGCGGAAGGAGAGCGAGGACTCCGGACAGTGGTCTCCGAAAAATCGAACCTTCACGGCCGGCGAGCGGAGGGGAACGAGGCGGCGGGCGGAGAGGACGGAAACCACCG